>NC_046632.1:12567500-12907500 GCF_900324465.2 Anabas testudineus | reverse complement strand
TGCTGTCATTTGATAATTATTTCAAACACACCTTCAATTAGAGGTGAATCTGGTTATTAGCTGTGGCACCCCACTGAGTGAGACACACCTGCGCTGCTACACACAATAAAAGGACAACAGATGATGGAAAAACATAGAATAGCAGCAAATAAGCAACTGGTCACAGAATTCTTTTTCACTGTTTTCACCTCTGACCTTTTGAATGTTTTATTATGGTTAAATCGTACCACTGGACCATGACCATGACTCTGGGTCAAACCTATGATCATTATGCATGACTTCTGGGAGGTTACAGATGTTTTTCTGTCTAACTGGGTGAAGTATTGATTTGTCAAAAAATTGATTACAAACTGTAATTCGATAAATACTTGACACCGGTTAAAAAACATCCAGTGCATCTGACATGGATTCGAAATTATGCACAAAGGCATCATAACTTACATAACTAACAAAATCTGGGAATAATTTTAAAGTATTGCTTCAAAATGTTTACAGTTCACAACTGGGGAAGGTTCGTCAGTTTTGCTTAAACAGTTACCTAAACTATTTGATCAATTATCAATTATGAGAACAGGCGCTGATACATTTTCTGTCAATACCTGATCCTCGTCTGCTCTAAGGATGCAATTGTTTTACATCCAGGTGGAAGAATCTCATCGTCCCTGCTGAGTGCATTTCCACCGTCCACTCTAATCAACACTGTCACACGTCTCTTGCGTTACTGCACATGGCATGTTGCTCTATATGAATATTTCAGCGATGATTACTGACCCTGTCATCAGTGTTACCCATAGATCTCACAATAAACATTGACAACATGACCCCCATTTAACCTGAAGTGCCAAAGGTCACAAATTGTCTCTGAGTTATTGATTTAGGATCAATGACAGACAATAAACCAGGAAAACATTTATAAATTAAGAGGAAATAAGGACACCAGTAGCTCTTAAGTTCATGCAGCTAACACAAAGTTATGTAGATGAAATAAAAATTCTAAAACAAAAAAAAACTCACTATACATTTAAACTTAACTGATGTCAATTAAACCATTTTATGTGCAGTTTCACATTAAATGACACATTAGAAGCAGCACCTGATCTTTTCATAAAACCTTGTGAACAGGTAAATCCAGGACAATCTTAATTTCTGTTAGTTTGCATCTTGACAGTCTGATCTCTTTTTAAAGTCAAGTCATGTAGTACAAACCTTACAATATAAGGCACACTGGTGGCAATGATAAGACACTGATAAAGTACAAAGGCAATATCATAATAATGTGAACACATATTTATGCATCAGTAGGACCCAGCTATACCTAAAAGTGGGCAAACACGGATCTTGTTTATAGGGTGCCTCTTCAGCCTGATGACACTGGATGAAGCAGACTATTCCAGCACTTTGAAGGCCTCTGGCACTGGATTAGAAGCAGTAAAGTCAAAATTGTTCTTAAGTGTCAATACAGTACTAAATTAAAAAATAAATTTAAAAAAACCTTGAACTCAGTTGAACCAACACTTGATGGAAAAGGCTCTAGTACAGATGTTATGCTATCTGTCATGAGTAATGAGTGTTGCAGTGTGAGATGTCTGGCTAGTGCCAAACTACAGTTAATTACAACAGTCCAGCTTTAAGGAGTCAAGGTGAATTCTGGGGGAGCCAAAAACACTTTGGTCTTACTGTCATTCAACTGAAGGCAGTTAGTTTACCAACCAGCATTTTACGTCCTGGAGACAGTCAAGGTTGGATTTAATTGAATTAGTTTCACAAGAATTCAATGGAAAGTATAACAGACTATCATCAGCATATTTATGAAGACAGACGTGGAAGTTTGAGTCTTAAGGGGTCATGAACAGGGTAAATAAAAATCAGTACTCCGCATTAAGGTAAGTGTTTTAAAACACTATCCCTAATTTCTTTCATTATCAGAATGCAAGTTTAATAATAAAGTCTAATATGGCCGAATTTAAAAGCTAGAGAAAAACATAAATGCCTCAAAGAACAGACGACAGCCTTTTCACCATCTTATAATAATACTGTCTTGGTCATACATTGTTTTCTGGAGATTTAATTAAGCTGTGAAAATCATTCATCACAATATGTCAGCGCCCAAGGTGACATTTTTAAATTGTTCATTATGTCTGACCCACAGTCTCAATGATGTGTGGCTCATCACGCAACACAAAAAGGCAGCATCCAGCCACACATGCTCACTGAAACTGGAGACTTTTCCTTAACTATTCATCTAACAAACGTCAGTGCTGATAGTTGATCTACAACTGTTTAACATATAGTTAAGAAGAACCTGTGCTGTGTTATCCTTCCAAATCACTCCTGCTGCATGCATTCCCACCGTCCACTCTAATCAACACTGTCACTGTTGTGTTATTGCATAACGCATGTCCCTCCATATGAATATTTCACCAGTGATTACCCACCCTGTCACCAGCTTTCTCCATAGATCTCACAATAAACATCGACAGCATGACCCCCATTAAAGCTAATGTGCAAAAGGTCACAAATTGGCTCTGAGTTATTGATTCAGCTCGAAATGGATCGATGACACAATATACCGGTCGTACATTATAAATCATGAACACACGAGGACACAAGGATTTCTTATAAGGCTTCAGGAATGACCATGCTACAAAACCAAAGTACTGTAGGTAACAAGAAAATGCTACAATTAGACCACATTATAAAAAAACTGATGGCAATGCAGATACTAATTTCGTTTTTGATGTCTTACAAAGCTGAAAATACAAATTTAATCAGAGAACTAAGATTTCAAAACACTGCTCTTAACATCTTCTGTGTATTTAGAATTTAATAACTGATTAATTTTTAAAAGACCTTGTTTTATTGTTTGATCAGTTGACCACTGTTGTAATTTTAATCAATGATAAACGATTTACTGTGTAAATTTGTGGTTCTTGCTGCAGCTCAGCATCCCACTGACAGACACATCTGACACACGGTAATGAGACACTTAACAATCCCTGTTTTTTTGCTTAGTCAGACATTTCACGTTCAAATGTTATTACTTCGATCTATGTAAACGTCAGAATAGAATTTAAGACCGGTTTAGATTAGACAAAAACATCTTGGTGTTTAATGACTGCACTTCAAGTGTTTGTCTTATGTCCAGCTGCTGCTGACTACAGGTCTTTTTATTTGAATTTTACGTCTCTTGTTTTGTTCTCGCTGGGCTCATGTTTGAAAAAGTGAAGAGAGTGAACGTCCGCTCTATAAGACAGATCTTTCCTCTGTTGTGCTTGTCTGAAAATTTCCTCCAGTAAAACTTTTAGCACGAAGCAGCACTAAATCTCATTTCTGTGAAACTGAAAAGCACATTATCTTTCAGGTTTCACTGTATAGTCTTTCACATGATCCAAATGAAGGCTCTTGGGATGTTTGTCAACTGTAAAGCCCTATGAGAAAATCTTTTTAATTTATGTAAATAAACAAAACTGGCTCCATTTCCCAGAGGTGACGAGAGATTACGTCCACAGTCTGATTGTAAATGTAAACACTTGATTTACAGTTTATCAGTGTTCACACCATTAAGAACCAGCAGCAGGGAAAGCTGCCTAAAATAAAGGAATTAGTCAGTTAAAATTGGAAAGACGTGAGATCGTCATTGTGGCTGCACAAACCCTGCAGTATACTTCATCAAAGGAAAATGTAAGTAAAAGATGGAGTGCGAACGTCTGGCAATTAACTGCTAACAGCACACAAACATTATCAAACTCTCAGTATAAATATTTGAAAAGATAAGCCTACTATCCAAACATGACATAAATTTCCACAAACATTGAACAGAATCAAAATAATAATTTAGCTCTCAGTCTTTTGTAATAACATGCAAAACTCAGCTGCATGATTTATAATCACTTTTGGCTTGTTTCACTGGTAACATCAGAGCAAATCTGGATCATCTCTGCTCTTAACTTTGTGACAGGAAATCTTTCCTGCGCTGACCTCCGTTCCCACAATCTGGATGTCAATCTCTTTGAATGTTATTTACTTTCTGAAGGTTTGCATGTCCTCATGTACAAGTCTTAAGGGACAGTGTGAATGAGTCACACTTGATTGCTGTCGACAATTGATTGGGTGCTGCTGTCCTGTCTAAGTTCAACACAGTTTTTTATACATAACTAAAGATTCAGAGGTTGCATCAAAGAAACACTGTGTGTTGACAACGTTGTTCTCTGACAAAACATGTATTTCTGCAACAATATTGTAGCCAAACGTCTATAACGATCACTGATGGGATGGAGGAACTTTAAGCCTTAAGACTCAGAGGACGGAAGAAGCTGTACGAGGAAAAAGAACATGGGGCACGACCCGAGCAGAGTGTAAGAAGAGGTAACATGTTACTCTTAAGCAGAGTTGGCAGCTTGTATGACACAGTTTAATCCTGGCCTGAAAAGGTTTGCAGCTTGAGACACTGACCATATTTTTTTCCACAAATACATTTATTTGTAGAGATATGTTCTGGTCCACTATCATGCTGCACTGTACGGATGTGTCGTCCTGCTGATCTCTAGGCAGTGGAGTACATTTTCAAAACTATATCTTATAAAAAAAAAACACAACACACACACACAGACACACGCACACACACACACACAGTGACATTCACTGCTTTTTTTCCACTGGAGGAGAGTCTGCTTTCTGTTTCATCAGTGTTAGTATTAAGCTGTGCTTTCTCCAATGCTTTAAGTAAAATAAAATAAGTCACCTCTTTGCATAAGACTGATTAATGACATATGAGAGAGAGGGAGGCTCTGAGGGTGCTTTATGCTCATAGCTGATAGCTTACAAGCGTACAGTGATAGTTCTAGGTGTTTAGCAAGTACTGTATAATGTTTACCGTGTTCTTAAGTACAGTCTAGGCTAGGAGGGAAAGATATAACATTTGCCTAGTAGCACAAAACACAAAGCACAGCTTCCTAAGTATGATGGGAATGACATTAGGTTTGCACATTTTTGGTCATAACCAGTTTTGTTGCAATGGAATAAATACTTCAATCTGCACAAAATGGTGGGATGACTGATTAACACCATCCCCAGTAAAGTCATGCTGCAAAATAGATGGATATAATTTAAAATAAATCATATTGGCATGAGATGTTTTGAGTTGATACTGTGACAGCATCTCTCAAGATGTGTTATTTATGTGAAATGCTATATCAGCACATATCACAAGCAAGAATGAAGCTCACAGATGTTTTGGCACAGAGCTGTAGTTTGGACACCCCAGGATCTGCTCCCCCTGAACAGGCTCATGTGGACGTGAAGGAGCTTTTTAAGGGTTTTTCAATGTTAATTTTACAGTTCAACAGTAACTGCGTCAAATATATTTATACAACATACAAACCAGATTGGTGCTGATCCTTCTAAATACAATCCATGTAAAATAACCTGTGTCAAAGCGTCAAAAACATGTATGCTGCATATTTTACTGACACACACTGTCAATCCCTAAATCAAGAGCTCAGAAAGTGGGAAAGAAATGAACGCATACATACAAAGTCAACAGGCCGGGAGCATTATTTTATGATCCATTTGTGGGTCAGTGCGTATCAAAAGCTTTGAAAGGTCCTCATTATTTCAGGACAACAACAAAAGCAAACAGCCACTCAAAGATGTTCAGCTCTACTGTAAATCCTGGCTGACAGGTGCTGACAGACCTGCCTGGGAAGACAAAAGCTTTCAAATTTAATTTGCTGAGGTTTGTGTCACGTACAGTAGGTCTCATGGGGAAGCTCTGCTGTCAGCTAATGAATTCTTTAAGCATAACTACTGTTGCTCTTCTATAATATTTTATTCATACATCATGGTTCAATCTGAGTCGAGGCCGCTCCACTTCGCTGGGGAATTTGAGCAATGTCTAATTGATTTCATAAAATAAATGTGTCACTTGTTGCTTTCACTTGTTGCAGATAAAGAAAAGGTTCAACATTAAGGTTGTTAAAAGCTGCCTGATTACTGATTGGATGCAATTTAGACTGTACAGGAAACAAATAAGCACGTGCAGTAGAAAGCTGCTAAAATGAAATTGATTAAACATGCTCTTCACTATAGGAAGAATTAACAATTAAATGTTAATGTTAAATGTTCTTTTAAGATGCTTTAAAACCTGTTATTACAACAAATACTTCCGAAACATTTTCAATTCAAGATTCTGCTTGTTCTGAAGATTATTTTATGTAATAAAATCCAGTGAAATACTCACGCATAAGAATATATATATGTTTCTAAATATCTTGATTTGGATAACAGGATAAAAACTATGTTCTGCAATTCTGAATAATGTTTTGCAGCTCAACGTGACTTTGTAATAGCAACAAGTCACAGAAACATTTTCATTTTGATGGTTGTGGCACTTTGAGCAGTGCTGTCGGTCACGTTGATGAAAAAATGTCACATGAAAACACTGAAAGAAAGAAACAGGGAGGAAGATGAGGACAGGAAGTGCTACGTGTGTAGGTCAGCATTAAAGGTCAAATGGTAACGTCCGGCTGTGTTGCAAACAGCTGTAGGGAGACGCTCTGCTGAGAAACATGCGGTTCACCGAGCAGGACACACACTCATATGTATATATATAGAATAAACCCATATATGAACATGTCTTTGTCTGTGTGTCCTTAAAAACACTGATTTACTTTCTGGTTCAGAGACTCACACACAAACACAGCAGAGTATACACAGAAATGCAAACACACACATTCTGCGGAAGACAAAGACAAACAGGCAGTGTGAACAGCTAACCCTGGGCTGTTGATGAATGCCAGACAAGGCAGGGGTCAGAAGCTCCATTGTCACTCTGTGGGATACAACTGGGTCGGAAGGAAACCTGGACCTTGCAGGGCTCTAACATGCCTGTGTTAGTGCTGTCAGACACAAGAAGCAGTCCAATATAGTATTAATAGGACTTATTTGAATAAATCTACAACAGGGAATGTTTGTTACGGTCACTTTAAAACTGCTGCAACATCACCATCTTGTGGACACCATCATAACGACTCGTATTTTACAGACATATTACACATATTTAATACATTTAATGCTGGTACATTCAGATTGAATTCACTTACTTGGTTTAACTCTGCAAGATAAAGGTAGAGAACTAAGACTTTTCTCTCAAACATGGTCAAGTGGAGGTAAATTAAAAGATATCCTCAAATGACTAGTACCTAAAAAACATGCTGAAGTGACAATACGAGCTGCAGGTCAGGTGATGCAGGTGTCGAGAACACAGACATACCTGCAGGAAAAGTGGGAGTGTCAGGGTTCAGTCAGGGGTCGTCAACGTGACACAATCAAACCACATGTTCTGTACGCAAACAGCCAAAATCAGAAAATGGCAGTAATCAGACGAAAAGGCTCAGGTGACAATCCAGTGTCAATCCAGTGAGTGAGGAATGGGAAGCAGGTGCTGGAGTCAGATGGCACTGACAGCTGCTAGTTGTTTGGAAAGTCACAGGAAGTAATGAGTGGTGAGTTAGTGGCTGGTCAAACAAACAGGTCGAGATAAAGGGTTCAAATATGAGGATCATCTAATGCGGTGACACACTGTGAACCTTATTTACATCACTTCTTGATGGGGTTTGCTCTAAATAACTGTTCCCAGTGTTAAAAATCCTAAATCATTTCTATGTACAATAATAAAAGTACCTAGTTATAATAATAATGTTTAATAAGACTAGTTCAGCTAGAACAATAAAGTTCATGGTCCACATTTTCAAAATTTATAGCAGACAGTGAAATACTTGATAATTTAGTTTTATACTGTTATATTTCTTACATTTCTAATTTATTATTTTACTAATACTTAATACTAATCATTCAAAGCAGCGGAAACTATTCATTCAAGCTGAGTTCCCGCACTACTACAATCTGGCCACAAGATGGCGCCAGCAGCCAGTGTCCTCGCAGTAATAATTTTCTTTAAAAGTTCCTCAGTTACTTTGTTCTTGCCTTGCAGCTGATGATTTGAACCTGATCAGCTTGAGTTATGTCTAAACCTAAATATCCGAAAGGTGCTTTATTGTGAGCGTGCTCTCTGTGATATTTATTTCTGAAGTCTCTGACTTCCTGGCGATCCGATAGAGAGAAAAGTGACACCTGAGATGAGTTGACAGGCTGTCGGGCTCTGCTACCTTCATCCTCCCTCCTGCTCTGTCAGATCATTCATGCAGCAGCTTTTAAACTTCAGAGACGTCGAGAAACGAGGCGGTGCTACAGTCCAGCAGAGGGTCGCTGCATTTATTCCTCATTTTATTCTAGGGAAGCTCTGTGGCCACTCAGTTCCTCCTAGGAAATAAATCACTGGCAGGACTTTTTTCTTTTTTTTTTCACGTCGACCAGGATGGAAGCAACAAAAGGAGAGTCTGCTGAACAGGCTGCGACTTTATTTGGGACACAAGAAATGGAGAGTCAAAGGAGAAACACAGCCTCGGGGAAGAAGTGGAGCAACCGATGGAAAATCATTGCAGGGGTACGTTCAGTTGCACTAAAGCTTACCTGTCTCTTTAAACTGGAGACATGTGGCCACTTTGCTGACTTTTACATTGTTTCAGTGCAACTTTACAACTGATTTAAGAGTCAAAGTGCCAGTTTGGCACATTTAACCCGAAGGACACTGGGTCTTGTTGCACAAATTATACATTGTAAGTTGACAGGGTTTCCTATTTCGACAGATATGGTTACATCTCTGAGGTTTGGGCTTTTTGTCAACTGAATAAAAGATTTCAATATGTCACCTATTGCTCTGGGAAGTATTGATAGTGACAGTTCACGTACTGAGTAATCAATATAATCATTCAGTTCATTGTATGAGGCTTTATGATGTGTCATTAATCTGAATTTTTACTGTTTGCTCTCAGTGTCATTCAGCTGTCACACAGCTGAGACTGCCAGTCTGAATGTGGAAACTAGATGTTTTCACACTAGTGTGAAAAGTCAGAGGCCAGAAAGTGTCTCTGCCGGTGGGGATGAGCCGCAAGGCAGGAATAGAAGTTCAAGTCCACAGTGTAGTGCAGTCACAAAGTTTGAAGCAGCCGTGTTGGAGGAACAGTTGGGGGGAGACATTAAGAGTTACTTTAAACATTAACCTTCCTATTAGCTTTCCAGCCCATAAAATCTCTGTGAAAACAATGCTAGATTATCAGGTGACGCTCAGATAATGTGTTTTGAACAGCCAACAGCAATTTATCTATATCTCTGCACAATGCTGTGGTATTCAAAGGTAAAAAAACAAAACCTTTGGAACAACAGCACCATTTATTATTCACAGGGCACTGAGACTAACCACATATTCTGCATGGAGGCTAAATCTGGAATACATTTCAGTGTTTACATGAAGACTAAAACCATAATTGAAAGAGTTGCAAAGAAAAATGTAGTTATGTGTTTTGAATTCTTCTTGTATATAGCTGTGGTCAGGCCCGTATCAGAGGAAACGTGATGATTTTTAACAATAAAATAGAAATTGTTGCCTCATTGAACACAACACTGAAATACAAACTGCACAGAAAGGAAAATCATTTCAGATTGAACACATTGTTAAAACTATTTACTAGAAAAAAACAACTAAAGCCACAGGAAACAATTTTCCTGGCACTGATTAGATACACATGTGTCTAGAGAACACATGCTCTTATTATTTAATGTCTCGAAAAATGGAGATTACAACACTGTGGGAAGAGAAGTGACGAGAAAACACATGACTATTTTTTTGCCTAACAGCATACAGCTTACTCATTAGTTTTTCAGATTAATAGTCACTTTGCGAGAACTTTATATGCTTCAGTCTAATCAGATCTTTACTGTGTAGACCGCCGTGTTTGTGTGAGAGTGTCAGACAAGTAGGTTTCCACCAGACAGACTGTTTACTTTCACAACCCACAAGGACCACGTCTAAAAGCTCCTCCAAGGAGCCAAGTCTCTCTCTCCCTTCACCTATAGCGGGCGAAAATAAGTGCAGCATATTGTCTAGGAATTCCAAGGCTGGTATATGTGAATCACACTAAATGGATTACTTGTGGTGGATCGTTCCCACCGTCCTGTTCTCAACTGCACGTGAGGGCTTTCTAGCATGAAACAGTTAATGGTTGGGACTGACTACTGCACGAAAGCATCTGATGTAGTGTTGAGTCATGTACCCGTTGGCAGTTTTTTAGGCACAATAAGCTAAAAATATGGTTCCGTCTTATGGAGGCACATGAAAATTAGAGGTATATTTCGGCACAAATCATCCTGTAGGTATCTCTAATAAACCATCAAGAGGTCACAAGCTAAGGAGTTAACAAATCCACTGACTTAACCAACTGGCAACACACTTTAAACTGTGGTTTCAAACCTAGTCTCAAACGCCATGATAATTAACACCCATGATAACCACTACAGGCCTGTTTTGGGTGTACCAGTTCCTTTAAAATAAGCATGAATGAAATGACTGCTGAACACCCTCCATCTCTAATTGTACTGATTCAGATTGCTTTGACACGCCCCTCTAATTACAAATTGCTTGACGCCAGTGAGCAGCCATCTCTGATTCAAGCAGCAGATAGAGAAACAGCTAGACCTTGTCCCTGCTTTGACTTTTCAAGTACACAGGGCCAAGAGCAGCATTTGGACAGTTGGAGATTGTGTGCGAGGGATTGTTGAAATGATTACGGTCAGTCCCTGTTTGCTCAACAACCGTCACGTAACAGTATGATCCCATCTTGAACGAAGATGGTAAGTCTCATGAATTCACGACAGCCCGTCCAGTAGCTGTCAGTGCTCCCTTGGGTTTTAGAGAAACTGTAGAGACAGGTGTTCACCACAGTCATTGAGACTCCTCCGCTTTGGGTGCATGGATGGATTTCAGAACAGGCTTACCACGCACAGGCCAAAGGACTCAAGAGGTCAGGGCCTCTATGTCAAAGTGATCTCTTGCTTGAAAGACACAAAAACACAAAAAGAATCTCAAAGTTAAAGAACAACAATTAAAAAGATGCTAAACAACAGAAAAATTATGAACAAGGACCAAATATATCCAGAAGAGATGCAAAATGACCACAAACAGACAGAGAATGATGAAAAACAAACACAAAACATACAAAAAAACTAGTCTGGGGTTGTTTAAGGGATCCAGTCTCTAACAATCTGTACAGTATATGTTACAGAAATCTATCCGGCGGTCAGCTTTGCCATCCCTAGTGTCAACATTGCTGCGTGTGGTGGTTATATTACACTCTCTGTTGCATTAGTTGAAAATGTATTTTTGGTTCTGCAGAATGTCCTAATTTACGGCTCCTCTCACAGAGCCAGAAGTCTGTTACAGTGTGTTTATATTATGGTCTCAAAGGTATGTGACTGACACCAGACTGTGTCTGGAGTGCCAGCAGACGAAGCCAATGTCATTATTATTTTTTTTTGTTCCAGTTTTGACTAAGTTTGGTTTCTAAATGGGTGTCATGCCTTGAACACTGTTGTTATTGAGTGTTTGACTTTGTGGCTTGTGGAGTTTCTCATCTCTCTTTGTGTTTTACCTTCTACTCACCAGAGCCAAGAATATCATCTAAACATCTTCCATCGTGTTTTTTTTTTTAAAGCTATATGTGATTTATGCACTTCTGTCACTTTAATAAACATCCTGAACATTGTTCTTTGGATTTTTAGGTTCTGCTGCTGTGTTTACTGGTGATCATCCTGGCTGTGGTGTTATCTCTGAGATCGAGCAGTGGCGGGAGAGGTGAGCTACATTACTTAACCTACATACCCGCTGTGCAGTAAATTGTTTACATTCTTCTTTCATGCATGTGTTGGTGACATATGTGATGTAGCCTGGCACCATCGGCAGGACTGTCTGCGTGTGCTGTTGCACACAGGTCGACTCATCGGCACAGGGAACTGTACATAAAATATTATACTATGGCAAACATCTCTTTTACAAAACCACTCTCGTCACTGGAATTTATGAGTTAAAACCAACAAACTGCACTAATGTTCACTGGGACTGTCTCATTTCTCAACAGGAAAAGAACAAATATTATCAGTGTAACTTTAAAGACAGTCACATAAACAAATGTCCAAAAAGGGGCTTTACGTCACAAAGTCTCTGTAGTTATGGTACGTGAAAAATGAAAAGGGGAAACAAGTTTTGACACAGTGTTCCCAGTAAACAACTTTGCTCTTGAAAAACTACAGTTGTCAAAATGAAACACTGCACAGTTATTCACATATCTATCAACATGAGCCATGCTTCCTTAATGTTTTTCCTTTGAAGCATGGTTATCACTTGTCAGTATACTGCTGACAACAGTGATAACAATTTAGTCCTCAAGTTGTCAGTGATAAGAGGAACAAACAAACCTATCATCGCACCGCTGTGAGACTAACCACCTGCTGGCTCCTAGAAATACCCACAGTAATGTAGAGCCTGCTAACGTCTCACTGCAGATCCCTCAGAAACTGTACACTTTGACTATATAGAGGATAGAAAGAGTCATGTTAACAAGTAGCCCTTACAAACACCCTGCATGGGATTTGTCAACAGGATATGTTTCAGTCAGGGTGGATTCTACACATCTTTTTTAGCCCACCGTCGCAAACCATGTCATAAATACACATGACAGTCAGCCGGACAGGAATGTTCACCAGTGGTTGGTATGTTTTGTGCAGCTATAGATTCCCTCGGGTTAGACATGGGCAGTGGCGTCAGTAAGCTCTTTGTTGCAAACCGCTGTGCCAAAACACCCCTCTTCCATTTCAGGGGCAGTGGCGGTGGCTGTGGGTAGCTGCCCCCAGGCTGGGCGGGGCACTTTTCTACTGTGGCATTTTCCTTTAACTGGCCTAACCAGCTCACATTAAAGCCATATGGAACGAATAGCCCTCAAGTTTTCACTCGAACAGACTATCTTTAGGGTCATTCGCATACATGCAGCTTTGTTGGGACTTCTACATCTTTTATGAGGCCACTTTCTTGCTAAGGACGTTGGAAACAGATCAAAAGACGTAAATATAGCACATGACTCAATTTCACCAGTGTGCGGTGTTAAAAGCTGAGTGCGGGGTTTTCCTACGGATAACAGACCACAGCAACTTGTCTCCTGAGACAGAGCATCCCCGTGTTCGGCCCAAACCACAATGCTGGCCTCAAGAGGCAGCGAGGAGGGGCTTTCTCACCAACATGTTAAGACTCTCTTTGTCATGTGTCCAGTCAGCAGCAGATTTGAAAGACGTGTTGGGAAGGCAGTTGCTCGAGAGGTGAACGAGGTGGCCCAAAACTTCCTGCTTGGAGTCACCTTGTCCGTGGGAAAGTCCTGGAGCACAATTTGTTCTAAATATTTAAATGGGAAAACTATAGAGAACACAGTATATTGTATCTGTATTATCGTATTTATCACCTCTGAACGTTAGTTTTTCACTTTACTGTCTTGGTTTCCCAAAATTTCACTTTATTTATAGCAATTGAAATATTTCGGTGAAGGTTCCAGACAATTGAAATATTGTTAAGTGAGTGTGGGAGGGTGATGTCTCTTGTTTCAAGTGCACATATGGCCTTAAAATAAACATAAACTGATCACCAGTTCATTCGTCACACTTCTTCTTTAAAAATACTTTTTGTTTTCTCCGTCTACGTGAGCATAAAGTTGAGACAGTGTCTGTTTTGTGTGAGCATACGTCCAGAACTAAATCTGGCATAATAACAGGATAGCCAAGTATTTTTTGTTGTTTTTGTCTTTTGTCTTTCTCTGCTGTTACCCATTTGTGCCTTTATGTAACGCGTCCTTGTGCTTTACAGAGCTGCGCTCTTTTCTTGTTCCAAGAAACAGTGGAAATTTTACTGGCCAGGAAACACAGGAAACCTTCAGTGTCTTTTTGTCTTAAGTCAGCTCATTATTATGTACATGACCAAAGTAGCTTTACTGAGAATTTGCGCAGCTTTGAAACTTGTTTAATGAGAGATTTCTCTATTTCTGTTTCTGCCCTCTGTCTTTCTTACCATTTGGAAAAAGGTGAGGTCATGTATTTTCATGCACCAAATACAATTTGGCAGAGTTAGAATGAAAACATGCTGACAGCTGCGGGATTGTTTCTGCACGCTCACTGTTAAATCTTACCCAACTACTCCCACATGAAACTCTTAAACAGTACATAAGGTTGCTTTTTTCCAAACTATATTAGAAGCTGTGTTGTGTCTACCTGGTGTATGTTCTTCTGCACTACAGAGCTTTTTCACTGAATATGACACAACAGGCTGTAGCTGAACAGTGGGAAACTTAAACCAAGGGGAGCCGGTGATAAATCTTTGTTTTCGGCACTGTAAGATTGTCCGTCCATCCGTCCTATTTTTGGGAATGCAGTATCACAGGAAAGCCTTGAAGGAATTTCTTTCTTCATTGGCACAAACATTAGTTTGAAGCTAAGGATGAGCTGATTACATTAGGTCAGGGTCACTGTGACCTCACAGCTGTCTCATTTTCAATAAGGTAATTCAGTCAGCTTTGACTGGAAGGAAGTTCATGACATCTGGTACAAACGTCCACATGGACTTACAGATGAACTGATCAGAATATCAGTCTGGGCCGACGTGTATGTAAACTACAGTTTGACTGGTTGGCAGAAGCATACAAACACAATTTCATTTTGCCTTTGCATTTGATAAATATAGCTGCTTTAAAAATCACATTAAACTGTTTTAACACATTTCATTGTCCAAAATGAGACTGGTTGTTTTCCTTGTTAAATGATTTGGTCTCTGTTAACAGTATTGTGTTTTATAGTCACAGTAGCACTGAGAAACATATTGTATATTATGCATGCGACTGTAAATGTACTTTTTTTTCTCCTACTGATGTCACTCCTCTTTTCCAGGGGAAGGGGACCTCTGGCTGGAGCAGTACAATGAAAACAATCAGCTACATTGTCCACTTGGGTAATACAGCTCTTCTGTTTGACTGTTGTAATGTGAAAACTTCTAAAAGAAACTAATATCTCAAACCTCAGTTTAGCTAAGTTTTGATTACATCACTTTCTCCCCTACACTCGTGTGATATCTTCAGGCGTGTTTAGTGTGGAGAATGAAGCTAATGAGCTGTATCGCTCACATTCCTTCTGGTTTGAGACCAGTGTTGCAGAAATTAAACTGGGGCTAAATGGAAAAATAAACATTTTTATCACAATCAGGCAGACAGTTGGGTCTATTAGTTTTAGTCTTGTATAAGTAGTGTGTAAACAACCCAAACTCATGACTCTTGTTTTGTTGGTTTAATGGGAAAAGTTTCTATGGAAACTGGGCCAATGACTCTAAGTAATCAGGCATGTGTTGGTGTGTGGGTTTGTGTGGTCATGTGTGTGTTTCTACTTTGGTGAAGGGAGTGACCCCAGACAGACTCATCAGACTCTGGAAAAGAGAAGTTGTGACTCCTTTAATGTGTGTTTTTTGTCTTCTCATATAAAAAAAATAAGCTGTTTTGGAAAATGCTGACCGATGCTAATTTCTTTCTCTATTTACAAGTTCTGTCATCTGATTATTTCCCAAGGATCTAAGTGTTATTTCAACTGTAATTGAAAGGTTAATGGACAAGTAAATGGACTGATTAGAGGTTAAAGGTCGGGGATATAGTGAGCCTACTTTCATTCAATCCTTGTGAACTGATATGTCTGGAATATGTTAAAGGGGAATTTCTTCAGATTATGCACAATTTCTGACCTGGGGTCAAGGATGAACGTATAATGATGAATGTATGATATTCAACCTGTAGCTATGTATTGACTATAATCCTCCCACTGAAAGAGGAGATTATTGTGAACAAAGAAATCTGCTGATACTAACCGAGCCTCCCTGAGTCTCTCAGCAGGTCACATTTCTGCTCCTCCTCTCCTCCTCTATGTGTTTGTCTGGTTTACGTTTTCACTTTATTTTTCCTCCTGTCGTCTGAGTCAAAGAGCTGCTTTGTTTTCCTTCTACACAAACCAGCTGTATTAAAATGGCAACTACTGGTGCCAAAGATAGCCATGTCTCCTGCTGAGTAATTAATTCAGTCTTCATTTACAAACCCACCTCAGTGGCCTATTTAGGAATCATCTTTTCCCTCTGTCTTCCCCTCCAGTTTCTCCAAGCCGCCTCTCATCCTGGTGTCTTTGGATGGATTTAGAGCAGAGTATCTGAAAGATCATGGCAGTCATCTTCCTGTCATCAACAAGTTGCGTAAGTCACCAACATTTTTGGGCTTCACTGCTCTTCAAGGTTTACTCAGCATCCTGGTATGAGTAAACATTAATGTGTTGCAGGACGTGTCGGAACAACAACACCACACATGAGGCCTGCTTATCCCACAAAGACATTTCCAAACCACTACGCTATTGTTACCGTAAGTCTTTTCTGGTCTGTTTTATAGAGCCAAATGTTGATTTATTGGATCCAAATGGCTAGATAGGGTGACTTGTTTTGACAGTGAAGAAAAGCTCTATATCAAGCTATGCAATCAAATGTAAAGAACAATGTAAAGATACAGTACGTGGTTTTAAAGTAATCATATTGTGAAAAAGAACATAATTTAGCACTGAGATACAATAGTGTGAGGGTTAGGGGTCTCCTGCGCTGTAGAATTACAAAATGTTGTCTCTATAGGTTAAGTGATTTTGAAATGCCCAAATCAAGATTGAGCAATTATGAATTGAATTCCGTTGTGATGTTTTACATTTAAAAGAAGCACAAAACAAATGCCTTCAACATTGTTTCTTTCTGTTACTAAGCTGGATGAATATACACTAGCTACTCTAAAGCTACGTTTGAAAGAGTGACTTCAGCTGTTATGAACCTTGGACATGCTCCTACCATTCTGAGACACCCTGTTCGAGTTTCGGTTGTGCAGCAACAGGTTCTTTCCCTTTACATGCATTCATCCTGAATGAGTGTACACCGTCCAGTCGCTTCTGGTTTTACTCTTCACTGGGGCCAAATAGATTTAATGTTGTGGCTGATCAGTGTAGCAGCACTTGAGAATTTGCAATAATAATTAGTTTGTATTGCTAAGATTATCAGTCATCCAGGAGAAAGTGTCAGGAAGTTGGGTTACTGTAGGGCAATGTTGCTGTGACTGAACTTCTTTGGAAGTTGAGTAGGCCTAATGACCATTGTAGCAACTGGCGTTCTTTTTGTCCAATTGCTCAACTTTAAGATAACTTTTTATTCTGGGATTGAAGTTAGACGCCAAACATCCAGCTGATCAGTGTAGGTTTCCAAAACAGCTTATGAGAATTCTTTGTTGAATAAAATATAAAATACAATATATCCAGTCAAAATCCTGCATATAGCTAAAAGTACAGAGATATTTCTTGAAGGAACGATGTTTAAGAAGCATTTTACTGTTGCAGCTAGTTGAGGTGTAGCTCCTTTAAGGTTTAGGAAACCAGTTTTGTTCAGTGGTTCGGTACTTGTGGCTCAGGCCTCTTCGATGGAATGATTATGATGAGGAGGGGATTAAACAAAAAGCTAAATGTAAAGATTTTGGGCTACGGTTTAACTTCAGTTCAACTTACAATAGATTTTCACTTCACTTCCCTCTAACGTTTATCTTGAGTGACAAAATTTGGGAAATTCAGAGAGGAAATATTTACAGTTCAACAATGAACTTCTACATACACTATGGAGGCTCTTCATGCGATTGTAAAGCCAGTTTCACTTTGTGCAGGAATATACTTTTGAGGCCTAATGACTTGCATGTGCTTTTGAAGAAGAGCTGCAGCACAACTGCCGGGCCTGCAGAGTAGAGTTCGCCTCTTATGGTTGGAAAGGGACCCTGCAATTAAAATGAACAGATGTGGTTACCAGTAATATTTAGGTTTGGAAGATTGTAGAGAGGAGGTAATCACTGGAAATCCCTGCAGCCGCAGTAACAAAGCAGTTCACCTTTACTGTTTATTTGAACTCTGATTCCTCCAGGGTCTTTATCCAGAGTCTCACGGGATCGTGGACAACAAGATGTACGATGTGACCCGAAATGCTTTCTTCAGTTTGAAAACTAATGAAAAGCTAAACCCAAAATGGTATCAAGGAGAGCCAGTAAGTGATCTTGTTCTTGCTATGATGTTGTGTGAATATGGACTGTTGGTGGAATATTTATTATTAGCTAATGTTAAACCTAAGCAAACTGTCTCACAGCACGACAGTTTAGAAAAATGCTTTCCTAGCATATTTCTTCACATATATAAGATTTCTGGGTCAAACTGTAACTTACTAAGTAAGTTGTGAAATTTCACACATCCTGATTTGTGGAGAACCAGACATGAATCAAGAGGAGACACATGTTGTGTAAGAAACAGGAAGCACTGCACTCAAATTGTAGTGTAATTAGCTGTCTATGAACGGCACGAGAGACTTTGTTTTTGACAGTGAGGGAGTCTGATTGCTGAGGCTCGGCTCCCTCTTTAATGAGCCTCTTGATGTAATTATGGATTCTGTTTGTGCTGAATGACAGCTTGTGAGGGCTGCGAGTTGTGCTTGTTTAGATGCTTCGTGGTTTCCATCTAAATGACAGGCCTCTTAAATCTCATCCCTCAATTGTGTGACAGGCAGCTCCTCTCGAAAACGCACCATGCTGCAGTCCATATGACTTTCCAGGGGAATAAGAAATTGATGCCCCCCCCCCCGCTGAGTGATTTATTCTGCATGAATGCACACTTCCATAATGACATATGGTCCAATGCAACTAAGTGCATCAGTTAAAATACACCTGCATAAATAAAACACATCTACCTGCTGATCAGTCTAATAGGTATTGATTTAGTTGCATGAACATTTTTCATAAGAGCAGACTGATATGTGAGGGATTGGGCTTTTATCCTAATGGATTAAAGGCTGCTGCTGTGGTGAATGAGTTAGTTATGAGTCTGTTACAGCCCAGTGAGTTTGCATTAATCATACACTTAGATGACCCTCTACCTCCGTGATGTCCTTTACTCTTTGTTTTGCTTCCTTCCTTCCTTCAATTCCCATTTCTACCTCTCTCTTCCTTTCTTTCCTCTCTCCTCTGGTCCTCAGGTCTGGATCACTGCCATGCGTCAAAATTTGAAAACAGGAACCTTTTTCTGGCCGGGTTCAGATGTAGCCATCAATGGCACCCTTCCAAATTACTACAAGATGTATGACAAGTAAGAGTGATGCCTTCATGTTCCATGCTTTTAAACACATGCATTTCTATAGAATAACGTACACTTAGGGCATTACTGATGTGTTTCTAAATGACACGTTGCCCTTTTTTGTGCACAGGTCTATTCCATTTGAGAAACGAGTGTCGACTCTGCTTGAATGGCTCAGTTTACCTGAGGGACAAAGGTATTGCATCTTTTTTATCCTCATTACAAAGAACTTTAAAAACTGTGAGCATCACACTCAACTGTGGCGTTTATGATTTTAGACCTGATTTTTACACTTTGTACCTGGATGAACCAGACTCATCAGGACATTATTATGGGCCAGAAAGCTCACAGGTCAGTCACTCACTTAACATCACACAACTATTAGCTGGTTGCTCATAACCTCCATTTAAAAAAGTCAAGTTCATGAGCACTGACAACAAAGCCATGTGAAAATATAAAAACATGAAAACATATAATGTTTGTGTACTATTATCTTAACCAGACTGTGTTTTTCTATTGTTGTGGCTTAGATGAAGATCAGAGCACATTTTATGACAAATTAATACAGAAAACCATGAAAATCCAAAAGGTTCACAAAGTTTTTCTTGCCACTGTAGTTCATTATATTAGCCAGTTATTTATTTTCTGATGCAGCTTGTTCTTTAATTTGGCTTTTGGTGAACATTGTTTTGCAGTCACATGTTAAGCCTGTTAAAACTTTAACTGTTTTTGTACCTTCAGGTTGTTTCAGCTTTGAAGAATGTGGACACGATTCTGGGCAAGCTCTTATATGGCCTGGCAGAGAGAAACCTGCAACACTGTGTTAACTTGATAGTTGTATCAGACCACGGTGAGATGTCTGCACACATATGAGCAAAATAATCAACAATAGAAGTCTGATAATATCTGTGGTTTTGCAATAGTTGGACAAAGCATCATTTTGAAGCACATATACCACTGATGGAAACTTGTGTCAGCTTCCAATGTTTGACTTGGTTGAGTCACAGCACCTGTTGCAGGAAAACTACCAACCTGTGGCAGAAAAGACACGATATCTCTGTAATCTCTGTACACTCGGTAAAAACAGTTCTCAGCAGCACGTTAGGAGAATATTTTTATGATGAGAAGCTGCCCTGAACATTTGGAGACCTTATGTTCAGTCTTGTAATTAAAGATCATTACACAAGACTAAATGGGAAGGACCCAGATGTCATTGTGCCTCCCCGACAAGATGATCACTTTGACATTGAAATTTGTTGGCAGCTAGTCATCATCATGAAAGGAGGACTCACCAGGGTTCACGTCACACCCAACATTTAGTTGACACACGCTATACTGTAAGTACAAATGTACAAGTCACACCCTGCATGTGCTATAAATTTTAACAGCTGACAAAGTGTCAAAAGGGAGGCCCACTTCTGATCAGATAAACCTTCGTAACCCTGCGGGAGAAGAACTTAAACAACATGAGTATCGGGCAAAATTATTCGCACAAAGTCATGGATTTAAAAAGGAAAAAGTTCTATAAAAATTCACTCCACCTTTGTCCAAAGTCTTTACAATGTAATAAATGAATGTTTCCTTCCTCAGGCATGGAGGAGGCTTCGTGCGAAAAGGCAGCATATGTATCAACCTACCAGGACGACACACATAGCTTTAGTGTCATTCAAGGTCCTGCTGCCCGCATAAGGCCCACTCGCCTCCCAGAGGATTACTTTTCTTGTAAGTTCTTGTTGATAACTCGTGTTTGCCTTCCTTCCCAGCATTGCAGCAAATCTGCAAATCTTCAAATATTTGAAGCCAGTTTTTGTGACCTTGCCCTGCGTCTTGTGTTTCTTTCCCCAGTCGACTACGAAGGCCTCGTGAAGAACTTGTCGGTATGCAAAGTATTCCAAACGTGACTCTTGTATTGACAAGAAGAATAAAAATTATCTGCTTGCTTAGCTTCACGTCAAACAAGCACATTTCCACTCCACTGAGTGCTGATTCTTCTCATGTGTGTCTCTGTTCTGAAGTGCAGGACCCCTGATCAGCCAATGAGGCCATACCTCAAAGAAAACCTGCCCAAGAGGATGCACTTTGCAAACAACGTACGCATAGAGAGGGGACACCTCTATATGAAATTAGGCTGGCAGGCAGCACTGTAAGTCACAAACACTGAACGTTTGTAGTTTTACATGCATTCCTACTGGTAATAACAGGTAATACTGAATACATTACTAGATAACGAGTGAAGACAGAGACAGAACGTACATTCGTGTTTGTCTTCTCCCCAAACTACAACAGAGTGTAAAGGAAGCAAGTTAAAAATTAAAAAAGTTGCAAGTAATGTTTTGGGAAATGCAAAATAAGAGAAGACTGATTACAGGAAGTGCAACAGAAACAGATTAAAACAGATTTTTGGATAAAAAAAAAAGACAAAAATGTCTTTAACCACACAGAAGTTGCAACATTTCCAATAATTAGTGTTAGCAACCATATATAATGAATAAAACATGTTCTCTGAGAGAGGAGTTGTGCAACTGCTTTATGGTTGCAACAGAAAATTTTAAATTAGCTTCAGGGTGAAAAATTGAAAAAAAAAAAAACTCCTCTGGTTTCAGTGACTTCATTCCTATCAGTCTTCGCACCTCAAATAAACTATTTGTATTTTATTTTCTCAGCAATAACTACGAAATTAAGTACTGCAAAGGCGGATTCCATGGCTCAGATAACCTCTTCACCAACATGCAGGTCAGAGAAACGAAGAATGTGTGTGTTTGTGATTGATGAAAAATATTACAACAATGTTACAACATCCTATTTGGGTATTTTAATATTTGCTCTGCAGCAAAGTGCACTATACAACAGGTGTCTGACAAATTCCTACCTCACTGTTAAGAGATAAACATCGCCATCATCTCAGCTTCTCATTTATAAACTGACCGTGCTTAAATGGCTTAAATGGTTAATAAATGTGCATGCTTCTCATATGCTAGTAAGCTATTAGGAGTGTATTTATAAATTTGTAGAGAAAGTTATATCAGGTGGTTAATTCGCTTTTTATAAACATGTCTTGTCCTGCAGCTTTTCTCTGGATAAGGGGTTCAAAGAGTCCGCTGTAAAATAAACAGACCTGTTCCTACTAAAGCTTTATGAATTACCTGGAAGGCTTTAGTAAATTACACATTAGCTACCAATAAAGCAATCAGCTAAAATCCAACAATGGACGCTGGTTACTTGTCAACAGAAGGTTATAGATTTCACATTTGTTAGTCCTCACCAATGACCTATCTCTCACCAGTGATGTCATTGTCCATGTTGCTTCATTAAGCTGAAAACTATCCAGAATTTCGCAATGATAAAACAAACATTAGAATCTAATGCAGCTCTTGGAGAAAACCACAAGAGTAGTTCATCCAGTTCTTACAATAAATTCTTCTTCTTTACTTAATTACTTTCCATAAAGACATATGGTATAATTGATATTTTGTCTTGTAGTTGGAAGTCTACTGAGGATATGTGCACGAGAAACACAAATACTGTGTGTGCTCTCAAACGCAAACACACCAGTAATTATACTTGTTGGGAGAAGTTGCTGCACGCCCACATTTCTCGGCTCTCCGCTCAGTTTTTAAATTTGTAAATGTGTTTCTGTCTAGCACCTTCGTGTTAATCATCGCAGTACGTCACTCGCGGTGTCTGCACATTAGCTAATTTGATCAAATTAGCTGACACAGATGCCGACTTCTCTAAAAACAGGTCTGTGACATCGATGTTGAGGGTCCATTGTCCTGCTTCATAAAAAAAACAAAAAAAAGTCACCACTTTTCAGCCTGCTGCTTCCACATAACAGAGAGCAAAGTGTGCTTGAAATAGTGTCCTAATATAAAAGGTTATGTAAGAGCATTTTATAGCACTGGTTCATTTCAAATATTTACATTCCACATGGAGGTTTTCTGTTCACAAACTGTTGAACTATGTTGTTTGGATGCTTTGCAGTTCTCTCTCCACATAAATGAACAAATAAATGTCAATATGTTAATGTCTAATTCACATTTGCAGGCGATCTTCATTGGCTATGGTCCCGGATTTAAAAGCACCACTGTTGTACCCACTTTTGAAAACATTGAACTATATAACCTTATGTGTGGTAAGTCGCTTTGTGAGATCATATCATAAGTTTACTGTACTGCATTGTGGAGGGTCAAGATGTGTCTTTGGCAAACGTCAGGTGCACTGCCAACAAAGATAATGAGCAAGGATGTGTAGTGTTTTTCCATAAGTGTTCCTATAAATACATAAGTCTATCTGAAATGTCTGTCCTCTGTTTTTCCGTCTTCCTCGTCCAGATCTCCTCGGTGTCCGCCCTGCTCCAAACAACGGGACTCACGGCAGTCTGAACCACCTCCTGAATCGCCCCGTTCATCGGCCTGGCTATCCTGCAGCGCTTTCTTATGAGACCCCGTGCGAGGCCAGCAGCCCCACCCCCACTGACAACCTGCAGTGCACCTGTGCATCACAAACTCAGGCGATGGTGTGTGCGAACAGCTTGATGTTGCTATGCATTCGTTCTTAACACTGATGTCATGGATCAGTTGTTTAAGTTGGTAATTTTGGTTGGTCCATCACCTCGGTCCTCAAGTTTGATAACTATTTGACCAGTCTGCAGACATTTATGGTCACTAGAAGCTGGATCATACAGACTTCAGTGAATTGTCAAAGTGTATTTACCACCAGCATGCTAACAACAAGTACATTTATTTTCAGGAGACCAATATGAACGTGCGCCTCTTGGCCATAAATTCCAGTGAGTTCTCTTTATTATTCTCTTGCATTTATTGTGCTTTTGGAAGAATAAACAAACTTATGGTGACATTTTGATGTTATCCCTCTTCAGGTGCTAAAGCCAACTTACAGCGTCTCCACAGTCCGTTCGGTACTCCTCAAGTTGTCCAACAAGACGCCTCATTTTGCCTCCTTTACCACTCTGACTACGTCAACGGGTACAATAAAAAGCGCCTCATGCCCCTCTGGGTGTCGTACACCATCCAGCCTCTGGTGAGTCCTCTGTTTGGAGCCGTCTTTTATGTCTAAACATAACCTTTTCAGCTGAGTTGTCCCGGCTGTATTTCCACTGCGGTTAAGTTTTGGCGGCGGAGTGTAAGAAGTTTTGTAGCATCTGAATCCTCTCTCTCCCTCCACACAGCTGTTACTCATCTTCTCTCCTTTTGCTAGCTCAAACAGTTCTTGTCTTTCTCATTATGTGGTGGAGATTTGGTGTAAATCATGACCTCAGGCGGAGTGATGTGTTCCCAGGAGAGTTTACACTGTTACTGTCTGAGTGATGGAGCAAATGAGGATGTAGATGTTTTCATTCAAGCTTTATCCAAACACAGAACAGCTAAATACTACTTGTACTGTATTCTCTGTATTCATTTTGGCTTGAAATATTTGTTTTAATCTCTGTCACGGCACAACATACAGTATTATACTCAACCCACAGAAAGCTTCATTTTCACAGGTTGTTAGTTAACATCTCCATATAAAGTCAGCTCCAAGCTAGTGCCTACTCGAAATCAATTAATCAATAAAAGACTGAAGCCATGCTGGACGCATTTCTATTCTTGTACATGCAACGCTTGAAATATGCAAAGCTTTTGATGCTGCATTTTTCTGTCTGTAATCAGTCGCAGGGAATTTGGAAATGTTTTCTTTTGCCAGCCTGTAATTTTCAAATAAGTTTGAGATATTTTTCTCTGAAGTTTCCTTGAAAGAGCTGTGTAATTTAGTGGTAATTATAGAGAAAATAGAAATGTATATATTTAAACCCGGGTAAATATTCAAGGTTTGACTATTCGTTTATTACAACAACTGGAACTTAGTGCAGTCTCTCATTCAGCATTCTTTTCATAGGTCTTCCTTCAAAAAACGTGCTTCTAGAGATTTTCTGCCTCCGCTGTTCAGTCATTTGTGAATGTTAAAGGTTTATGGGAAATGGTGCTCATTAAAAATCCACTAAAAACAGAAGTACTGAATCTACACTTGTTTCAGATATTACATGTATGAAATGTTTGTTTCTTCTTTTTGCAAAGCTGTTATACAGAAGTGACGCCAAAGAAAATGAGCTTAAATGAGCTTTTCCGCAGTTTCAGTTT
Organism: Anabas testudineus; assembly: GCF_900324465.2. Lineage (NCBI taxonomy): Eukaryota > Metazoa > Chordata > Actinopteri > Anabantiformes > Anabantidae > Anabas > Anabas testudineus. The sequence goes on along the minus strand of NC_046632.1, from coordinate 12,882,223 downwards.
CACTTTTTCTCTCAGTTGGACCCTGCAGTTCTTTCTCTTTTTATATCATAAAAATATTTCCTATTATTAGCAGCCAGTGACATAGCCCTTAAAGTCACTGACAATTCCCAAGTAGCACATTTCATTCCAATTACCATTGGCTTCGAGGACCAGGGAAGAGATTATTATTTTTGGAGAGCTTTGCAAGCAGAAACCTTCCAATGGCCTTGCTGACCCACATGCACAGGCAAAGCCAAACCAAACCAAGTGATCTTACACAACACTTTGGAGTGCTGGCCTGCAGTCCCACTCCAACATAGTCCAACACTGACTTCTTCTCTCTCTCAGGCCAGACTCCAACCCCTGAGCCCGGAGTCGCAGGCGTGTGTCCGTGCTGACGTACGCATCCCACCAACCGCCAGCCAGATGTGTCTTCGCTACAGAAGCAACCCTGTTTTGTCCTACGGCCTTCTGCACCCCCCCAGTGAGTGTGTGCTAGTGAGTGTGTGGCGGTGGGGGAGGGGGTCAGAGCGTGCCTTCTCCAGCCGGGTGTTGACTCCAGGTTGACGTGTACGAAGCACCACATTCTCATGTGCCTTAGGAAAGCAACACAGTCGAAGGAGTCCTACAGCTGCGAGACAGGAGGCCTCAGACCTCTCTCACACTTTATGTTAAACAATCTCTGGCTTTATTACATTAAAATGAACATTTAATGTATATTGTGCCTTATAACAAAGTAACAGACCCATTCCCCTTTGCCCCATCCATCTGTCATTTTGTAGATCTGAGTCTTAACGGACATGAGGCAGACTCTTTAATCACAAGCAACATGGCACCGATGTTTCCTGCTTTTAAAGGTGAGTCAGTTTTACAAATATTTATTGGTTGCTGGTGTTTTTAGCTGCATCCAAAACTGTAAATAGGAATTGTGGTAATAGATGAACTAAAAAGTGAGTTGGATCACTAGACACACACAAGGTCATGCTCTGTTTAGTTAAAGTCTTGTGGCTTTCCTGTTCCCATTTTTACTTCTCAATATTATATTTTTTATAGCCGATTTCTTCTAAACACAGCCTATTGGTTCTTCAATATATATACCCACAGTCCAAACATCTAACTACTGTGATTATATGGGTATACTCTACATTCATTTTGTTAAGTCTTACTGTAGAGCCCAGTTAAAGGTTTAGTCTGAGGAACCTCTCCAGACTTAATCCTCCTGTCATCTCATGGTAGACGCCACATTTTTATTTTTACTAAAAGATTATGTTCAAGATGGTTCAGTTTGTTATCTGAGCTGATTCAAAAGCTCAAAACACAGCGTATTGGGCCATAAATAATCTGGCGTATGCACTAATTTGACTTGGATCAGTGTTTGTTTACAACCTTAAGGGTTGTTCTTTTGCTTAATTGCCGCACTCACACCACCACAACATAGCTTTATTAAAATCACCTGTGTCAAATGTGAAAGTATGTTGTCGGGTTGGCGTTATTTGTTGATTCTTGACTGTGGACCACACAGCTGCACAGCCGTGCTTTTGTTGCTTTTTGTGTTGGGTGATTAGGTAATCGAGGAGTTGAGCGTTTCAGACAACACAGTCCATATTGTGTTTCCACTTGGGCCACCCACGCTATAAACAGAAACTCTTTCTCATTTGTATGAAGTCCCATCAAAACTTTATAGCCTGTGTTCTTTGGAAGACCACATATCATGCAGCTCATGCTGCCCCCTGCTGGCACCTTCATTTTCCCACACTGTGTCTGAGCCTGTTTGTTAAGTGGGACTTTGGCTGCAACCTCTCCGTAGAACACAGAGCACCTAATCATTTGTTGTGATGCATTGTTGGGGCACTAAAAGGTTTTTAACCATACTCTGTGTGACCGCAGATGTTTGGATCCACATCCACGACGTCCTGCTCTTGAAGTATTCACAAGAGCTGAACGGAGTCAATGTGATGAGTGGGCCGATTTTCGATGAAGACTATGATGGAAATGTTGATGCATTCAAAACACTCTCGGGGTAAGTCTGCAGCACACAGTCCAGTCAGTTAGAGCTGCAACCAGAGGTTATTGTTATTCATTAAGGCGTATATTAAACATTTGTTTATATGAAAAAGAAAAACTGTGACTCTTATTAAAATAGTCGTCAATTGATTTTCCTTCTTTGAAGTTATTTTTGATGGAAGTTTATATTAAGCTTTTAAAAATCCGTAGTTCAGGAACACAGAGGGGATGTTGCCTGCATCAGTCTTTAACTTGTGGTTGTTAATGAAACGGCCTACTAGGTTTCAGTTTCCCACGAACTGTTGTTCTTTTCCTTTATGAATGATTGCTGAGAAAATAGAGCTGTGCACACTCACTTCAGGCTTTTAATGAAGTCAAGCTTTCAGTTTTTAGACCAACAGTCAAACACATCAAATGTTTTGATTAACAGGAATGAGTTTAACCACATATAGCCAGTTAGAACCAGCCTCTCTACAGTTTTATTGTCAGTGTGAATCAATATTTTCTTAAGCATTGACCTGAGCACAATGCTGTGCAGGTCAGATACTCTGTTGTAGTGCATTTGACCTGTATCTGTTGTAGAGCAGATTAGCTAAGTGTTAATATCTTAACAAATAAAGTAAAATGAATAAGATTAGCACTTTACTTTCAAATTAAAATACTTAACGTTATGTGAAGATGCTTTAAAACGAACTTTGGAGTTGTGATTCCTCTCTGTAAGCTCAGGTTTTATGAATGAAATGTTGATCCCCCGTGATCTCTTGTCTCTCAAGGAATGAGGCTCCTATCCCGACACATTTCTTTGTGATCCTGACCAGCTGTAGGAACTCGACCTTTAGCCCTGTTAACTGCAAGGGACCACTGAAGGCCAAGTCCTTCATCCTGCCCCACAGACCCGACTACACAGAGACCTGTGCTGTGAGTAATAGCGCTGACTCCCCACCTACTCGTTTCTACGCTGCTGTGGAAACCTGCTGACAAATCACATAGTGGAAAAATAACTGAATAGAGCTCATTTTAAATAGATCAGCTATTAATACATGTTCTTCCTTTTTCCTCTTCTTACCTTTCAGAATGGGTCTGACTTGAAATGGGTGGAGGACTGGCTGAAGTTTCACACGGCTCGGGTCCGAGACATTGAACTCCTGACTGGACTCAGCTTCTATCACAACAGAATATCAGTGGAGGAGACGCTGCAGCTCAAGACGTTCCTACAGACTTCGTAATATCCGAGACATTTTCAAATCAATTCTGAATTTCCAAAGGAAGCCATACTGGTCTGCACAACAGGCCTCTGTCCACATGGACACACAGTTGATCTACTCTGAGTGGCTTTAACAGGTGCTCTTTGTTGTCAGACCAAATGAATCCAGTTCCGTCCATTTTTGTTGTTAGTTTTTGTAGTATGTCTGATTCCAAAACCAATTTTATAATTATTCAGTTTGTGAAAATCATGCTTTTTGTTTTTGATTGTGTTTTTAAAGATACTGTAACTGAGTCAGGGGTTACAACAACGCCATCGCATGTGCCAAATGGCTCCAAAGCGTTTCCTCAGTTAGGGAAGGGGCGTCAGAAATGAAAGGGAAAAGATGAACTAATGTCATCAGTAAAGACAGGAGCACTTTACAGCTCGGTAATCATCGGGTAATAGTGGGTAATATTTTGGTAAAAACAACGTAACTGCAAAGTAATAGGGTTAATATGACAGTAATGTCTGTATGGGTGACATGATCGTAACGATCTGCTGACAAGGAGAGGGTGTGATTTATAACTCATTCTGGCTTAAGATGCCTTTTTCTCTGGAACTGTTGCTACAGATATAATGAAATTAAGTAAAAAGAGGTAGTTTCCTATTTTACAGCTCTGTCTCTTAAAACCATGTGTTTCCAAATTACTGTTGCTCTTAGTATTTGGTTTTCCCATTATTACCCATGTGTTTCTGGCCTTCCATTGCTTTAATACAACACAAGTTTATACCTGGTTATTATAATACTTTAGTAATTATGATGCAAAAATAGATTTTTCTGACACCGTTACATCATTATTACCAAAATACTATCCTGTTACTACTAACATATTCAGTTACTTTGTTATTACTGAGATATTACTCCTCTATCACCTTGTCAATTACAAACTATTACTACAGAGGTTTCATACCACTGATGCTTTTATGGGCAGGGCCATTTTAGGAAACACCCTGACACTCTGGAAACATCATTGGTTACGAAATTCTGCTGCAGCAGCTGGGAAAAAACACCGCACAGCATGCAAATTTAATAGGAAACAGTGTTGTTGCTCAAGAAGAATTGATTTTAAAGCTTCACTTGCCAAAATGTTGTCACGGAGTATTGTTATTGTCTTTTTTTAATTGTTGTTTGGTTGATGACATTTAATAAGAGAAGATGATTCAGTGTTTGATTGTGTGTGTGTGTGTGTGTGTGTGTGTGTGTGTACTACTGTATATGTAGAAGAGACAGGTTATCTGTGGCCTCTTAAGGAATCTGTCTATGAGTGTGTGTGGAGATGTATGTTTGTGAATATTAATGTTTTGGATCAACACACTTTTTGAACTCAACTTTTGACTCCATTTACTTTGATCCTCTTAGTTGTGAAAAGTTTTATCATGTGTTGAAGCTTTTTTTCATTATTGTCAGGAACGACAGCTATGGGCAAATACACAGTTTCATATAAAGGATTCTCTTTACACTGACTTTGTGACTTTAATTCTTAATTCTTCTTAATACTCTTTAAATCCAAGTGACAACAGCAAAGAAAAAGTAATAGTCTTATACGTGAGAATGCAACCAAACAGCAGTTGCAGTGTAGCCCTACAAATTGCAGCAGTATGTGTGAGCACAAAACGGAAGGAAACTGAGCTCAGTATGTCGTATAAAATCTGCCACTTCCTCAGGCTGACCACTCCGTCAGAGCAGAGCACATGAAGGTAAGGTTTTGCAGTTGCTGTTGCTCTGCACCTCTTGAATCTGCAGCGACCTAGTTATCATATCACTAATCTGCCTTCTATTTGGCACTGGTGTAAGACTTGGTTGTCTCATTATGATTGTGATCTGTTGGTTGAGATTTAGCAACAAAGCAGGCTGTTATGTCAGTGTTGCGCAATCACAGCTCATTTGTTTTAGTACTTGTCAGTGGAAAACCGTAAGTTGGCTGTTTTTAATGCACATGGGCTAATTTCTAGTTCTTGTCGCCGTCCAGTCTTCTATGTATATTGATATTCTAGTGTCACATATTTCCACAAGAGCATATTTGTAGAGCACACATTTTAATAAAACCGCACATGTAGAAGAACACATTGATGTAACAAATCATTGTTTAGTTTTTTTTTTCACTGGCAGATATCTTTGCAAAAGTATACATGGAGGTTGCACGTGTTTGTCAGAGCAGTACAGTGAAACATACAGTTTCTATGTTTGTCACGTGTCTTATTGTTATTGCAGGATTTGCTGAGCTTATTTTTAGCTGACGTGCAAGTTTAGAGTCCATGTGAACAACCCAGTGAACCCTACACTGTTGAAAACTACTTGGAAATAAATGCACAGCGCAGTTTTTAAATTACACAGATGCTTTGTGTGACTTTGTCAGGCTTTTGGCAAAACAGGTCAATCTTTCTAAAAAAATAAGGGTCCACGCTTTTAGAGTGAGTGAGAGTTTGTATGTGAGTGTGCGTGACAACTGATTAGGTTTGTTTTTGGCCACTGACACGCAATCAGAGCTTATTTAAGGTATGCGTTCACTTGTCTTCCAGGAAGCTCTGCTCTGGCTGGGAAACGTCAGAGGGCTTGTGACTTGTTCGGTCGTTCTCACTGCATTCAGACGCCCTATTTGGCTGTTGATGTCTTTACTGTCAGTGTCATGGTGGTCTGATATGGGCTTCCACCCTCTCTTCTCGGATGTTAGGTCATTCAAGCCACTAAACCACGTGTAGCATGAATCATTATGGTCCCTTGCATAGTAGTGGCAAGTGTGAAATGACTGTTCATACATGGAGGCGACGATCAGTATCATATGCAATACAAGTGAGTGCCTGCTATCAAACTTTCAACCTGGGGGCTGTTAGGTTTCAAAGTATAAAGAAATGCCCCTGCATCGTAACCCTTTTCCACTAACATATTTCACATCTTGCCTCATTGATTGAGAATCCCTGCAGGCGTGGTGCAGAGGACAGATAACAGCAGTGCTCATCTGTGAACCATTAGCCCAAATTACAGCTGACGCTGATTGTTTTCTCCAGCCTCCTGGTAGCTATGGATAGTAACAAGGACAAGCTCTTATCTACCAACACCATGCTTCTTTTTTTTCTACAACTAAATAAAGTGTTCAGAAAGTCACTATACCCAACCAAGAAATAAACAGGATAAATAAATCAGTTATAACATGCTAAACCATTTTCCTCTTCAGCATTTCGGCTGTTTGGTTAAAATTAAATGAGTCTACTGAGCTATGAAACAAAGAAGAAGAAACTAGTACACAGACATAGGCGCACACGTCAGCCATCAATAATTCAGGGGTTGGCATTTGATTTGTTTTGCAGCCCTGCCATCAGTGAAGCATCACTGCTCTTCCAGCAGCTGAGGAAGCAGTGGTGGTTTGCCAAGAGGAGAGCTGAAAACTGGGGAGGGGGGAAGCTTGTCACACTGACATAAGAGGGGAAGATGAGGACATGAACAATGTGAAGAAAGGGTCAGGGGCCCAGAAAATAACTCAAGTGTAATGTTGAAATACAACTTACATACTCTGGTTGAGTAACTATCAGCACTACCAGGCAGAAAAAGTATAGTTCTTCACTTGCCTTCAGAGAAACAAATCATAAAGCAGGTTATTTTCACTGTTGTTGGGTTAGATAGTGAGATCTAATCATCCAAGTGGAAACATTACATGTAGTTATATCCGCTGGGAAGGTGCATATCTAACTCTGACGTGGATGTTAAGTCAGAGGAGATCACAATCAGGTGGGAGGGGGGATCTTCGTGCAGCAGTGCATAAATTAAAAGATACTATCTTTTACTCTTTCAGCTCTAACCAGGAACTAACCAGTAGGTCTGAGTCTGGTTGCAGCAAAGGGGAAGGGCTAAAGTGCAGAGGAGGAGACAGAAACTAAAAGAAGACACTGAAGCAGAGAGGAGGACAGAGTGAAGAAGACCTGTGACAGGGACAGATCAACAGAGACTGCTGTTCAGAAATGGATTTAAGTTTGCTGCAAGCTCTGGAGAGAGAAAGAATCTTGGAGGTTCTTCGGCGAGACAAACAGCTGCGTATTATTGAAGAAGACAGGATCAGGTGAGTAATCACTTTCATATGTTCTGTGACAAACAGACGTGTGGGAAATTCTTTTTGTTGATGCTGATCTTCCTCCTCTCCGTGATCATCAGATGCATGTCAGCATTTGATTCCTCCCTTATGTGACATGCAGTAAGCTTTAAATCAGTCAGTGGTAGTAGTTTTAAGCTAGTAAATTGGTTTTAGAGATGCTGTTGAGCAGATTTTACCTTTGGGCAGCACAAAGCGTGTGGTTCCCCCGTGTTTCCAGAGAACAGCTGTTGTCTGTAGTTTCATTCTGAACATCCAGATATGACAGGATCAATGACTCTTGGAAAGTGAAGTGTATTTCTGAGCATCAGGGGAAGTGCAAATTAAAATTTAAACCTATTTTATTTTTGGTCATACTCCTACACTATATTTAATTTGTAGTATGACATCATTGTGAAGACGTGTTTCTAATTTTGCTTAAAAATAGATTTTACACTTCTAAATTGCCAGTGGGGACTCATGATGTCTGTGTTTTCCATCGTCTCTCCCCTCAGGAGGATGAAATGTGAGCTCCAGGAGCTTCGACGGAGAGGTGCAAAGAATTCTGCCCGGCAGTACGGTGAGCGGACCTGCGCCCGGTGCCAGAGGCCCCTAAGAAAGCTCTGGAACTCAGGAGCGGTCTGCCGTGGCTGCAGCCACCGGATCTGCAGCAAGTGTCGCGTAGGCGTGGGAACGGTGGGCTGGAAGTGCACAGTCTGCCACGCCTACAGGTACAGTAGAGCTAAACCACCTAACCACCAGAGAACAGACCTATTTGACTCAACTGTGCTCGGACCACAATGACACTGCATGTATCTTTGCAGAAACAGCTTGTGACTGCATGTACAGTAACTTGCAACGTACTACCTCACTCTGGAAACTACAAAGACGTAATTTCTTGTGATGCACCTTTAAACTTTTATGTAATTTTACCTCTATTTAAAGTGGCTACCTATCCCAAGAGTGAAAAAGAATTATCATCTCAATCTGCAGCTTCCCTCAGCTTTAACAACCTTCATAGTGTGTTTCAGCTCATTGTTTAGCTGACCTGTCCACAATATTAGTCCTCACCCTAAACCATAAGCACCACCATGCCAGCTAGCCAGTCTGTTGAAACTGGTACTAAAATGGTAACAACAAAAAAAAGATATGCATTAATTAATCAATTAGTTGATCAACAAGCAGTTAACTTAACCTATGATTTTAATATCATGGTACTTAATTCACGCTTGAAGAAATATTCAACAGGAAGCTGTTTCAGTGATAGAGATCATGTAACGTGTCCCTTATCTGCCCTGCAGGCACATTTAGAGACCACTGTGACTAGTTAAGCTAGTGAAGCAGTTCGCAGTCTGCTGTATACAGCATAGAATTTGGACATATCTTGTCCTTCAGTGTTTTTTCTTTATTTTTAATATTTTCATTTAGCATTGTAGAATGCTGAGGATATAAAAAAACACAAATTATGACTACATAATTCTTTAAGTAGTGAACAAAGACGCTTTTATCATATTTTAGTTTGTTTAAAGTAGCTACTGATTTAGTTAAAACTGAGGGCACATTTAACCTGACCACCACAGTAAACTGATGTGTATTCAATTGATGGCAAGAGATGAGATATACCAGAGAATAAAGGAAAAGCAGCCAACATACATGTTCTTTCATAGTTTGGACGTTCATACGATGAACAATGTTGAAAAAACACTGAAGGACAATGGGTGTCCATGGTGTGGTCATGGAAATCTGAAAGTGAATACCAAAAGCTTCTTCTATTGGACACTTGACTGTTAATTTCTTTGACTATCTATCTGCTTAACAGTGTTTTTCTTCTTCTCCCTTTTTCCAGGGATGTGAAGATCAGATCTGGAGACTGGTTTTTAGAGGAAAAGGCAAAGAAGTTTACAGCAAAGACAGGTTTGTTTTAGGCACAATTGGTGTCTTGTCGTCATTAATTATTGATGCTCTCCTGATATCACTCAGTTTTACTACACCTGTTAATAAAATATGAATAATATGAGTTATGTTTGTTGAAGACATTTTCCTTAAATGAAATGACTAAATAATTCAGTAGAAGCTGTTTACAGAACAGTGTAGTAAAGTATTGCCATCAGAAAATCCAGTGTTCTTTGCCTACATGAAGAATGTGATTTGGCCACAGCATAATGACTTTGTCACTTTAGCTGACACTGTATGATATAAACAGTCCTGACACAGTGAACTTCATCCACCTCTTTGACACTCTGCAAACATTTGGTCATTCATAATATTTATGCTCTTTACAGATAAACATGAGACAGTTGGAGAGACGCTGTTGAAGACTTACAATGTGCTGAGGTATGAAAAAGCTTCATATATTTAATTTCAGTCTGTGTTCCTGCTTTGATTCATTTGAAACCTGAAAATAAAAAGTAACTTTTCTTTTTTTTTTATCACAGCCACATATCAGTCGTGCCTCCCACCCCTCCTCCCCACTTGGATTATCAGTTTCTAAACAGATCTGGGGTAAAAATGAATAAATACTGACTATGTCCATTATTATTTCACAGTAAAAACATTAATATGGTTTGTATTAATCATTTTCTGTATTGATCTGCAGGATTTGAAACACTCAAAACCTTTGAACAAATCGGTGGAGAATCTAATGGTCTCCTTCACGAGTCACATCAGAAGTAAGTTGTCACAAAACGCGTCCTCACATGAGTTAAAATGTGAACACGTTAACACCGACAGCGTGTAGCTCTTCAGCATCACAACCTTCACTTCCTGTGGGTGGTATCGCTTCATAATCTCGTCGCTGCCTCGATGAACTGAATGCGTGCACAGTGAAAACCTCACAGGAAATGTACCTGAAATAAAATGATGCACAAAAAAGACTTGTGACCTCACTATACTATGTATCAGCGGAAGTTGCATAAGATGATGGGCCCAGATATCAACAACGTGTTGCCTGCACTGCAAAAACACTGATGTTTGTTATGACATTAGATGAATGTTCTTGCCTTAAATATTTTATGTGTGCGTCTGACTTCGCTTTTGTCAATGCAGGGATTTCAACTTCACAAAACGATGTGCAAGATGACCTGCTGACAGTTGATGGCAGAGGCAAGAGGATGCACTTCATCTACAGCACTCAGAAGAGCCTGTCTGACACCGACATTAGCAAATGTGGCTATGTGAGTTATGGCATATGTTGAAGACATTACAAATACACATTGACAGTCTAAAGACGCCGTGACACACACATTGTTTGATTCTCCACGCTTTAATCTGGGTTGAGGTGGACGTATCTGAGAAACTGAGTGAGGCCCTAAAGTAATAATGGTTTTATAGTTCTGATAATGTAGTAGGTGTTGTTTATTAAGCTAAATCTCATCTAATAGACTAAATCTAAAAGCACAGTAGAATGATCCTTCCCTCTTTTTGTAGCTCTCCAAAGGACCAAGTCTTCCGAACCTGTTCAAGAAAAGCAAAGACAGCGACCAGGAAGGCTCCTCCACCGGGGCAGAGGAAGAAACCTCTTTCAGTTCTGAGTATTCCGGAGGATGGAGAGTAAGTAGCATCTGAAAAAATCCCCACGCAACATCCTGTGGTTGAAATATCAGATTATAGAATGTGATCATTTCATCATCTTCATTCTGAATGTGATGTTGTTTTAAAAATAAAATGGTAAAGTCCCAGCTTGTCCTTTGCTCCCTCAGGGCAGTACCAGCAGCATCAGCACAGACTGCGGCCTCTTCGAGAGCACCAGCGTGACAGGAGAGCTGGAGCTGCGTCTGGCCTACAACACCAAAACCTCCTGTCTGGAGATCACAGTCGGTGCCTGCAGAAATCTCAGCTATGGAGACACGAAGAAGAGGAAGTGTCAGCCGTAAGGAAAATCATACATATACATTAGTGATGTACAGTATAACTGTGATTTGTGATACTTAAAGCACCTTGTGTCTGTGTGTAGATACATCAAATTGTATGTCCTGCCAGAAAAAAGTGGCAAAATGAAAACGTCAGTGAAGAAAAACACAACTGATCCAGTGTATAATGAGGTTTTGAAGGTAAAAAGACAAAGATTTTTACCTACAGTAGCTATTCTAATAGTCAATAAGGTGTTTTGTCAAGCTTTAACATATTTCTCTGCCTGTTTTCGGACAGTATCAGATAGAGCGCCACTCGCTGTTTGGTAAGAGACTGCAGGCCACCGTGTGGCACACAGGGACTCTGAAGAGGAAAGTGTTTCTGGGTGAAGTCTTGATCCCACTGGATGGCTGGAGATTTGAAGACATGGACTCACAGCGTTTCAACTGGTACCCACTGTGTCCAAAGGTAAAACAGAGCAGACACTTCAAATATCCAGCTTTACTTCCGCCCCTTGTTTAGCTGTTTAAAAAAGATTTGACTGTATCTTTGATCATTTATCCATGTCCTAATCCTTTTTAATTCTGCATTAATCATTGCTATTCCAATTCTCATATTTAAGTTAAACATTGTTCTTTTAAGTCACCACATCAGCTCATTTTCTTCTTTGTCCATTAGTCTGAGAGTCCAGATGGAGGCGCTGTGGAGTAAGACAGAGAGGAGAGGCTGAGAAGAGTCAAGCAGAATCAAGGTGAGCTCCTGCAGCTCTGCACCCTTAAGAAAAACACAAGCACATCAGTTTTTTTGCTAGATCATTTCATGTTAGTTTAATTTAATATAAACTTACGTTTTTAAGGAAATGAAGGAAAAATGTTTTCTCTAAATCTTGAAATTGTCATCATGCTCATACAACACTTTCTTTGAAAAGAAATTGCAGCCACTTTGTGTTTTGTTTTTTTTCTCATATATTTCTTATTTTCTCCAACCACACAGAGCATTATATATATATATATATAATATAAACTAAATTAGCATCAAAGGCTTTTTATTGTCTTCTTTAGAGGACTCAGGATTGGAATCCACTATGTCAGCATATCTGATTTTAGGTTTTACACATAAATTTGATCAAAGAAGCATGGTGTTGGTTTCTGTATAGGTAGATTATAAGAGTCTTATACAGTCCAGTGCCATTAAAGTAGATGGTATAGTGTTTTATGACGTGGTTATAAAGTGTTGAATGTACCACAGATGTTATATGTGTGATAACCAGCAACTCAAGTATACTGTAGGTATTCAAAATTTTTCAAAATCATACAATGACATTTAAACATAAAACATAAAAGTCCCACACAATGATCTGAAACTGTGTAAAACACAGCACACGTCGGCAGCATCAGCGCCTCACTCTTCTTTTACAGCACTAGGGGTCAGAAGAACATTTCTTTTGGATACAGTCATGTTGCCTTGCTTCTTCCAGAGGTTAACAATGGGCCACATTGCAGTGATCGACTAACTGTTCTTATCAAAGGCGCCAAAAACCATTCCCATTAGTGCAAACATGACTCCGAACACCTGCGTCACTGTGTAAACACACCTCTTTGTGTTCCTGCATGCCTCTTGCATGCATGCATTTCAGTGTCTGCAGGCCTGCAAGGTGTGTTGTGTGTGTTCTGGTGTGTGTTTATGAATGCATTAAAGTGTGGCATTTAATAGTCGTGAAGGTGTGTTCAAATACCTGCTTGTGTTCTGTTTAGGTGTCTCACCAGCTGCTATGGGACAGAAGCTCCAGAACATCTCTCTGAACCTGGACCTGTGGGACCAAAGCCCCTTAAACTCCATGATGCACCTTCTGGGTGGAACCACATAGACGATGGCAACAGCAGAGACTTCCTTATTCAAATCCAACATAACTAATTTATTTGTAACTTTTTAACCCCACCTAGTTATAAGCAATACTGTATATAAGCACACTATATATTAGTTGTAAGCGTGTTTAAAATAGACTTTTAGAATACTAAGTTAAGTGATTATCAATGAAACTTCAACAACTTCTAATGCAAAATATTTCTACAAATTAATATAAGAAATAATGTGTGGTTTCAGATTTGATAAAAACACCAAATGTGATGTCTTATTATTTATTTCCCATATGTTCATTCTATTTATTAATAAAGTATTTATTTATGAATAATTCTTGACTCTTCATCACAACTGTACAAATTGTTACATACAAAGTGTTTTTTAACCCACTCGTGAATGATTAGTTTATATTAATAAACTTTTCTAATACACTTTCTTTTTAATCGTAAGCGAGCAGCTGACTGTAACTTTATATTTATATAGAGTTATAGCTTTATAAAAAGTAATCTATCAACAAAAAGGAAAAACATATTTACCACAATGTCAAATGTAGAGAAAGAATGAAAATAAATCTAAAGTTCAGTGTAAAAATACTGTAAATGAGGTGTTTAAGAATATTAATCTTACATATGTTCGTATATGTTCTTCTAGATTCAAGATATCTTTCAAAATTAAATGTTTTCTCTACTGTGAAGCTGTATTAAAGGAGTCAAGCAGCTAAACATCCAGGCACATAAAATTATCCTTTAAATAATAATACTGTAAAACACACTTGGATAATATTTCTAACAAATGAACCTTGGAACGTGTGCATGTGACAGGAAGTTATTTCAGTGAATGACTCTTCAGTGTTTCTTTCTTGACAGTGAAGTCTTTCTTGTGTCCTTCTAGGCAGCATGTGAAAGACATGTTTAGTGTTTGGTTTCACAAGAACCACACAGACGTAAAAAAAACACACACACAGCCCCAGAACGCTCCTGTGGAAAGAGCAGTGATGTCATAGACCTGGAATTCTTTGTTACCACACTCTTTTCCAGGTTCTCCATGGTAACCACCATGGAGAAAGGCTGGAACAACAGGCGTGACGTCAGCGTGAACCTTCTGGTCAATGTCAGGAGGACATGACGACGCTTTTCTGACCACTGAGTCATCTGTGGAACAAAATCCTAACATTTTTATTAATTATCTGCAAATCTGAATTACTTTACCATTAAAGATACAGTAGGGTTCTCAAACATACATGGCTATGAATATATAAATTCAAATCAATCTGTAACTCACCATATTAACATATAGAGTGTTATGATCTATTAACGCTGTGATCGTAAATGTTAATTAACTGTTTATAAATTATGCTTAGTACATACGTCCTGGAGCCCAGGAGATAAATAATTTCTTTCTTTCTTCTACATAAATATCAAGCTAGAGTTTCTGTCACAACCTGGTAACACACATATTTCATATAAGTTTATTCTGAAGGAGACAGGGGTGTGTTTATTAATGGCAAAGCGGAACTTAAGATAAGCTTAACCAAACCATATCAATAGTTTGTCCAGTGCAGAAGTTCCCGAATGCATGTAATCAATCAGTGTATAAAGTAAATACACACTCACTTGGAATCATATATTTATTGCCAATATAATGAACACCTCAATATAAAATCCTGTTCATATACAAAGGCCAGCACAGCTGTGTGTATCCATTACAGTGTCAGTAGGTGCTACTCTAATCCATGTCCGGAGAGACGAGAGTGATGTGGCTGTTATACTGTCTAGATCCGCCCTTTGTGATCAATCTGCAAAATGAAAACTCTTAGTAACCTTCACCTCAATCCTTATTTACCCTCACGTGAGGATTAACACTAAAACAACTAAAGGTTTTCATGATTAAGAAGTGAACACCAACTATCTGGGAGTGCACCGCTCAGAGGGACAGCCAGAGAGAAAGGCCACTTAGGAGGGTAAATGCACACAACACGTGCTATGTCTCACTCATCCGTGACATGACAGAATAGATAGAAATAAAATATATTAAACCTAAGTTTTAAACCCAGTAAACACAGTGCTCTGAAGATGGTTCTTCCTTAGCACGCTGTGAACTGCACGGCAATAAACTAATCAAAAGTACCTACTGTAGATAGATAGCAAACTCCTCAACTGATTTATTGGCATGCAGCTGGATATTTGCTTCAGTACAAAACAATAATTTAATTGACTGATCTAAAGAAAACATGGAACACACTGCTATTATTTTGGTCAATATATAAAACCTCTGAAACATATTAAATGTTTTCATTATCATTAGTAGATAGCAAAAATATACAAACCAAGATGAAATACCCTTTTTAATATCCCATATACAATATAAATATTAAACTAGATGAGATTTTATACTACCAATAAACATAAAACAAAGTGTCCAAATATAATGGAAAACAAAAACATTTTCTCTGCTTATACTGTTTTCCCCTTTCTGAGTGATCACTACAGTCGACAAACTTTTCTTCCTACACAACAAATGACAGACACACACACACACAAAAAAAAAAAAAAAAAGCCAGGCTGCCAGGCTTTGATTACAAATATTCTATGTGCACATCGTGAAATAATGATCAAATTTGGCTATTTCCAACTACTTCATCTCACATCTGGTTACAAACAAAATTTATTTGGTCTGAGTTGATCAAATTACACAAAATCAAATACAGAAATAACATCTGAAAAACTAAAAAGAAAAGATTTTGGCACTAAAATGATTTGCAAAGCCCTACACGCTGCCAAACAAACTCACGACAGGAGTTTCTCTCTCTGTAAGTCATGCTTCCGCTGTGCTTTTACTGCTCCACCTTAGTCTGCAACTGATGTGTGTTTGAGTCCTTCGAGTGTTTTTGTGTTGGTATGAGTCAGCTGAGGAGCAAAGTGTAGTGACCATTCAGAAAGGGAACGTGGCCGAGAGGTGAAGGCTTCTTATAAGGCTTCAAACTCGTCGATCCTCTGCTTGGTGTTGCCCTGCCTGATCTGTCGCAAGGTCTTGTATTTGTCTCGACCGGCGCGGACATTCTCACAGTGAAGAAGGTCGTTTTGGGTGTTCTTGGATTCATCGCGCGCCTGAGCCAGCTCTGAGGTCAGGGCCTGAAGGCAGAGAAGAAGAAGAAGAAGAAGAAGAAGCATGAGAGGACACAACCAACAACTCTGCTGCTAACACAGTTGTAGGATAAAAGCAAATTTAAAATCCCCACTTCTTACTCAAATAAAAATGACATTAAACAGGAGGTGATTTAAGCCACTGCCCTGAACAAGCTCCAGATTACATTTCTTTAAAGCATTTTTTGTTGAGGCACCAGAGCAGAAATCATTCAATTCAAAGCATGAGAACCTGATCCCCTATTTAGTTTGTGGAGCGATTGGTTGGTTTAAACTTCAAGAACTGAGCTGTGACTGTCTGACAGGCTGAAACTGGAGCAGTGTCAAAACAGAATTGTTTTGACACTGCAACTCACATTGCTTTGTGATAACTTTAAACCACAGTAATGTTCTGCACGACATTTCTCCACCGCAGTGCAGGTGTGGAATCTATCGTGCTCTATCACGTTATAAAGTAATTTGTCAGCTCATTTTTCACTATTACCATGTTATTTCCTCATGGTCCTCATTCTTTGTTTCACATGAAAGAAATGTAATATTTGCATAATAAGAACGACTGACGTTCATTTTCTCTGTTTCAGATCACACCGTCCTCACCTTCAGCTGTTTCTGGACGCGCTCGTTCTTCTCGGCCTCGGTCAGGCGATCCTCCTCATTGCGATGATCGTTGATGCCTTCTATGTGCAGCTCGGCGCTGTGTGTGCTGGTGTTCTCCTCGCTGTCGCTGTTGTCATCCATGTGTTCGTACATAGTAGGAGGAGGAGGAGGCGGCAGTGCTGGGGTCGTCATCACCATGTGCAGCTCCTCTTTAGTCTTGATCAGGTCATCCTGGGCCTCCCTGGCCTGGGGAACACGGAGAAAAGCAGTCAGTCACTCTAATTATACTCTAGGTTCCTTTCTTTAGTTTGTTTGTTGTAACTGTGGAGAAAAGGTCTAAACTAATACAATTCCAGTCCTTTGTGGGTACAACACACTATAATTGTCTGCCATAAATCACCATCTCCGATTTTCCCACCAGAACAGAAATAGATGCACGAGCCTCAGCAGACAGTACGCTGCAGTTTGCCCACAGTTAAAGCTCTCACCTTCAGCTGCCATGTGCTGGCCTCCTCCTCTTTGCGTTTCCATGCATCCTCCAGCAGGGCGATTTTGGCCGTGTGCTCTGCCAGCTCTGAAGCCTGATACGAAACGAGAATTAATAAAAAACTCCAAGTTACATACAAACAGGTGGATAAAAGTGATAAGCGTGTTTAAGATATTTGCATTATTGCTTAGTCTTGCTTTCTAAAATAAAGATAAAATAATAATAATTAAATCTCCCATATGAGATCATATATTTATTCATCAAATCCACGAACAAAACATCTTAAACTTAAAGTGTTTTGTTTCCACAAATTAGCACAAGCAGCGGGTTGTGGTACATTCCTCCCGACCACAACAATGTGAACAGCTTGTCTTTCACCGTGAAGCTGCACCTGCTTTGTTCTGTGTGTTTGTGTGAGTTGTAAAGACGCTAAACACACTGCAGCCCTCAATGGAGCACTTGGCCGTGAAATTGTTATGTGAAAAGTGTTGAGCTAGAAAACTGGTCACTCAGTGGAAACACAGGGACACAGTGCACGATTATTAATCAGTTACTCTGTGTGCTTTCAAACATTAGTAGCCTGTTGATAACACTCCCACGTCTTTTTCAATCACAGTGGGTGGAACTTGCACAGAGACTTAATCCATTGCACAACTATTTTAATAGGGTTTAAGTATAAAGGGTGTCGCAGCAGGTGTCTGTCCGACACTATCAGCGGCTGAATGTGTCGTAGGAGCCACAGCTTTACTGCCCAGGCTGTTAAAGTGGAAGCACACACTCCTGTGGGTGGTCCACTGCCCAGCAACTCTGTGCGGTTTGTCTGAACTAATGGGGTGTGGTCCAGTTGGACACTACAATGAGGTTTCTTCTGGAGCTACAGTAGCTAGGCACTGCTGAATACACTAACGGTGCAATGTGCCTGGTACAGACCTGGACAAAATAACAGCTCAATGTGGTGAGAGAGAAGCTTTTAATGTATTTTACTTTAAGCACAGGGTGTTTTCTGTTGGAAAAGTTCACATTATTAGAATTAAAACTGATTTTAAGTCAATTGCACAGCATCAATAAAATACTAACCAGCTGATCCTGACTCTTCTTCTGGTCCTCAGCGTGACGGGTGAGCTCCTCTTTAGCCAGCAGAGCAGCCTGGCGCTCTGCCTCCAGTCGAGCTGCCTCCTCCTCAGCTCTCCTCCGCTCCTGATCCAGCATCATGGCTCTCTGGAGTTGGTCCTGCAGATCTGAAATGCAGGAAAGAAGAAGAGAAGAAGAGATATGAGACAAATACTAAGCTACTACACACAGAAAAACACAAAACTACCTGCTTAACCAATGACACAATCGGCTGATGATAATTAAAAAGAAACAACAGCTCATTTGGCACCAATTTAGAAGCAGGGAAGATCTGCTACTTGTAATTTTATCAACAGAAATTAACTACTTCCTAAGAATTAACTGCTTCCTAAGATTTTAATTTTCACAATTAGCTTTTGCTTTTCCAGTCTGGACAAATAAAATCAAAACACAAAATCTAACTTCCTGTATACTGAATACATTACTGTTTTGTCCCATACACACAATAAAACACTTGCATACTTTCTATTCTCGTTTTTAAGTGAGCGATAAGCCACAGAGCACCCCCAGCTCCCACCTTTCTCTGCCTTCTTAGTCTTCTCCTCAAACTGGAAGATCCTTATCATCAGATCCTGCTTCTCTCGCTCCACCTGCTCCTTCTCTTTCTCGATGGCCTCTCTCTTCTTCTTCTCGTTATCCAGCTGGGCCCTGCAGATAAGAGACAGTTGTTGTGAGCCCACAAAAGAAACAGCTCACATAGCTGACACCTAGTTACATCCCCCCCCCCAAACACCCAAACTGAGATTCAGAGAAGCAGAAGCTGCTCTATTACCACTGTACCGCTTTGTCATAGTCAAATAGAGTACAGTACGTTTTTTTTTAGCACAAATTCTGACTCTTTGATATGAGAGATGAGCTTATTTTAAACTAATTATTTAATTCTTGAAGCTGCAGCGACAACCCAACATCTCCCCAAGGATTTAATTATATTTCATTGAGGCATCTTGAGGGACTCAGAAACCATCTAATGACTGTGTGATTGTTTGGACTCCAGCCCAGCTTCGTTCACAGATACTGACCACTCAGAGCTACTGTGTGTGAACCCTAACTGTCTACTGGGGTCTGGTGATCTAATGGTTCTCCCACTGGTATTTACTGTGTTGTCTGCGTTACATCACCGTGTTTGAACAGCTGTGCAGGACAGAGAGTGCGACGACAGCTGTAGCTGAGAGCAAGGGGCGAATTCAGGAAGAATATTCCTCATATTTAAATATGAGTGTTGTATTGTCAACAAATAAATAGTGATTTCACTTTAAGTTACTTTAAGTTCAGCTGTGTCAGGAAACCAAACTGAGTTTAAAATTCCATTGATAAAACTGTGTCAACAAAAAGAGGTCAAACCAGGTGCTAACAGAAATGTATACAGGGAGCATTTGATTTTTGGTTGTATTTTGACAATTTGCAGTGTTGTTTTCTGAATGCTGCACCTATGTTAAGTTGGTGAAGCTGTTTTCTTAGTTTGGTCGTGTTTTGTCTTTTCTGCATGTGTTTTGTTAAGTTGCAGCGCGTTGAGATGTTGATTATAAAAGCTGTGTAAACTCTTACATCCTTTCTGTCACTGCTGTAAAATAAACTACAAAATAAACTAAAAACTAAAGTTTGTTTGACTAATCTACAATATGATGGAAATCCTTATTACAATATTAAAATGAATATTAAAAGATCAAACACTGAATTAACATTTCATTTACATTTTTATTGACAAAGTAAATATCCATTTAATATCATAATAAATATTAAGAAAACTCATACTCAGTAATCAAACTGATACTGAAACTAACTGCATACCTCTCCAGCTGTTTCTGGTGCTTCTCCTCGCGAGCCTGGGCCTTCATCTGCTGCACCTCAATCGTGTCTGGCTTACGGCGACGCATGTACAACTCGTGGTTGCCCATGCACAGCTGCAGGATGCGCTTGTTTATGCGCAGTCTTGGAGCATAAAACACAAAGTCCTGAAATCAGGAGAAGAAAGAAAGAAGAGCAGAAGGAAAAAGTGTGAACAAACAGTGGGGTTAATAACCTTGTGCTTTCCTTTGTATAGGACTTTGCTCAGTAATGGGTCTGACCAGGTGCAAGAAAACCTTTAATACAGTACAAATTGCTCCACTTACGTCTGGGTACATCACTAGTTGCACTGTTTGCAAAGTAGCCTTGTTTATTCTGTATGCTAGATCGGACTGAGGATACATCTAATGGTTCTTTTCTCAAGCATAGAGAAACGCGATGCCGCCAAGAGCTTAAATAAAACTCACTGCATCCTAAAAGAGTTAGAATTTTACCTAAAGAAGAGCAAGAACTATTAACTCTTAACTCCCTCTCTCTTCATTTGGAGAAAATTGTTAGGGAAAAGAGACTTTTAATAGAAGAAGGGTCATCATAAGTAAAACCTTAACAATGGCTGATCCTTAGGTTTTTTTACTCACCGGAGATTTTTTGTCAATGGGTTTGATGATGAACTTCTTATCATTGAAGGAAATGTTTCTGATCTCACTCCAGGGGAAGCCAATCTTTGGCGTCAGTCTGAGGAAGTGACCATAGGAACAATTTAAGGCGATAACAAAATGAGATCATTTCAGCCTCCCACATTAATTACATTTGTTTTAATTAAAGTCCCAATGAGGCAAATTCTACAATGGCAGTTATCGGTTAGCTACGTGAAGCACACACAACTGAATCACATTTTTTTTTAGCAGAGAAATAGTTCAAGAATTCAAGAAGCACATCTTTCTGTTTCTGTTGTGGCTTCAGGCCTCTGTTTTAAAATTTTAGCACTTGTTTTTAAAGTTTTTAGTTGGCTAGCACCTCCACACTTAGCCAGCTGTTTCTCCCTCTTAACTCTGAGCCTAAAAGAAGACACATGTATCCGAGCTGCAACTATTTGGATAATCAACGTTCCCTGGTTTCAGGATTTGGATAGGCCATCTTCTCTATCTATTCTAAACAATCAGCAGAGTCAGAATAAACCTCTCTCAGACCGTCGGTGAACAATGATTTTGGTAAATCCACTGTTCAAGTATGACGGCTGAATCTAGGGTGTGGCTCATTGTTCAATTGCGCTAGACAAACTGAATGGATGCCACTCTCATTCAACACAGTACAAAGTAGTACTGTAAACACTGACAAGCTGATAGTGTTGTAATCTTGAAAGGCTGCCTTCCACCTTGCAGCGAAACTCACCTGTGAAACCGCACTGCCTGAACTGGAATTTCACTCAATTATTGACCCTGACACATGCTTATGGAATTGAGAAAGCAATGTGCGTGGATGGTATCTCAGGCATTGAATATTTCTGCCGGAGACTTGCAGTTAATGGAGCTGCCCTTTATGTGTGGATTCATGGCTGCACTGTGGGTGTGTGTTTTACTGTGGTTGCTAAGGAAAAAAACTCTCTGTCCTGCAAATGAGCAGCGATGTGGTTAGCAGAGCTGTGGTGCACAAGGAGTTAAAGCCGCACCAGACTGTGCCTTGGCGAAGCCTTGGCTGCACTGGGCCAGCTGCCCTGATTGCAGAGACAGTGTTGTAGGTTAGCCTCACATTCTTATGTGCCGCACAGCTTGAAAAACCAGTCGGCGTGGCCATGGTTACAGCAGAGGGCACCGTGGAAGAGAGGCATTTCTTTGCTGATCACAGGGAGCACATAAAGAGACAGACTCGCACAAGGTCAGAGGAACCCAGTATGTTCCTGAATAAAGTTTCACACCACAGTTAAGTTGCAATAAGGCTGAATGACAGACTAGATAACTTTAACACAATAGCAGTTACAGTTTCTAAATCATTTAGACTCAGTGTCAATTAGAGGCCTCACCGGCAATTGACCCTCTAAACTTTGTCATTATCCTGCCAACAAACAACAAGATGCATTGATTTCTTCCACTAAGGCAAACAAAGTAGGCCAAGCTGCCTTCAATACACACAGGCAAGAGAGCTCACAGTGCTACTACTGTAATACGGGAAAAGCTATAACCTGGGAGCAAACAGCACAACTCCACCAGAGCACAGCTGGAGCAATTTCAGCTCAGGGTCACTGACTGAAAGGCAAGTCACCTGAGACAAAGTGCTCCTTTAACACAGTGCACTTCACCCATGTAACCCCACCGACGAGGCCACCAGCCACAGGAGATCTCAGAACTCATTTAAGCAAATAGGGGGTAATTACCTGCTAAACAGCCACATCCTATAAACAAAGCGACAAACACAACCAAAACACCCTGACAGATTGCAAATATAGGTTCCACCTAAAACACAACACCAGACAAAGAAAAACTCAACCAAGGAGAATAAAATATGTTCACTTTTACTGGTTCTCTTTAAAATGGAGGCAATGGTTCACTAATAATTGGACCTTACTCAGCAAATATACCTAAAATCTTCAGATTAAAGTGATTATTTCAGCTCTGAAACCTAGATAATGTCACTGTAAAAATTATAATAAAGAGACAAGAGATAGAGGCAAACTGCTGGGTTAAACTCTCCAATTCTTTCCTCCCAGAGTCTGTATCCATTTGGCCTTCATTGTTATTCCTGTCATACCGTTTGCTGAGAAACAGGAACAGTGATTAAGTACAGACATGGACCTGGTCCAGCCAGTTTAGCTCTGTATCACAGGGCTGCAGCTAGCAGGGTGCAGGCAACGAGAGCCAGAGCAGACTGTAACAGCAGGGCCGTTTACTTCCAACTCTGTCCAAACACAGTGCTTACCTGTCATTTTTCTCATAAATGTTGAGTCCCAGGGCATCCACTCCCAGCCACAGCTCTGTTCCCTTCTTATTCTTGATATCAAAGTAGTTGACTCCATACATTTCCAGGTCCTGGGCAATCCTCAGGTACTCCAGCATAGCGTCCTCCCTGCAAGAATGAACGGAGTTGGTGTTGAAATGTACTTTTACGTTGGTGTTTAAATGTACTATATGATGAGTGACATTATAAAAAACACACACTCACTTCATCATCCCACCGTGCTCCTCGTGCCACACCTGAATCCTCTCCTCCCACTGTTCTTTGGATAGCTTGTGCTGCTCCTGGACTCTACACAATAAGAGAAAACATCAGCTATATCACCATCACTGTCAGACATATATTCGGCTCCAGTGTGTTAATTGACATTAGAGACTCCATTTCTATGGATACTGAAATTTTCTCATGTACCATAGAGGGAGGAAAAGCACAAAAGGGGGCGTGCCACAACGGAGCAGTGCTCTGGAATTTGGTGTCAAGACAAACGAGTTTTTTGTGCAAGTTTTACTAATACATTGTTAATCAAGCAGACACATTATATGTACAAAAAAAGTGTTTAACGTTGACACACATGCATGTAGAAACAGGTTCAGATTCTCTATCATCACACAGGGCATCAAAGTATTTATGTGCCGACTGGACATGATTATTACCAGCTACTAACACAGGCAGTTGTCATATAAAAATTCTATTATGACAATGTTGTTATTCAGTGTGCCAAAGGTGCCCCGCCTGCTTTAAAAACAAGGCTGCTCAGTTTTATCAGCTGCTGCACAATTAGCAGCAGTGAGCAAAGTTATGTTCATTATCTTGAATGCTCTGTTGCAACAAATGAGGTACATTTGTTATCTTTTTAAAATGCAGCATGCACACTGATCTGATAGATACACGTATGATTATCCAAGTGTCTTATAAGATTAATTAGCAACTTCCCACAGTGACAAAGGCAGGACTGAAATAGAAACTTGACTTTTGGTCTAAATGTTCATGCATAAACAACAGAGATTGAAAAGTACAACTCACCTGTGTGGCAGCAGTTGTTCAGACAACAGGTATCCAGATCGGTGGATTTCTTTGTTGTAATCTCCAAACTTGGCCTGAACAGCGTAGGAGGCCAGGAGCACGGCTGTCTCAGGTGGACAGTAGACCTCGTCACTCAGGATGCTGTCTTTCACCTGCAGGAAGAAGAGCTTCTGGGTGATGTCCTGGATCAGTTCCTCTGACACGTCCTCTGGGAAGAACTTGGCCCGAAACTTAAACTGCAGCGGGTTCTCCTTCTTCACGTCCTGGGATGATACCTAGAGAGGAATAAAACATAGTTGGTGACATTATGTATCATATGAGCATTTAAGTAATACTACAGATCGATATTTCAATAAATATGCTTATACATTGATTTGGTTACTTGCACCTCTCTTTCTATAAAATATATTTACTGAAGCAAAATGCATGATTAACATTCTCTTTTTGACTAATCTACCAGGAGCTGAGGAGGCGGAGGTGAAGAGGTGGAGGGAAGCAATGAGAAAAATGGGCACTGGAGTGAATCAGATAATTTCAGACTGATTTGCCTGATTGCAAAGCCTCAAGCTCCTGTCAATGTGATGTCGCTGGTGTCTCTCATGTAGTAACACACTTAGTTTTTTACGAGTATCTCATCTCTCAGATTAAGTTTAATTATTTCTATAGTATTATTGCTATATCATGTATTTTTACTATATTATTGTCTTTATTCTGTTTTGATGTTTTTTAATAGATTTTTATGTAATAAACAAAAAGCTACAAATCTAAATAAATGCTGACTGTCAAGACTATATAGTAGGAAGCACCAATTTCTGTTGCCATGGGATTTGTGGAAAATACAATTATAATAACGCCCTATTACAGTGTATGTAATGTGTTTACACAATTTGCCCCTAATATCGAAACAGATATCAAGCGGTCCTGATGGAGAGGGTTGGATTGTACATGCTTGGGAATATTCCAGTTGGAGCTTTGCATTGTGCTGATGAGCTGCAGCGCAGTGTCAGCAAACAGTTTACCGCTGATGACTGAGGTAAGCATAATCTTTTCTCACTCTGTGTGACACTTGTTTATGATTACTAAATGAAAAAGTGCAACTTTTGTAGTTTCTGGTTTCCTACATTTTCAACCAGTCCCATTAGATACTTTACACACAATACATTTCTGATCCTCTTATTTCTTCACAATTTCCAGCTAAAGCTGCAAAATTAGGGCCAGTAGAGTGAGGTATATATATTTAAAGAGCACTTAAGTAGCGTTCCTATAACATTATCAGTTGAAACAAGGGATCAAAAATGATACAGCAGAGCCACAAAGAACTTTAACCAGTTTTTATGCCACATACTAAGTAGTATTCTCCAATTCTTGTAAAAACATTGGTGGCATTCTCCTTTAAGGGAAACCCCAATGAAGAAGCAGCTAATCTAAAAAGCTACAGCGGTTGCTAGATAGCATTGAAATTGCGATATCAACGCAATCTCGCATATGTGGTATTCTGCGTTTTTACGGGCATAACTTCATTTTTCTGGCTGATTTGCTTTTTACAGGTTTGGTTATAACTCAGGAATAGGAGTTAGTCCAAGACAGCTGTGTTTACTCAGTGAAAACACACAGAAGCAGTTATAGTTCACAAAGAGTTCACACTGTTGTCAAATAACCCAGCTCCAGATGATTGCATGCAGTGCACAGAAAGAAACCAGACTGGGCTTTAAAATGAACAGCCATGTCAGAAGTGAAACAACAATACAGCAAATGACTGTAGACTTAGTGTAATATCATGGCTACTGATTGACTGAAAGGGAAAGCACTGATTGCATTGTCCCCTCATAAGAATGCATTCTTTCTCTATTAGTCCACAGGAATAGGTGTTGCAATGTGTGCAGCTGACACATACTTAAAACTAGATATGATCTGCAGGTTGTCGGTATCATCATATGTAATCACAGAGGAATTTCTGGTCAGGATCTGAAATAATCCTATCAATAATTTGAAAACGTGTGTGTATACTGAATAACTTCACAGTAAAAAACACAGCATGGGCTGATTATCGGCAATAATAATAATACAGCTAGTGCTAATTTAAAAGATAGAAGGATCATTATGAAAGAAAACCAAACAAAATGTGTTGGACTTTTTTTTTACCTTTTTGTCCAGTTTTAGCCAAGTATAGTAGCCTTTGCCATCCATGTACTGGAGTCCAAAATACCAGATCTCACGTAAGCCAATGGTTTTCACCACCTACGCAGAGAAAGAAGAAAAATTAATATTATTACACCTCATAATCAGCTGATTCTTTTTGAATATTCAATTACTTCTGTTGCTGACAATAATAAATAATAAAAGTAAGTATTTTAAGTATAAAAGCTCAAGTTATTTATGTTAAAGGACATTTTGAGATTCAGGGTTCACACCAGCTGATTTGGTTGAAAATGTTCTAATATAATATGAAACTGTAACTAGCAGAGATTAATACTCGTTTTCATACTTAATACGTATTTTCCAATAAATGTAAATGAATTACTGATACTTTTCTTTCAGCATGAGTCATAAAAAGGTTTGAAGGTTTTTTTCAGGTGCTGGCAAGGTCTGAAGAATCTAACCTTCAGGTGACATACTCAGGTACCAGGCTAATCTGGTGGACAAGCCTCATAATGTTACACATTCCCAGGCCTGAGTATGGACTTGGCAAAGTACAACTACTACTGCCAGGGCAAACAAAAGTACACTGTAAAACTTAAAAACTCAACATGTTTGAAATCTGGATCCTTTCAGTTACATAGAGTGGCAAGAAAAAGTATGTGAACCTTTTGAAATGTGTAGTTTTCTGTAGCATTTAGCAGAGTGGTCTTAAACAAAGTGGTCTCATTGTCTGTGGAGAAGTGATACTGTATAATAAGGGCGTGCTGCATGACTAGCATCCTGTCTCCGACTCCAGGAACAGATTGAGAAGGGTGGAGGGAGTCTGCTCCAGCTTATAAAGCCTGTTAGTTTCTGGCATAGCTGCAGCAGCCATTACTCCTCCTTATTATTAATAAAAGGCAAGTTATGAGCCCGGTTTTAATTTCACCCGCACTGGAAACATTTAAAATAAGGTTTTCAGATCAGCAAATTTACATTTTTTTTCAATCACATTTTGATAGATTTTTTGCAGCTAAGACAGAAAATGGAAAACCCTGTTACAGATCTGGAATAATCCCTTGTGCAGTAAGAGGAGATGCCATTTTCCACTGGCTTCTGAGAGAAACCTCAACTGCCAGAGTCTCTTTATGGTCTTTTGAGAGTGAGAGCAACTTTCTCAGAAGAACTGCGTAGAAATTCAGGTTTTTTTGTGTGTTTATGTGTGTGCTGAATTGACAAACGACACCAGGCCCTTTTTAAACGCATCGCTGCCAAATTCCCCACCCAGTCACCAGGTGAGGTGCTAAATTGCCTGGGTGAAGTGTGAGTCAACACGCTGGCACTCCTGCAAGGCCCATTCCTAATGATAAGGTTCAAATTAAAATCGGTCTCTCCACCTCTCCTGGTGGCCGACACAAAACACAAGGCAGGCTGACCTGTGGGAGTAAAGATGAATGGGTTTTCTGGTGGACTGTTTTTAAAGCAAGAACAACAAGCTACCATGGCCCTGAAATGAGAGAGTACTTGAGGCTGCACCTCACCTGTAATGAAACTCATAAGGCATCTGAAAACAATCAGCCCTTTCATGGTGGTTTTTGCTTTGGGGTGCGTAAAGTGAGAGGCAGAGGAACAGAGTGGGCTCCCACACAGATTCCTAAATGAATGTTTTTCTCAGGGGATAAGAGACTTGATATGACATTGGCACTGTCGGACAAATAACCATTTCTTTGGGTAACCTTACCAACCTTTAATAATGTTGTACTTCACATAACAGATAGGCAAACTAGCTTGAAAAACACACTGGCAAAGGACTCTGAAAATAATACAGTTCATTGGTGAGGGATTAAATTTGAATTTGGTAAATAGACATCACAGCAGGTTGGTTTGGCAGGCTGCCATGTCTGTAATGGGTTGCTAGTTTGCTCCAATGTACATCAAGAACGCTTGAAAGCTATGGACATCCTGCCATGATGTACAAAACACCATGTGTCGTTTTTAAATATCTTAAGCCAGCCTTGTTAAAAATAAAATCTAGCATAAAAATATCTCTGTAGGCCAAATTTCTTATTATTTATAAGGTGATACAAGCAGACGTCTAGTTCATTCTGGCAATGATTACAAAACTGTAAACTCTGTGAAACATTTGCAGCCACGTCAATAATGCTAAACTTTGTATGAGTTTGCATTGTAACAAACTTGTATGTCGAAGGACCAAACATCTGTGGTGCCACAAAGGCAAAAGCAGCATGTCTGTACTCTCATCTTGCACTCGTCTGTCAGTGAGTGAGAGTTTCTCCTCCTGCTCTATAGGAGCTCGGGCCCTGTGGTGAGAGAGAGGCATGCCCCTGGGCTGAAACAGCATTACTCACTGCGTGGCCTGGGTTAAATAATATACTGTTCCGACTGTTCTAGCAGCTGAGGAGGGGAAGGGACGGGTTCACCCAGTCAGGCTGACGCAAAGATGAAGAAGTACGTTTCGAGGTGGGGAGTGTTAGTGTGGAGCAGTAGGTACCGGCCCAAAGGAAACTGCTCTATGACTGTCAGACCACAGGTTCAATGCGAAACAGTAAAGGGAGTGTTGCACAGCCAGTCTGTTATTGTTTACTGTATAATTATGACTTGGACTCATTCATCATAGGTTGCCATAGGACTGTGTAAAATGTGGCCAGTGTTTCAGCTGTTTAACCCAATCCAGGTCTCCGAAGCTGAAGCTGAAATTGAAAGTCTTTTGAAACCACAACAACAAAGGACACGGGGTTTACAACATCTGAAAAAAAGGCAAACACGCAGAGGATAAATATAACTAATTATTACGTCTACTGTAAACGATGATGGCTCAGTAAAGTGAAACAGAACACAGTCATACGGTAATGAAACTATACAAGGGCGTGTAGGGGCGTGGCAGATGTTCTACTTTTAGAACAGCGTGATAGGAACTACCACCCGCTGACCACTGAGGCCACACCATGCTTCACACTCAGCCGGACCGTGAGCTCACTGTTGTTACTCAGCAAGATGTTTGGCATAGTTTGTCACAGACAGTGACTGCGTCTTTGCTGCTGATTATACCCATGCTACAGCTACTCCAGCTAAATTTAAGCAGCAGAATTCATTCAGATGCTTGGACTTCAGACAAGGTGTGAAACTTTAGAGACATTTTCACATCTTCACATTAGTAAACTGTATCTTTGTGCTGAAATAAAGCACTGAATTGCCTCTGGCACTATCACAGAGAATGACTGATTATCTGTGGCACCCCTAACTCAGGGCTATGCTAACAAGTAGGGAAGGGAATAAATAGAGAAATAAAGTGAAAAGCTGTTTTTACCTTTAACAAACATGCATACTGTCATTATTAAAAAAAAAACTCACCAAATCCCATCTAAACACAAGCAGTGACATCAATATCACAATAAAATATGCAAATATCTTACTACAGTTCTTATCCTGCGTTATTATGCTCAATATGACTGTATTCAAATCTATTTTGAGTAAAATGTTCTCTACAGTGCTGCTGACACGAAGGGTGAATCCCCTGACATGTATCCTCAAGACACACACTCACTCCACTTGCTATTGAAAAACGAGTTAAACAGGAAGTGCCTAAAACAATGCCTTTCCTCCCCCGGTGCTGTCATTCAGCCTACAGGGAGCTGAGGACATGTCATCTACATTTGGATTTTAGGCACTGAGCTCACAATAGTGTTGTATAATGAGAGGAAACGTGCATAAAAGAAAAGTCCTAATTTAATCATATTGCAAGAGACCAGTCGTTGGGACTGTGCCTATAAAAGACCATGACACATATTTGTAGTTATGACATAACAAATATTCACCCAGTAAACACACAAGTGTTTGTAGTGTTATGTGTTCAAAAATAATTATTTACTATCAACAAGACTACGTTTTATATTAGCTATAGTAGGAAAATGGGAGTGGGGTTTCTTAAAATGGTGCCAGACACCACGGAGCCAGGTTTCTCTCCATAAAATAATCAAACCAGTATTTAGTAATCAGAATAACTAAAGTTCATTCCAAAACAAAGTGTCCTGTACTATAGAGAGACAACTTCTCCTTTACTGTGGCCACACCTTTCCCTCTGTAGCTTCTTCACATTCTTCCCTAATGCCATTAATCATTAACCTAATAAATGCCTTACATTTTATTTGTGGTATGTTAAGCTACTATTTATCTTCACAGGAAACCATATATGTATCTTTATATAGAGAGAGAGAGAGTCCATGACCCTCACCAAGACGACAGACACTGATAAAGACGCTAAAGAGGCCACAAGCTCCTGTAATCTCATCTGTAGGAGATAACTTGTCGGACCTGGACATAATGAATGGAAAGAGCTTTGGAGGGATGATAATGAGAGCAGACACTTTCTCCTAACACTGATCTTTCTCATGACTTACGTCAATCCACTTAACTGACATGAAGACGGAGGCCGTAGCAGTTTGTGACCACTTTGCATTATGTTTGTGAAACACCTACATTATTCTTCAACATCTTATCAATGTGTGTTTTTTTGGGGGGGGAAGGTGCTTATTGTAAATATGTAGCTGCAGCCACTTGTAGAAAGACTAGAAACAGGATTTTTGTAATATACTTATTGATATACACCACTGATGCCAGAGGTCAATACACAACTGAAAACCACTGTACCTGGTCAAACAGCTGCTTGCCAGTGGTGCTGGGCTGGATGGCAAACTCCAGCTCAGCATCCATGGTGGTGACGCGAACATTGACCTGTGGAGAAACAGAAGGAAACAGCAGTTCAAGAGCTGACCCAGAGCAACAGAGAGGTTCTCACAAGTAAAGACTAATACATGGTAAAGTATGCCAAACTACTGCATAGTGCTTTGTGTGTGTGTTTGGTAGAGGGTGTATTTGCACAGTAAACACATGGGGCTCTGTGTTTATCTATGCTTTCTCAGAGACAGAGGAGTTGATTCAAGGCAATTCTGCTTCAAAATCTTTGGCTTCTTAGGTATAATATGAAGCTGATCTAAAATTTTAACTCAAGAAATTAATACATATAAAAAATGTCATTCTTTACCATATAAACAAAATTGGAGGCATACAGTATCAGGCACGACTTTCACAAGCTGATAAGACACGTTATTCTAAAAAGCTACTCCAGTCACACACTCGCATTCACAGAAAAAAGGCACTTCTTTCAGTTCCCCGGTTAATGATTGATCAGAATGAACTGTGCACAAAAAGAGTCGCTCCATCTAACTGAAACCTGATGTAATTTAATGTTCACTCACACCCCAGTGATTAATCCGCAATTTCAAAACCATTACAAATAACATGACTGGTGTACCACAGAGAATAATAAAAACTGACGTCAACCGTGTCTCATAATAGGTAGAAACAATATTCTGCATTGTAAGTTTGATCTGTAATCAGCAAATGGCATCTGAATTTCTCACAAAGGCCATGCAACAATGCACAAATGTTTACAATAGCTGCTTTGAGGTAATGTACATGTTGAATCTCTTTTCTGTTGGTTTAATGGCAAATGTCTCTGGTATGTGCGGAGGTCATAAAAAGACACAGAACCACCTCCAGACTATTGACTGAATTTATAAATACACAGTGAAAAAGATACAAAGAGGTTGGTAGACACAGAGTTAAGAGCTCGCCAAACAGAAAGCCTCCAGTGACATCTTTCAACTCCAGCCCATTGTGACCAGAGCTGAGGCTTAGCGGTGAAACAAATTCAATGACGCCTACTCAAAAAGGGACGTCTGGGCTGCTGCAGTGACTAGTATGGTGACTCAGAGCTGGGTCGATTCCTATGAAGATGCACAGGCTGAGCAAGTAACTGACAGGCTTAAGTCCTGCAGAGAAGGCAAATCCAATCACAGCGCTGGATGTAAAACTGTGCTGTACGGGATTCTTTAAGGAACTAGCAGTCTAGACAGTGGATATTCAGGGATGCCCCGTTTTATCATCCATATATCTGCTGCTGTCATGTTAGCTTAGCAGACACGACTCACTTATGATTAAAACCGAGAATCAGCGGAACTTTTCCTAACTAAGCAGTCTCTGAGCTCTGTTGTTTTGCCCACTTTGAGATTTTTGGAGAGACAGAGCGACTTATACCAGCTTCAAGTCACAGCTAGAAACCAGGGGAAGGAGAGGCAACACTGCATTTACTTTACACAGCAAAACAAAGAGATCCTTTCAGCTGCAGAAACCCAGCAGCTCCTTGCTATCATCACAGAGCCAGATTACCAAAAACCAACACAAACTGGCATCAGAAGATCATAAACCACTCTAATAAGTCATAAGCTGTGTATAATCTTCCCCTGTTCCGTGAATAGGCAGAAACCCTGACAGATTTGAGAAGCTTCTCTCAGCATCAGAGTCTATATTTACAGCAGAGACAGACTGAGAACCTATAAAAAAAAAAAACACACACACACCCTAACCAGCACAAAATGGAATATGTGAATGTGTGGTTCCAACAGAAACTACTGAGTGAGTGATATCCGAGCTCAACGTGAAGTCAACCAACAGTAACTCACAATAAACTGGGGCCATTCACAGCAATAAAGAAAACATGACACATATGCTAAAAATATACTGGGCGAGAACCCAGAGTTCCACAATGAGCAAATTTAGTCAGAGGAAAGTCCAGCCATTCATATTAACCGTACACATCCCAGCTCCACTAGTCAGCGCAGTCAGAAATGGCTCAATAATTTTAACTACAGGAGCACAGGTTTTCAAATAATCTACTACAATGACCTAAAGCATCTATAGATTTACAACAAATGATAACAAATAACAGCAGCTCCATGGTAACAAAACAGTAGAACAAATCCATACTGAAGAACAAAGTGCATGTGATCAATAGTGGAGGAGGAGATGCTTTCATGGTGACGCCTACAATGAAAATAGATGTTGCAATATAAAGAAACATTTTGGTTTTCAGACATATATTTATTCACTCTTTTGAATTTAGATGATAAAATTGCTATTTTCAACAAATATGCATCCACAGCCAGGAGCCAGTTAGCTTAGCCTAGCATACAACGAAGTAAAAGTGTATTAATTATTTCTTTAAATGCTTCTAGGTAACACTTTCAGTCACTTTGACTAAACGTCCGTCTTCCTCAACAGCAAATATCAGTAACTTCTCATAATCCCCCCAAAAAATCCCAGATCCACTGTCTCGAGATATTCCACAGAACTTGGTGGGCCTATGATTCTCTCAATTAACGAATCAAGCCAACGCCAAAGAATCCCAAATATTTCCTAGTTCCGATCCAGAGTATACGTCTACACCTCCCTTCCCAGTCGGATATGATCATTAACTAAAAAATCTTATCTTTCGGCCTTTTAAGTTAAGGAGGGGCTCCGACTCAAGTGAAAGAAAAGAAGTGGTCGTCACCTCAGTCGTTAAGCTGTACATAGGTTGCTCTGCATTCTTCAGTGACGACCATTCAATATTTATCCTTCTACATAGTTTGCAACACAATTGTCCTCTGCAATGGGAGTCACCATGGGGATTTCACTGAAAATGGTCTGAGAGCAATATAGCCAAAAACGACTTCAGCCATTTCAGTGCAGATAAGTTGGACGTGTACATTAACAGGTTCACACCACTGACAAATGACAGCTGAAGGACTTGCAACCATTTTGGGATTTGTGAATCAGCACAGAAGGGCGTTCCACACATTTTCCAATTATCAATTATTTAAAGAAACAAATACTAACAATGGTACTGGACATGAAAAGGAAACACCCATCCATGTTGATTGTGGCTACGCCTTGTATGGTTTGTGTCACGCGGCTGTGACCGCAAGGAAGCAGGATTCAGGGAGAACCAGGGAGCTCTATCATTTTCTTCTGACAATGTGTCATTCAGATAAGTGAAACATGAGTCACAGAAGTACCAATATAGGAACCTTCACTACCCCTTAAATCTGGTCCAACCTCCTCTTCTCTTTTCCAAGCACACAATACTGGAATGTTTGATTTCACGCCAACTTTCTGAAGTGTAATAATTCAGAGTGCATGTGCGATTCTGTGCCAATTAGTGTCACATTTAAAAGGATAAAAATTCAATTGAATCCTCTTTGATCTTTGCTTTTCAGCAACTACAGTTACTTTTGAGAATACACTATTTATAACTTTGTAGCCTATGTGACTGCTTGGTCTCATTTCACTTCTTTTTCTTAATGTCCCTTAAATTTTGTTTTTTTATATTTTTTGTCAATCTTGAATTTGAAGTTGAAGATGCACGTATCTCACATCTAAAACTGTCACAGTCTTGTACACATTTTCCCTAAATACTCAAGTCACAACAGTATAGAAAATGTTTTGTCTTTAGAGTTCTTTTACTCAGTTTGCTATAGGTCAAAATTATGTAGGTGAGATTTTACAAATGTTATTGAACAAAACAAAAGGTGTCTGGTGTCAGGTGGCCTAAGAAATGAACACCGTCATGATGATTTAAAAGACAAAAAACAAGAAGAATACAAGTAATTTTAAAAGGTAAGACTTGAATCTATATATTCAATATCTCTCTTCCATGTACAGTATACCTAACACCAGGTAATTAAACTAGAGCTGCATCTATTCTGTGATAAACTAATCAACAGTATTTGTAACAGGATTTGAAGAAACTGCTCAGATCATTCAACTGAACTTAACACAAGTAGCAGCCCTAAAATAATCCTGTGTTATCTGACTGTAGCTTCGTGTGTCGCTGGCTTCAGCTACTAACACTCTTCAAACTAGTAATCTAAGTTCACACTTTACATGTTTATGCCAAAATATAAACCTTTATTTACATAATCTAAAAATAAACTCGCTTTATGCAGAATTAATTAGAGATTATGAAGCTTTCTGCTACAAATAGCATCAAAGGAGAAACTTCATTATAACAGACTTAGTGCCCCACTGATATTTCTCATGGCATGCTGTACAAACTGGAAAATGGGCCAGTCAAGAGGCCACGTACTGAACAGTCAGTGAGCAACTAGGGGATAACACTAAAATTAAAGCTGATTAAATCATTAATGTCATGGAAAAGAAAACAGTCAGACCTTCTCATCCAAAAAGGTTTGGTTTTGTGGTACCAGGGCCGCTGCTATCAGACACTACTGACGTCACTTCCGCAGTAACGCTCATGACAACCCTGAAGCTATTCTAAACAAAATGACAACAAACTTTATGACTGCAGCTTTAGTCAGAGTCATCACAATACACTGCTCTGTTCAACCTGTCTCTGTCATGATCTGGGAGGATTTTAGCTGGATTTTCTTTGTCCATTATTACAAAAATCTTTCCAATCTTTTCTCTGTTCCTTAATAAACTTCAATAACTATATGTTTTAGCCATCTCAGCCATAAAGACAACATATATAGAACAAGTATAAAGAACAGAAAGCACAGAAAAGTTTTACTGAGTATTGGAAAAAAAGGTTAATATGTTTTTCTCATTTCTATTACAGTTTCCTTCAGACAGAAAATATAATATGAAACGGTGAGACTTAGGGAGGGACATGTGCCATGTGGAACTGTACAGTGTGTAATAGCTGGGGTGGGGCAGAATGAGTCGAGAGCAATTTGAAGGCAAAACCCTGATCAAATATTAGAAAACAACCATGTCAAATATTCTTTGTTTGTCCTCGGTTTTGCATTTTTAATGACAAGACGTCACTGATTTGTACAAATATGATTAAAGTTAACCATAGGGAAGCAATATTATGTAGGAAGCAGCCACACACCCACAATCTTCAGCCTCTAGTGTAACTTACAAAGACTAAGAGGGAGCCCTGTATTCATCAGGGTTGCAAGGCTCAAGGATTATTCCAGCACCTCTGTAAAAAAGAGAGTTTCCACCTCCCTGTTTGATGATGTTGCACAAAAGTTGTGTCGCACAGCAAATGGTTTTGATCCTGAAGTATTCCTACTTCGTACACACATTGTAAACTATGCGTTTTATGACATAGAGCGGTACAGTTCTTGTTTCTAGCTTTGGAGCAAAGTGGATGAAGTTAACGCTCCTATGAGCACCCTCAGATTTAAGAGTAGTGTACAGTTGTGGTGGCATTGCCCTGTAACACAAACCCCACTGACTGTTTGACACAACTATATATTGAATTTAGTGAAAATGTGTTTTGTTCTGCTTGTTACTCAGTCTGTGAAGGTGGACCTGGGTTTTAGGAGACCTAACATGGTACACATACTAACTGGGCAGGTCAGATTCACAGACCTGAAGTGACTGATATTCTTTAAAAACTGGCAACAAAAAAGTCCCATCATTTTAGAGCTCGTCATAAATCACAGTCACACCTCTACAAGCTCACTGTGAATCAAAGTCTGTACAAACTGTCAGTAAATTAGACCAATTTACACTACATATAATATTTAAAAACTAGTTTAGTTTTAATATTTGATCAAGGTCAAGTCGCTATAATAAAATATTATAGTGATTTGGGGACTTCTGTTTCCTTTAAAGATTACAGCAGTGCTACAACAAGCAATGACTTCAAATATCAATAAATCCAAAGGCTACTTACCGCTTTGGGCATTTTTCTGTCCTTTTCCTGGCTCTATGCGAGGAGCTGATAAATAAAACCGTTTCTAATAAAGAGACCTGTGCTCCGTGCGGCTGTCACTGCGCCTTCCTGAGAAGAGAGAAAGAAGAGAAACGAGTTTCAGCCACTTGTGCGTTACTTAAACCGGGTCGAGGGCAGCGCGACACTCATCAGGATGAATCACCGCTGAAAACCGACAAGTGAACAGCAGCCACCTGACTCAGCACAGGAAGTTCACCTGGATGGCCTTCAGAATAAGAGCGCTTTAGGGCCGCTAATGGCAGGAATGTGTCATTCCTACAGAATTCAACCATTTTGACAAGGAAGCAATGACCTTGGTGATATATGTATTGATGGGTGATTAGATTCATTTAAAGTCAAGACTGCACTGTAGATTAATTAAAACTGAACAAGCTGGGAGGTACTATAGCCTATAGGTACTATATGTGTGACCACTTTCTTTATGATTTAACTCTTATTTACACTGAACGATTAATGATACTTTTAGTAGGTTTAGTCTAGATAGAATCCAAACAAAATAGCCATTCCGTTTGATTTCTAAAATTTTTATAAGTCACAGCTTTTACTTACCTATTTGTCATAATCCTGAAGTAACAAAGAGCTACTTACCTTTGACATGACTTGGTGGTACACTAAGAGTAAAAAATAGTAATGAACACTGGGTTCTTATTGTTCTGTCCAAAACAAACATTCAATCTATTTTATCAAATCTAAGAATCTAATAATAGTCAAACCGAGTCTCACTCTAACACTCCAGACCCTTTTGTAGTTCGAGCGTGATGAATCGTTTTATTCTGAAATTACGCACCGGGAATCCTAAACCTCTTTTGTGCATTGACGGTGCTGAATCATCGAGGCGCTAGACAAGTTAAATATGGTCCTCAGCGTGCCTCACCCCTAACCATGATAAACTTATAGTCTCCACCCTGCACTGTTTTAGCCACTTGACGCTTTAATTTTGCTGACAAACACACGCCCTAATTAATTAATAGAAGCCATTACCACCCGTATTTGTTCCTATCGTTCAAAACGCCGCTTTACAAACCGTAGAAACGCTCCTGGATTAAAATATAACTAACCATCAAAGGTCAGGGCAACTGTCTCAGTCACACTGTTATATCTTTCTAACCTTTTCAAGCGGTTACAGTGTTAAAATATAACAAAGTGATGATTTTAAGGTATATTCTCATCTTTATTATGGATCAAAGGCGCACACACCCACATCAAACAGGAAAACGATGCGCTCAGCAAACGAGAAATTCCAGCTTTTTAGCTTTGACGGAGACAGAGGCCAAAGATTTCCTACTAAAACAAATCCTAAAACACTTAACGTGGTCTTTAACAGCGTTGCTCTTTGCGCAGCAGTGAGCCACATCCTCATTATAATCCCACTGACACCTGTTGTGAGATTTACCTCCTTTGTGCACAGCGGCACAGAGTGCCAGGGCAAAAGTGCGCAAAGTGTCTTTTTGCGCAGGCTACAAATCGCTGTGCTGCGGGCTTCAGACAGCACAACAGATCTGCGTCAAGTCTTACCGGAGCTGGTGAGGTTTGGAGATGAGATGAGGACTGTACGATGGTCCGAAGCTCGCAGCCGCAGACTTCCCCTCCCTCTGTTCAGCCAGCCGCAATATGGCGCTCGTCCATCCCATCGTGGAGCCCGGTGGAGCCTGTTCCTGCTGCCACCGATAGGCTGGAGGGTTCGCAACCCGGGGTCCGGGGACCCGTGAGGGACTTTCCTATAAAAACCAAAACAGTTTCATTATTAAATAAGGGACATTTTAACTTTAGCGGGTCTTTCCCCACCTGCAGAGGGTTTCACAGAATTATAATAATAATAAGGATTGAAATTAATCATCTTAGCCTTTTGGAGATGGCTTTTATGGATCAATAAAGCTCATAAAGATTCTAGGTCATCCATTGTAGGATTTTGTGAAAGCATGGTTCAAGCCAGTGAAGCTGGCCCTACATCGTCTGATTAATGCGCATTAATGAAGATTTGGTTATAGGTTGAGATCATTTTGAAGAAAGTGCTGTGACAGAGTGTTTTTTAGTGTTTTATGTTATGTCATCTAACTCTTTATGCTGCTGTACGCGGCTTAAAATAATATACCTAAAATAGCATACCTCATATTATGTATGAGATTATGAGTATGAGATTTTGATTGCTTGAACTAGAGGTAAAAAACAAACTATGACTGTGGATAAACACATTTCAACCTAATCTCTCAGCTGTGTAAAGACTAAGGCGTCACCTGTCCTCCCGAGCACAGTTGCATCACAGTAGAAACTTTTTTTTGTTGTTGTTGTTGCTCAGTATTTCTCTGGGGAAGTGCGCGTCATTGGCCCTGAATCGAGGAAGCGCTGCTAAGTGAAAAGCGACGCGTCACAGGTGAACTGACCAATGAGGTGACGGGATTAAAATAGCGCTGTATATATCGGAGGTTAGACCTACTTCTCACCATCACTCGAAACCAAACTATGACTTACTAGACAGACCTAGCACCTTTCACTAGGTAGCCGATTATTGTCACCACCATTGTTACCACCACCACCTCTTCCGTAAATCAGACTTGAATAGAAATTAAATATGTTGGAGGCTGGATTAAAGCGGGTCTATGAAAACAAAGAACTCAGTGTCTTAAATACACTTCTTCTCTGAGCCTTTATAAGCAATGCAAAACATTTCTGAATTTGTTTATCAGGACACTTGAATGAACTGTTTGCTGAGTGGTGCAAGATGCAAATAGATAAAGAAAGTCACAGAAAGTCGCTTTGAATGGTCTGCATATCTAGAGTTCCTTAAAACTACTCAGTTGTGCAATGATAAATACCATTTCTAAGATAAAACATTTGTTGAAGGATAGTGACTGTTTGACTGGTTATCACAAATATGAGGCTGATGATAAAGCCTGTTTTTTTTCTTTTATCAAACCTGTAGCAGAAGTGAAGCCCCAGGTGTTTAGGAACCTCAGATCTTGTATTAAAATAGAAGAAATTGTTGATATTTAATATAATATTAGCCTAAAAGTACTGCATACGTGTGAAAGCACATAACACAAGACTCCCTTTGAATTTTCCACAATTTTACAAGTTCATCACAAATTTGTGTTCTAGGATCACAGAATAACTTTTACCACAACAATATATTAATAAAAGATTCACCATGAACTATAACATGTAATACACGATCAAATGTACTTGTGGTGATTTTATCAGTAGACTTTTTGGGGGGGGGTCATGCATGCTCTGACATATCTCGGTAAATTATTATCACTGAATCTCTACATGTCAGATTTCAGCTGTTTCTCCAAATCTTTGAATCTCTCCAGTCTCTTCTGGTTGACATCATGAATGATAGCTGAAACAGACAGACAGGAACAAAACGTGTTAACGACCTCTGTTATTTTAAACATTACCCACTAGATGGCACTCAAACAATGTCTTTGACCTGATGACCCCTTCAACCCCTCAGGTAAGAAGAATCTTTAGATCATCTTTAGAAATTGCACATAGATTGGCTTCATTTTAAACATATTCTTTAACCAAAGGATCAAGTGTTTTGATTTTTTACATCTTGTAAATTTGCCGACAGATACATTTCGTTAGCTTTTATCAATTTCTACAAGTGTGTCATTTCATATACTGTTATTAAACAATACTGAATTCATCTACTGCTCAGTCAGAAACATTTTATAACTAAATAATTAGTAGAAATCAAGTGCAGGAGTGCTTTAATTTAAAAACATTATAGTGAATTGTCTTACTGTCCAGCAGCTCTCTTGCTGTGTGTCTCTTTTCCAAATTGTTGTTAACTTCTGCCATCAGCCATGGGAAGAAATTAGTCTCAATATCTGGAAATCAGAACCATAGATGTAATAAAAAGGATAAAAACCCATCTACTGCTACAGGTGGTGTTATGTAAAATGTCACTGTTTGTGCAGTGATGCCCTCTTGTGTTAGAAACGGATAGCTGAGTTTGAGTGCTACGAGAAGGCACCAACACAAAGGAACACTCGCCTTTCTCGACAGGGTCAAAAAAGTAGCCGTGGCTTCTTAATGAGGTAAAAACAGCCGGTAGAAGGTTATCTAAGTACTGCTGTGTGTATGCCCTGGCAGCAATCTTCTCTGCAGTCTCTTTTTCTTTCTTCAGTGCCTCCTTCTGCTGAGCAATTCTACGCTCCTGAGGTCAGAAAATAGTTTAAAACAGCATCATCATTATGCGACACAAATGCAATTCACAACAAATATCTTTTAAATGTTCACATTTGGTGCATTTTGGTGCAAACATTTTGTGAAAAAAAAACTTGCACCCCGAAACAGAAGCTTTTTATGACTTTAACAAGTGTAAGTTTGTTCTAAAACAAAAGAAAATAAAGCAGACATACTATTTGCTAAGCTGTCTTTAGGAAACGCAATACAAAAACACCACAGCACTTATAAAACATACTTAGAGACATGATTTTGAAACGGTTTATTTCCTAGATTACATTATTGAATTAATCCTAAAAAGGTCAGTGATGTAATAAAACTTTGTTTCATATTATTTCGTATTTTCTATAACATGAAATATTGTGTGACTAAATAAACAGAAAAAAATTGAAGAAAATTTAGTTTAGTTTTTTAAAATCTTTGTAAGTAATCTTAGTTCCTGTTCAGTCATTTTAAAACTGACATTTTAAAATGTACGTACTTTCTCCTGACTGTGGCGTCTCTCCTGCTCCTGAAGCCGCTGCACCTCTGCCAGCTCATTGTTTCGCAGCTCTTCGAAGGCCCTCTGCTGGGCCCTCAGACAGGCCAGCTCTTCTTCCTCCATCACCTCCAGCAGAGATTGCTCTATAGTCTTACCCACCAGGACCTCCAGGACTGGCTGCACCTCCCTGTCAAAGTCAAACAACTGCGGAGGATATGAGCAGTGAGGGGTATTACAGTGTAATGCAATTAATATAAATAAAGATCAATTCAGCAAAAGCTACAAAATGTTTACACTTGATTTTAGTTTATA
Organism: Anabas testudineus; assembly: GCF_900324465.2. Lineage (NCBI taxonomy): Eukaryota > Metazoa > Chordata > Actinopteri > Anabantiformes > Anabantidae > Anabas > Anabas testudineus. Next base: position 12,840,398 of record NC_046632.1, on the reverse strand, counting down.
TTGTCAGAACAAGACAGCATAAAAATGAAATGGTTTCTAATACGTTTAGCTGTTCATCATCATCCCACATGACACTGTCCTTCATAATTAGTCCAGCAATTTAGTATTTTACTTCCACAAAGATATATACATATAAAAACATATTTTTTGTAAAAAGCACACTCTAATATGGTGCTGACTTTCAGTTACTAATATGGGTCAAGGTCAATTAACACTTGTCAATGTGCAAACCAAAGTTTGTAATGCAAGCTGAAGAACAGACCAGTAGTTGAGGTTAGGATATTTGTGTGATGATACCTTAACTGAATAAAAGTAAAACAAAGGAGTCAGTTAATGATTTCTGTTGAAGAAAAGAGAGAGCAGCACCATGTTTGTTCTTACAGATCTTTGGGGTTTCATGCTGATAAAAATTCAGCTGCTCAGTTTTTGTTTTTTTTTTTCTCAATAAATTCAAGTTCCTCAGAGTTTTGTGGTCGGTACCTTGTTTTATCTTGTGGTAACAGTATTACTAGCACGGTATGACAGGGATGTGATTAACACATCTGCAGTAATTACTGATTGTGTATCTGTTTTGACAGCTGATCATTAGTGGTGCTTTTTTGGAGCAAAGGACATGAAGGAAAGTTCAGATTGTAAGTAAGTTTGACAGTCATGGTCTTTCATGTGTTTCATATTCGCCTGTTGTGGAACGTCTGGGTAAACAAATAAGAAGTTTTCTATTATGATATCCTAATTATAATGTCACTGTCAGTTATATTCTTAGACTTGACAATGCTCCAGAGCCTTCAAGAGCATTTTACAGCTGTTTCTACTGAAATACTCCTCTTCAGTAGTTCGCCGGTTGAATTCCCCTTTAATAATGCCTTAAACAGATAGAATAACGTATTTCCCTCCATACAGTTAACAATATTCCTGTACAGATTGCCTACCTCTCCCTCCTCTATCTGTGTTTCAACATCTTTGCCAGTTTTAGCAGGTATAAAGAGTGGAGTGGCAGGTCTGTCCAGGAAAGCATCAGTCTGGCATTGAATGTCTGTAGCCACTATAACATCACTCAGTTCTTCCAGGTAAAGCTCTGAAAAAAAGGTCAAATTCAGCAAAAACACATTTCTCATATCCATAAACACAATTTGTGAAGTTGTCAAACGAAATATTTTACCTGTTTGCACATCAATGTGTTTTCTGCCTTGCAGAGCCTCAGGAGTCTTGGATCTGAACTGCTCTCTGGCATGTTTCCGAGCAATGGCTCTCCTCCTGAGCTCCTGCTGTCTCTGAATTTCAGCTGGATCTGGCTGAGCTGCCTGTCAATGGTGGATGATAATACACATTTTTTTTCTAGATTTAGAAATGAGAAAGACTGGTAAAATGGATGTTTCTTACATACTTACAGTTGGTATGATGTGTTGAGCATAAGTGTTTCCCCTGACAACACGACGGTCATACATAATATTTCCATAATTACTGTGAGTCCTACATAGTCAAGGAAAAACACATAGGTATCAGAATTTGAAGACTATTATTATGATTGCATTATTGTGATTGAGGCGAAGCCCATTTAACTGATTCAGATACCTAATTCCATGTTGTTTGATTATATGTATGTTTATTATTAGCAGGAAAGTAACTAGCAACTATATCCATCGCACTCAATGCACATCCACATAGCTTATATTTTATCAGCTGCAGGATCTGACATTACATTTCCGTGCTGAAAAGTCACAGTTTTGCTTATTATTTGCACTGCCTGACGACATGATACTAGTTTGAGCACTTCACATTAAAACATATCAACCCTAGCAAGAAACGTACTGTTCAGTCGGAGGCTCCCTGTATTTGGAGCGGTTCTCAACGGGTCTGGGGCGACTTGAGAAGGTGTAAGTTCCGTTTTGCTCTCTCTGGCTGTGAGAAACAAAAGCCATTTGTCGCAAACCACCCGAGACTCTAGTTGTAATAGTTAAAGTTACTGTTTGGCAGCGGCCTGACACCAAAACCAAGAGGGAAGCAGGCAACGAAGTGTTGTAGCAACCGTCTCCAGGAAGAGTCATAACACCGTCGTTACGTCACTTCCTTATTCTTGTTAGCCACACACGTTCCATGTTTTGTTGCTACTACAAGCTAATGTTACTTGTACTGCTACTCTAACTATTACATGTATCACGTCTACTGCTTTTACTACTACTGCTACTATTTGGCTAAGAACTACATAGAACACACAACTTTATACTTTAGTTTTTAGGCTGCTCAGTAGGCTACAAGCAATTAGCAACATCAACTGGTAACGTTACTGCTAACTTTAAATTAACAGCTACTATTAATGCTACTAACACTGTACTACTAACTACTAGGCTACTTCACCACCAGAAACGGAACTAACTAAACACTCTTACAGCAGCAAAAAATACAATTTCCACTATCACCACTGCAGCTAGCTACGTTAACATGATAAACTCGCATTTAGTGCGCATACTTGACTATAAACTACATTTCCCATAATGCCACATTTATAGTTTCTACATCACAGTACAATACTGCAGTCAACTGTATTTATATTAACTGCACAGTGCCATTAGTACATGAAAACTGAGTAATGAGGTTAGAGTTCAGTTCTATCTGGAATGAGAAAAACTGAGATTGCTTTTCTTTCTTTTCTTACTACCATTTACCCAAATAAAATGACACAAGTGAGGAAATTGCAGGTTTTCACAATAAACTGCAAGCACCGATATTCACCACAAAGATGATCCGTGCATGTTTACGACACTCTGCAATATGTTGTTAAATCAATATCAAGTCAATGTGTTATCACTAAGCAAACTTTGGTGAAATTATTATAGAAACTCACCATTTTTTTAATCATGCCAGAAGGTACTTTACCAAACATGAAAGGGCAACATACATGGTAGGCTATAGTATCACTAAAGTTCCAAAGGTAACAAGATTGTGCTGAAAAAAAAAAAAAGTCACTACCTTTAGTGGTTTTGCTTGTTCAGTATTACAACACAGAATTTCTGAGTATAACCTTTTGATGCAGGCTCCACTTCCTGCACAGTGAAGTCAGAAGGTGACAAACAAACTGCTGCTCTTCATGAACTAGTCAAAGTTACAAAAGTGTTTTAAAGATCTGGTATTCATTGTACACATTTCTACTGAGATTATAGTAGTGATTGGGTAGTTAGGAGTCACATGATTGGCTGTGCTGCAGGCTTGGCATTTGCTATTTATTTCACACTTAACAGCAACAGCAAAACAAAACTGCACTTGAAAACAGATTGTTTTACTTGCAGGCAACACATGAGAGGTGGGTGGCAAGAGACATTTAGTAAAGGAAAACAGAAACTCGACACAAGATCACGTTAACCACAGACAGCAGTATCAGCTCTTCAAAAAGGCTGAAAGTGTCACAGAAAATAGGACACTTGAATTCACTGAGCGCTGTATTTGTGAGGACAAAGGTGAAAGCGCTGTGTGATGACTGAACCTTTTATCATTTTCATATGGAGAGATTTTATGACAAAGATTGATTGTACCACAGTTTTGCATTGAAACAAGTTTGTTTTGTGACAAAACAGGAAACTTTAAACACAAACTTCAAGCATTTATAGTGTAATATTTCCTAGAAAACAAATACTGCTGATATTACCAAGACCGCTTTAATAGCTACTATTACCACTCCTATTACCTCTACCTGTACCCCATCACTACTAATACAGAACAGAAATTCATGTTATCGCTACCATCACCATCAACTAACTTTACTTTATTAATGCAGTACCACCACTACTGCTTCCACTATAACTACTATCATTACTACTAAAGCTATCACCTACCACTAGTCACAACTCAAACAGCCAATATCCTGGTTCTACTACAACTATTACTATTACCATTAGTACTACTAATGCTATACTATTGCTACTACCTTTATTAGTACCACTGCTACCATCACCACAACTGCATTTGCTAGTAACTGTAGTAAAACATTACTTTAGATGCAAACATCAAAACACTACTGCTATTATTATTACTAATAGTGCTACTACCAGCTCTATCTCCACTTCGGTTATGATGCCACCATTATGACTCTGTATATAACCTCTACTGCAACTATAATAATACAATGGTACAACTAGAAACGCTTCAAATGGCTATAAATGCAATAAGACGTACCACAGTTCTCTTTTTTTGTCCCTGCTTAAATGTACTTTTAACACCACTACCACTCCAACCAACTGCAACTCTACTAGTACAATCAGATAATTGTGCCGCAGTTTTGCAACTGAGTATATTTGATCGTTGCATAACAGGCGGCACAACACAAATAGCTAAATATAGGCAGAGCTAGAAGAGAGGGCCATGCTGGAGCTATGTCATGTGTTTTATTACCTCTTTTTTTAGAAGCAATAATGAATGAGTGAAGATGGCACCATATTGTAAACGACAGATTCTGTCTCCTTTCTGCATGTTATATGCTTTATTGTTCAGCTGCCACAAGTCATTACTTGTTATTAAAGGGTGAACCATTCAGCTTGCGGCTGTGCTAGCCTTTTCTCATTAGTGTAAACTGTCAGCCATGACATTACGCAACCATCAGGGTATACACACATTCATCTTTTCTCTGCACGGTAACGTGCACACACACCCTCTGGTTTGGTTCACCTTTACACTATGTGCACAATACTAGATTTCTAAATAATGAGCAAACAGCTATCCTCAGTGTGCTATTAAATAATTTCCCTCACACAGCCTGTTTTAAGCAGTATGTGGCATTTTAAGCAATAAGGAAACTGAATGGAAAAAGATATTAGTTAAGCAGTTCACTTATCAAAGGTAGTAAGAGGTGGTAATGGTAGCAGGTAGAGCACGGAGGTTGGAATTCAAATTCAATTACAGCACATGGTACATGCAACCTTGTTATTTTAAAACCAAGACAAAACAAGTAAATGGAACTTGATTAAGAGTTATTCTACAGTAAACTTTTAAATACAGCGTACAGATATCCAAGTCTTAAACACTGGTCAGGCACAATAATGTAAATAAGAAAAATTAATTTGTTTCAAACAACTGAAACTTTATATTGTTATCAGACAGGGACATAATTAGACAGAGATATTTCCCATCCAGTCGTTTTTTCATTAGTGCTCAAATTGGCTGTTGTCCCCTTCATTAAATGTATTTTAATTACATGTTTTTGGGAAAGAACCTGCAGCCCAACCTCCATGTTTGGGAACTCGGACACAGGCATATGGATATGAGGTGAGGACTAAAGCTCATTCATATCTATAATAAAAGATTAAAATGTTGCTCGAAGTTTCTTTGCAGAGAAGAAATGCTCAACATCTATGTGCAGTTTACAATGAATAATAGCTGCTTTGTGCTCGTTTTGCAGCTATCTTACTTTATCTTGGCCCCGGCCGTGGCATCAAAACAGACCACAAGGCTTGCTGCAGACATGTTGCAACTTCATGGTACTTTCTATGCATAATAATAATAAATGATATGCAGTTGGTATGATGTGTGAGATCTCACTTAACAAATCATGTGAGACCCCAGTTGAGTTTCCTTTCACACTTAAACGTATGGTGCATGAATGGTGTTGACTGACAGCTAATGAATGAAAGCCTGTCCAAGATAAATGCAGTGGAAGAAATACAGAACCTGCAGTAAAGTCTGGCATTGAAGCTTGTAATGTGTAATGAATTTCTGCTGATATTGTGTCACAGCTTCTAATTAAATTGTGGTAGTGCATTGCATTACACTGGAAAATCTTCATAGTTTTGTTCCTATGTACATTGAAATAGCAAGTATAGTGTGCAACGACTGTTTGTGATACAATAAACTTCTAAGAAGGAGTTATTCCTGCACACCTAGTGTATTGGATTTTAGAGAAGCAGCTTATTTGTCCCTACCATGTGGAAGTCATTATTAAACATAAGCGCTATCATGGATAAACAGTATTTAGCTTCCCTTTCACCATTATATTTCCCTAAATAAGACTGAGTTTTAATCTTGTTGCAGTGTTTTGGGATTATTTATGCATTTTATGAATTAGATCAACTTGTTCAGGAAGGAAACAATGTCTTAAAACACTGTAGATAGGAAGGAAGACGAGATGGCATCAGCTCAGAGACAAGAGAGGAACTGCAAATTCAGAGAAAAACCAAATCCGTCCACATGACCCTGTCTGGTTTCCTTCTCTTTTAGCATATGTGCCAGAACATGGTGTTCTCTCAATGAGGGCTGTTAGCTTGAGTTATGCAACACATCTTTGAGAGAGAAGATGAGCCAAACTAGTCTCTGTCCTCCATTTTCTCATTACATCTACCACTAATTAAATGGATGGTGTTGCAGCATCTATTTCCAAAAACTTTATCAAAGGTCTCATAGAAACAGACAAGCAGACATTTCTTCACTTTATTTTAGTTTATTGAATATATTTTCCATTTCATTTACTCTAATTTTTAGCATAATACAAGTAAAATCAAGCATAGTTCATCATTAGAAAAGTGCTTTAGTGTAGTGGAAGAAGTAGACTATGCAAGGTGAAAAATATTTACAAAAAGCCAAAAAATAAAAGTGTGCTCTGTGTGCTATATTATACATATATCACTATATCAACAACATGTCAAACACTCACAGAAAGTCAAGACTTTTAGCATATTATCCACAGCTAAATGTGGTTTTATAGCTTCATTGTGATAGACTAAATATCTATCCTGTTAACCACATAACCATCTGCTGATATTTGTACTCTAAACAGTACTACTAAAACATGTGCCATCACAAAGGATGCACATAACTGACATTCATTCAAAGTGAAACAGTGAAAAAGAAACAGACTGGACTTGTGCATATACAAAGATTGCATTAACATAGAGTTGCTCTGTGGGCACAGCCTTAAAACACAGATCCTAATCAATGAAACAGTAAAACCATAATGAGTTAGCAAAAAGTAGCTGCTATTGAAGAATTCTTGCTAAATGAAAACCCACAAGGTCCCAATTAAGGTTGGTGAGTTGCTACCTTGCAGTATGAAAGCTGGTCCTTTGGCTTTGCCCACTGATACTTTACTCTAAATTACTTCAGTCTTTGAAAAATGTTTATATAACGATAGTTCAGTCTGTGAAAAAAGTTCCAAAGCCAATCAAACATAAGATTCTTTGGCATAAGAAAATTCCTCAAACACGGGCTGGCTACATCTTCGTGAAATGATTTCATGATGGCCCACCGACACAGATTCAGACATGGCTCTCTGGCGGAAAGGCTGTCGCCGTTCAACAACGTTGGCTTTATCCTCTCCCACCTGAGGGAAACTGTCTCCGTACTCACTGACAGAATAGGTGGATGGGAAGTCATAATTTACAGAGGAAGGGCGTGACCTCCTGTTGATGGCATCCTGTACAGTCATTTTATATTGCGGCGGAAGACCCACATTCTGCACTGCCTGCTTGTATGTTGGAGGCTGGCAGGGCAGCCTGCTGTCCACGTGCTTAAATACTTCAATGGCTGACAGTGGGCGAGCTTTATGCACAAGATCTGCTGTTGGATCTGCTTCACTCTGAGAGTCCTCCTGGAGAGTTTCACAAGGGAAGGGGTTTTCCTTCTGAGAGTCTTTCTTCAGGCTGCTCCTGTTGAAGCTTGCCAAGCTCCTTGTCCTCATTAGGACTTTAGTAGCTACTCTCATAGACTGTGAGCGCTTCCTTTCATCTGGAATTGGCCTGGTAATGTCCTGCTGAGACCTCATTGCCAGTGAAGCTTGGTTGGTGGTGTTTGTCTTCCTGGAGCAGCCCGGTGACCCCACTGGGGAACTGGTGAAAACTGAGCCTTCTGATTGGTTGGAGGCAGCGCTCTCCAGGGAAGAGCACGAACAGTCCTTGATGCGACGGCTTTCCATGTAAGGCACTGGGTCCACGTTGAAGCTGCTTAGCTTTGGAAACAACAACACTGGCCTTGCTCCTCCTCGGCCTCTCAGCAAAAGGGAGTCATCTGAGATCTGCTTTTTCAGAGGCTGCTCCTCAAAGTCTCTCCTCTCCACAGAGCAGTCATCATGGCTTCTGGCATGGCTGCGTAGGCTCTGGATATCCGCTGGGAGGAGGATGATGGGCTCAGAGCAGCGCCGGTTGAATTCAGGCTTTGTGGTGAAGACAGCATCTGACGTCCAGGAAGAAGTGGTTGCGCTGGGACTGAGGGAGGACGATGAACCACATTCTCCATGTGCAGAGCTTGTGCTCTCTCCTGCTTCTCCATCTCCATCGGGGTCCGTGCTGTCATAGGCAGAGTCAGGATGCTGGGAGGACAGTGAGTCTATAGAGTGGGGAAAGGAAAGAAATAATTAAAATCTTCACAAATTTCACATTTGCTGAATCTGTGCAATGAATTATTAAGGTATGTGTTGAGGTACATGCAGAAAACAACAATCATGTCTCTGTACTTCTGAGTTTTTTGCACAAGAACAATTTTTCCTACTGTAAGTCTCGAGTCCCTAAAGGGAGATTAAAAAGATTTGAGTGTCAGTGGCAGCGTACCTTCATCAATATCCAGCAAATTTGGGATATTATCTCCTAGTATCTCCCAGTGCTCAATCAGGAACTCAGTTAGATCTGTGACCTGCAGCAAATCAGAATAAGAAATGTTATGAGTCACATCAACAACAACATTAATAATCGTAATAATCAGCGATAAGATAATAATACTTGTTATGTAAAGTTATCAACATTTGATAAAGAATTTCGAAAATCAAAGTTGATGTTCTGAGCAGATACAATGTGTTTTTATATTTGAACTTTACTAAACAAACAGGCATCTGTGCAAGTATAACCTTAGTTATGAAACCTTTTGAGGTTTTTCTGCAGTGCAAACCACAAGGCTTCAAAGCACCAAAAGTGAGAAAGTATATTCATAACAAGTCTTTTCACCTTCTGCATCTTTTCCTTCTGCTCATCCAGTGGGGTGTCGTCCACCTGTAGCAGCGTGGGGCCGATGCACACCGCCAGGTTGTGGGCGTCCATCTTGTTGGTGTCAGCTCTTTCCAGGATGTGATGGAGGACGCAGACGATTTGCTGCAGGAGGAGTTTGTTGTGCTCCGGTAGCTCATCTACCACCCTGGTTAGCGGGCACCAAAAAAAAAGGAAGGAAGAAAATAGAACAGGAAGAAGATTAGTCTGCCGCTCTTTTTTTGTTTTGTTTGTTTGTTTAAAGTTTCTTCCTTTTTTAAAACAGACTAAAAAGAGAAGTGTTCAGTCTACATATGGAGATCACTGGGATTTTTTTGTAAAAAAAATCTACCATCTAAGTCTGTTTATGTTTGAGCACATACATGTTTATGGAAATGCTGATTTCTGCTGACTGCTTACTTTCTGGTTTCCACAGCTCTCTCCTGGACGTCTTCTTTATCCAGAGCTGACATCCAGCTGTCATAAAGTTCAGACACCAGCAGGCTGCCAGGAAGTTCCTTCAGAAAACTCTGCAAAAATGAAGAAATAGATGTTGATTAGTATCATACAGCACCAGCAGTGGTAATGGCTGAAGGGACGTGGCAGGATCATCAGATGTATTGGTAGTTTTAGTAAGTTATCAAGTATGAGAACTTACTTTAAGCAGACCGACAAGCAGAGAAACAGGCTTGCTCTCCAAGTCCACCTCCAGGCCGCTGTTGAGCTGCTCCTTGATGTCCTTCATGTTCTTGGTGTTGCACGCCTTCCGAAACACCCCCTCGGTGGACGGCCCTGTTTTCCTCAGCAACACCAGCATCTCCTGGTGAGAGAAGAAGGAGCGAGAGGTGAGATTATTAGAGTCAAAGCAGAAACTGCCTGCGCGAGTGAGATCAATCAACATGCAGCTCATGCAGCTCACAAATGGTTTCCTGTGCTGTCAAAAGTCAACTGAGCACATGCCTATTTATTATTCACGCTCATTACAGTCGTCTTAACTAGCTGTCCTAGTTTCTGTAGTTCTATTGCTTATAACAAGAGGAAATTCTGGCAAGACGTCAATCTAGAAACAAGGGAATAATAATGAAGTGAAACTGGTGACATTTGTGGGTAGTAGAGAAGGCATGATGCTTACTGAGACTGGTTTGGGAAGTGAGTAGTTGTCTGGGCATATCTTGCACAGAGGTTGTCCAAACAGCTGAGGCTTAGCGTCCGTTTCAGTTCGACTGGCTCTGCTGATGAAACTCTTACTTTTCAGCCTCCTCACCAGGTTCCACTTGGTCTCTGACAACAGAAGAAACGTTTCATCCATGAGCTTATTCAGTCCAACTTTATATTTAAATGAATGATTCTAAACTGAATCACTGAATGACGGAGTTGGTGCAAAATAGCAGAACAACAGAATTAGATGGGTGGAAGTCAGAGTGCCAGTGTGTCACCAGTGTCACCAGTACTTTATTTCCTTTTTTTTGTCTGTGGTCTCACACATTGCATGCTTAATGAACCCCGCCCCCCCACCGACCAAAACTGGCATTGGACTTTCAAACTCACCAATGGGCTGCATCGACTTGTCCTCTTGGTTATGTAACTGCTTCAGAGGAGCAGATATCTTTGCATCACCCTGGAAACAAAATAAATAAAAAGTAATTCAGTGATGAGTAGACAAGAGGAACATGGGTATGCAAAGAAGAGAAAAGAAGGAAGGCTTCAACCACCATGCAACACACACAGACACACTCACACACACACACACCCTTCATGCCTTCTAACACGTGTATGAGTGAGTGTTAAGTTATCATACTACCGAAGACTTACACTAAGAAAAGTTGTGAATTGGTCGGATTAATTGAATATAAACTCTCTCAGTTACACTTTACTGTATTTTTTGGATCTACTGTTGATGCATTTCAAAGATTGTTCAGTATCTACCCATTAAAATCTGTTTAATAGGCTCCTTTCAGCGTGAGTGGGAACGCACAGGTGTCTTTCACAAACAATGGTTTCGCTTGAATATCTTTAATCTCAAACAGCCACTTCATCAAAAGGGGTTTTACTTACATCAAGTGGAAACTCTGTTAACTGTTCCATGCCGCCTCCTGTTAGAGTTTTAGTCTGAAAATACAACGAAAACACCTGTTGTTTAGTAAGAGGTACTTTTTATTAGCTACATCTTGATTTGCAGTGAACATGGAAATGTTGGCATTGAAAGACTTACTGCAATGTTGCCACTCAACACCTTCATGAGGACGTCGGGAGGTGAAGAAGCACAACCAGCTCTCGCTTTTGCGTCTTTAATTTTTCTATTGCAACCAAAAAAATAAATAAATAAATAAAAGCATAAATAAAACACATACGTACATTTACAATGTGTTTACAACCTTCTGCACCCTGCGCTTGTGTTTTCACATGTTTAGTCTTGGTTTTGACTTTACATAACCAAAGAAAAACTAGCTGTTATTTGAAATTACCATGCAACTTAAGAGAGAATTAATTTAATTATATTTATTTAAACAACAACAACAACCAAGAAAATCAACTCTGTTGTTCATTCAAAGATGTTATCTTGCTGTACTCAACATGTGTTATATAACATCCTGATAGCATAGATATTAAACCTTAGTTGTCAAAATTATAAATACTATGTCACTTATCAAGTAGGAGGACTGAATAATAATAATAACAATAATGTTTCTTACCTGTGAAGTGTATCTAACCAGCGTTCTTTCACCTCAGGCGAGCTGTGGGCAAAATAACAGCATGGTATGAGTTACGAATCCACAGAGAGAATCAAACAAGCAGCAGATACAGTGGGAGGAATGAGACGAAGCGTACAGGCACTGCCTCTTAACATCTCTGGTGGAAACTGTAAGTCAGTCATGGGAACAGGAAGCTGCGTCACGGCGGCCCCCAACCAAACTCCTTCCACTTCCTCGTAGACTAGTACTGCTGCGGCTTGTTGTCCATCAGTGGAAAAATGACGACGAAACAGATACGTGTGCCTACGTTTACACCTGCAGGGCTTCACCTTTTATAACCTGTCACACGCTGTGGCCTTATTAATGCCAAGCGTCGTGTGCACACATGAAGCAAGTGTCAACAAGTGAGCGCATGGTTCCTCGGGGACTCGTTGATCAATTCTAAACAAGTGAGCAGGAATGAAACTTTCACACACTGAATCATTACCAAAGCCAAACAGTCAATCTGACAACGACATCTCATTTTCAGACAAAGCCACTAAAAACCCAAACAGGGATTCATCATCTTCTTGGAATACACTAACGACTGACAAACAGCTTCATGTTTGATTCTAATTACTTCACTTGAAACGTGGGAGTCAATGAAAAACATGAATGACTATAAGCAGTGAACTATTTTCTAACTGGGGCCATTTGTCGGCGATGGCGGTGGTTGATCAGGGGACATTCAACAGCATTTACAGTAAAGATAAGCACCATCTAAATCATTTTAGTCAACTAACTGTCTAGACAACAAGTACAAGGCTGTGTTTCTCCTACATTTCATCTTTATTGTAAAGGTCAGTGTTTCCAGATAAAGTCAGTTGATGTTAATCCCCTTAATGGAGTTCGGTTTGGTGGCCAGCTCCGGACTTCCTATTTTGCAACCGCTCGTCTTGTGACGCTCCAGAAAAAGGACTTTCTCTCCGCTACTTCCTCATATTTTGTGGTCGTCATGGATCATGTGAAAATAATAATTTACTACATTTGTGAACGTTTGAGGCTCAGGTTTCGTTGATGCCATTAATCACAATAACATGACTGAGTGTGCAGTTTGTGCAAGAATCAGTCTGACTTTAAGACTTAAGTAATAATTCTGGGAAATAGTCATGTTGGCCTCGCGAGTCGTGCAAGAAAATAGATCCCTCTGTCACGTATTCTGTGGAACATTGCCACATTGCTCAGCCTGAGGATATTTCTCAAAGTGTCAAACTATTCCTTTAATCACACTATACCAAGAATTACTTTCTATGAGCAGGAGAGTGAAGATCTGCACATCCACAAACTGTTTGTGGTTATGTATTCAGATATATGGGAATCACAACAACCAGTGTGCTGGTGCTGTCATCGATCGTGTGTCTGCTTACCGAAAACACACCAAACAAAAAGTGAGCGTCCAGGCCAAGACGATCGTCACCCTAAGGTCAATATCCTCCGTTGTTCCCTCTTCTTCCTCCAGCTCATCTTCAAAACCATGAATCCAGACGTCCTCAAGGTTCACTCTGTGCTTCAGACGGTAGCTGGCAGTTGACCTATTAAAACAAAGTAAAATAACATGTCCCCTAAATGGTCTTTGCCCTTTTCAAAATTACAGTGCAGGTCTCATTGCAATTATTTCTCTCTCTGTGCCATCGTTTAGTTTGGAATAAAGTCACAAATATAAAGTCTCACACCTCTATTTGGCAACAATTCATGTCGAAACAGCAATCCTGTTCTGTTTGACCTGTGTGATGTGTATTGAGGTGAGGAGCGGGGACAGAAGGAAGGACCTTGGAGTTTCATAAGGTGTTATGGCTCAAAAATAGAGAAATGTCGTGCACGGCTGGGTAATATCAGTAATATTGAAAGGCTGTGAGTAATAAACATAGAGAGATATCTCATAGGGCTCTCTGGGAATATGAATGGGTGCTCCAGCTGACCCAGTGTCACAGTACAAACATGACCAGACACAAAAGTGCATCGCTCTTTTGCCTAAGTTGCAGCAAAAAAAGAAAAGGGGGAAGTTGGTACTTCTTCCAAGAAGTTTGAACTATTCCTCTAAGACTCTTTTTATATCATAAGTGAAACTATGACTTGTCTCAACAAAGTAAGTCTCACTTGAAATGCTCACAAAAAACCATCTGAGACAAACCAAACAGAACCATGTTCCAAGTTTGGGAAGCAGCTCGCGATGAGTAAACGTGAATAATAAAAAAAAAAAAAAGACACCTTTTCAACAACAAACATAAAGACTAAAATGAACAGTGAGTAGTATCCTGTACAATCATTCCTAGACGTAATCATTGCTCATACATATAAGCTCAAAAGGCTTCAAGGTGTGCTTACTGTATGGTAGCGTAGTCCCAGCTGTGTGAGCTACTGGAACAGTGGGCAGGTTGTGGTACAGAGATGAGTGTGAATATCCTCCCACTCACGAGCTATAAAACTTCCACCAGCTTTAATAAACAGCTCGAATGTGACTAAGCTGAGAAACCTGCTTTGGAAACAAGTTAAAGCTTCTTTGTATTAATATGTTAAAGAAATCTGGATCAGTCTGGATCACTTTTCTACTCTCTGTTCATTATAATATTGAGCTTTTTAAAGTGAAAGCATTGATACAGTATGTTGATTGATGTTTTAATGTCTACAGTACTTCAGATAACCAGTGTGTTGAAATCAAAGTGTTGACTTTCCCCTCATGTGACTCCACTTTAAGGGAAGCACCATGCTTTCTTCTACTAGTCTGAATCCACTCTGACTAAACACAAACAGTCTGCGTGCTGGGAGATTCCCTGAGAGCCCGAGTTTAGGGTCCAAAAATACACGTTTTGTTTTTACTTCCTCTTTCATTCAACTGTACCAACATGTCATTTACTTTAGTGGAAAGTTACTTAAACGCCACATGAGCATTACCACTTAGATTTTTTAAAACAGTAAGACATTTTTACTCAGGTTGCAAGTTGTTTCCCAATAGTCGGGTTTGAGTCTGTGGACACTTGGACTTTTCTAACAATTTTCTGAAAGTAACTGATATTCTATAAAATCCATAAGGTAAATAATAATTTCTACATTCCTTACTTGAGTTTGGCGAAGACGATGACATCTCCGAAGAGGAACAGGTGTCGTTCTCTGGTCTTCGTGCCCTCGGTGACCTGAACACATTCGTCCAGCAGCAGCTCTCCATGCTCACTGGTGAGGCCGAGGACAAACGGACTCTGCTCCACAGACACCCAGAAGGAAGCCTCCTCCCTTAGTGAGAGGACACACACACAAAACCCACACACAAGATGTCAGGGAAAACCCATAGCCTGTCTAATTTTGGTGATCACGTTATGTGTCTAATATTTTAACCAATTTTGGGCATTCGTGAGCCTCTCAGGCTTGAAAACTGTTTCAAGATGCACCAAAGTATTTAAAAAATATATATTTCACCAGCTCAGAGAATGATAAATAAGTAAAACCATAAACTTAACAAGAATTTCTTGGACGTCAGAGGTTGTCGAGGATTTAAACACCATCAATGGTGAGATTTTAAAGAAGAAATTCAACATTTGGAAATTTGCTTACTTATCTTGTTTCTGCAAGTTGCCTTTTTTCACACTTTGTGGTTTTTATGTAAAAGAAGCTATATATATAACATGTTTGTCACTGGGCTTTAGATGGACTCATAGCTTTGTTCCCCTCTTTTTTAAGCTAAGCTAACTGAACAAGCAGCTAGATTAAATGTCATTTTATGGAAATGATGTTACATATGTATATATATACATACATATACATATATGATACTGTTTATACTGTACTGTCATTTTTTTAAACTTCAGTTTTTCTTAACTATGGTCACATGAACTATTTCTTGGCTGCTGATTCATATTTATTGCACAGGTATGGACATATTGTAGATATGACTCTCAGCAAAAAAGACATTTTCACAACATATCTTATTATTCATTTACACTTGTCACAACACACTATCTGTTTGTCACTTAAATTTGACTATGAACCATTTCCTGAGATGTCTGTTTCTTTGAAATTAACACCTTGAACACGATAAGCTTCATTTGAAAGACGATGTTACTTAAGAACGGAGCTGCTGTTCTTGAACCTACAGTTGTTGCTGCCACAATAGCGCCAGCATTAAAATGCTAATCCATAAAATATCAATCAACTAACAAAACATATTCAACATAAACAGAAGGAGATGCTTACATCAGAGGTAGGTCAATATGTAGTCATAATGGGTGGGAACCACTGATCCTAATGACTGGGTGTGAAACGGCATAATAATAAAGATATAAATGTCACTACTGCTGCTATTTTGGCGACGAGCTTCCAATATGGGTGACATAGACATATATAGAGTGTGGAATATTGCTTTAATTTTATTAAAAAAAATAAGAAATGCCAGACGTGTGTCCATGTGTTTGAAGCATCACTAAGCATGAGAGAAGGATTTCATGTGTTTGTTCAGATCTGTAGAAATCATGTGTGTCATGTTGCTGTTGTCCTGCCATGTCTCTTAAATGTACACATCTGCAGGCAAACCAATGTTAAGAAGACAGGTGAGAGTTGTTTGCTCTAAATGATTATGAAACCTGTTTTTGGCCACCGTTCTTCCCACTGCCTCTGAGTTCAGGGTAGAAATTCAAATTGTAGCAGCAGAGGTACTTTCCCTGTTACCACTTTGGCCTATTGAACATGACACATGCAATGCTGGCAAATAAAACAGTGGGATGACTCCAACTGGTGTTTATCATTGTTTGTACATGCAAATAACACAGAGCAGCCTACATATGAAAGTAACACAGACCACTGCTACTTACCTGAACTGACTTTACTCACTGAACAAGCTGTTGGTGCAGAATTCATCTGTGATTAGTGGCTGTAGTGGGATTATTTTATGTTTAACTAAATACATACAAACAAATTATTTTGAGATGTATTTTTTATAGTGATATACTTGCTACGTCAGTGGCAGTCCCACTGTAGTGAAACTAACACCCACGATGTACTCCCCCTGCACACGGAAATGCACAGTGTGTGTGAGTGGCGAGGTGTGAGAGTGGGATGTGTCTGACATTTAAATTTTTTTGCTTCGAAGGACTCGCCCACCTGGGTGATTTGGTGGTCTTTTGGCGACTTCTGCGACAAAACAACTATAAAAGGTTAAACAGTTCAACGTCAAGAGGAGGCGACGATAAGCCTACACAAAAATCTGACTTGACCAGAATCCAAACAAATAGTGGGTGTGTTATGACGTCTTCTAAGACGAAGTAACGGCTGGATAATGAACTTTTAGTCCAAAGCTGTCTCATTACACATTATAATAAAACACTTTAGTACTTTTTATGTATTTGTTGCCCTAAAAATTCTCATATAGATACTGAAATAAGCCAATTAGACATCAATTCGACATAGATAACCTTGCTTAAAATGTAAGCCAACTATCTCATATTGCTAAAACCCCAAAACATCCAGTGGGTGTGACCTCAGTGTCCTCAACGGTCGCTAAAACTACTGAAAGTTCATTGAAGTTCCTGGACTTTCCATCTGTTATGAACTAACACATGGTGTTTCAGTTGCATACAAATATTTTGCTATGATAGCAGTTCCAGTGTGTGTTCTTCACATTAATAATGAAAGTGAATCGGACTGATGGTCAGTGAGCAAAAGAGGATTTAAGAGTAACTGTAGCTACAGTAAAATAAAAGAGCTGCTACTCTACAGCAAACTGCTCTAACAGGTTCAGTATCTGACGTTGGCGTCCTTATTTATTAGTTAGCATATTACTAATAAGCGGTAATTACAACATACACTAATTGAGATGGCATTAATGTTGATTTGTATTTGGTCACAAACTGAACTAATAGCAACACGTGAACAGACCAACATACCTAGATTAATATTTAACCTGCAAAGCCACCATAAAGCCTCTCTCCACTATAGTTATTATAGTCAGAGGACACCTCAGATCTTCTGGAAAACCTTCTTTCTGTTTGTATAAACTAAAACACTTTTTTACATTTACCACACTGACCTCTTTAGCTGTAACTTCAGTGTATTGTTACCAAACTGGAAGTTGGGACTTTCCAACATAAATATGGTCCAAAAGCAAGAAAAACATCCAAACTTCACATATTTTTCTCTATAAATGACTTTTGTTTTATATAATGTAGAACACTTTCATGTTCCTAGGATTTAAAACGTCCTCATAAATAGCGCCTACAGTGATTAAAGTGTAACCAGGGAGCACAAGCCAAAAACTTTGGAAACCACTGCACGTGTGCCATCTGCATTTCTCTGCAGCCTCTTAAACAGCAAAGTACAGTCAGTCTGAAAAAGTATAATTCTCATGGCTGCTGACTAACGATGACACTCATTATGTAGGTTTTCCAGACCTGATTAGATATCTTGAAAGATTAATATCAGTCAAGCAGCCTGGCTGACTCGATCAGCGTGGCTGTGACTGAGATTCAAGCTGATCGTGTGCAGTTTGTTGTCAAAATCCCACTCTGTAAATCCCCCACAGAGACACCTGTGTCTGTGGCCTGAACAGAGGGGTCTGTGTAGCCTGCACATGGCAGAGTGATATGAAACTGACACTGTAATGCTGTTCAGCACGTGGTGGCATCATTTTTTTCTTTCTGGTCCTGCAGGCCCACTGCCCTGCTTGTTTCTCAACTATCTCGTCCTACACACTGCTGATTGCTTTAATCTGGTTTGTCCTACCAGGTTTGGGAATCCCTGTTATGGGGTTTGTCAAGTGCTGATGTGGTGAGATTGTTTTCCTGTGTGCTGCCACCTGTAGGACAGAGGCTGCAGAGAAAGTGATACTGAGTCAAAGCCATCAGGGTTTTTATTAAAAAACATTCATTTGGCTTTTGTAGCATGTAAACAGAACTTTATTTTCACTATCAAGGTTGGGAACCAATGGAGCAAAGTTAGAAATGATTCTTCATTTATATCAAGAAATATCTCATTAAAGGACACATGAGTTTGGTTTAACTTTGTCAGTACTTTTTTTGGGGGGGGGACGAGTTCACATCTGCTTTTTCAGCGTTTTCCAAGATGAACCGAGTGAAGTAGTGATTGTGCTGATCTCAAATAACCCTCTCTGTCCATGTTTGTTTGCTTCATCTCAACCTTTTGTCCCTCGTGTTCATTTAATGTCGATCACAGGGTTGTAACTGTTGTTCAGACACTACTTTCCATGTAGGTTGAGCAAATTAAAGAATAAAAGTTGAAGTACACACCTGATGGGAGACCACGGCATCCCCAAAGCCTTCCCAAAGACCAGTGATGGAGCGGAGCGTCTCCTCTGAGCCAAGTGTCTGAAATGCTGCAAGTAAACAGACATAATAAGATAATGTACATTATTTCTACACACATAGACGGTAGCTAGTTTTTTACTCTGTGTTTTTAATGTGACATGAATGTGTTGACTGTTCAACACATACTGAATCATCCTGTTTTTACACTTGCTTTGACACTGACGAGCTGTAAGGCTGCAGAATCGAGGTGGTAGACGCTGTTTTTCAGCTGTTGCCGCTTTTGTATTCATCGCTGCATTTTCCTCTTTAAATGACTACAGAAGGCTAAACAGAAACAGAGATCCAGCTCATTTTAATAAGCTAGTTGCGATGCTCAGAATAGCTTTGTTAACGTGCAGTTAAATCAAGTTAAATAGATTTTAACACCATCAGTTATTTAACAAGTCAATCAGGTATTTAACAACCAGCATGTTAACATTTAATAGGTCATAATTAAATACAAAGTCTTCAAAGACCATGAATTTATAAAGTAGTTTAATGACCGTGAACAGGTCATGACATAATGGACCCCTAAGCATCGACAGGTTAAAGTCCCCCGACTTCTTTTATACTATATAAGACTGTTACGGCCTCCAGCCTGTCTCACTCTTCCCTTCATACATAAAGACACTGTAATGTCTCTGTTCATATGCAAATTACATACATACATCTGTACATTCATTTGTATTCTTTGTTTTCCTATTTCCACATGAAACTTTGTCTCATGTTGCACAAACAAACCAACTACACCTTGTTATTTGTGTTGCATCCTTCACCACTGGCAAACAGGAAACCAACAAACATTAAGACCCCCTGAGACTGAAAGGGACACACACATCAACATTGTTTTGTTAATTTGTGTGAAAGAAAACAAACAGATTCTCATCTTGTTGTCGCTGCTCTTGTGCTCTAATTGCTGGACAAACTGGGATTAACTGGGTTAAGCAGGACTGAAGGACAAGGGAAACACAAACAAAAGCAGGAACACTTGACAAAAGCGTCTCTTTCTGGAGCCAGAATGGCACAAAATGTCCACTTACTCATCCTGGACCCAGACCAGGACACTCAGTCCTGGGTACTAAGTTGACCTGAGTCCTGGATGTTCTCAGGTTTATGTGAACACTGACTTATTGAACCCCGTTTTACCCAGATTTAAGGTGACATGATGAGCTAGTTGTCAAACTAAACCTATTACTTTCACTTTAGCTCTGAATGTTTCACTGTGTTTGCAGGTGTCGAACTGAAACAGTGACTTGAAAAAGAGTAAAAATCACCACAGCTGACAGGAACTACAGAGCCAGGTGCTATTTTGTATGTGTGTGTGTTTTTTTTTTTTTTTTTTTTTTTTTTTTTGTCGCTGTGAGCAACAAATAACTCATTAACCAAAGTAAATAACAATAATGATAATACAAAAAGAAAATATTAGTCATTGCCTTCGCAGCCAGTAAGAAAATAGCTACCATAAGTATTTGCAAAAATGATTCACGTCTGTTTACTGCGGTGTGATCTTTCTTCTGGGGAACTGTTATTGTCATAATGTACATTAATTACTAAGAAAATGAGGTAAAGCGATAAGAGCAGCCGACTCTGGTTTCAACAACAGACTCTGTCCACCAGATCCTTTGATTATTGGACGTTTCCTCCTAAAATGCACACTGGGAGTATTAAACTTCGCACCCCATATTATATACCCCGATGAGACTTTAACTTCTATAACCAGGCACACCCAATAGAATTTCCACCAGCAGCAACTCAGTTGTGTTTGTGTGCAGTTTTTAGGTTTGATCCTCATTAGACATACTGCACGATGCCGGCGCATCACTCATTGCACGAGAGTCTGTTTGCCAGGGACACACGTGGGTCATAGTGTGTGTCAGAAATAACATGTTTTCAATAACCTGCCATTAAATCAACCTTTAAAAAGCAGAATTGAATAATTGAAAATGATTGATTTTCCTTTGCTGTTAGAGGCCACATGTTCTGATGATGCTCCCTGGGTTGTGTTCGCACCGAGAGACCCTCCACAACCTATAATTAACAGCACTGACAGCTCAGGGTTGACAGGTCACACTAGTCATCGATACTTGAATTAAACGGCTCATCTGGAGCCACTGAACTAAAAAACCATTTGACCGCAGCCCTGTTTTACAGTTTCAACACTGATAGGCTTTGGGATGTTTATCTTTTCTCACTAGTTTTTTTCCTACACACAAAACTCTGAGGAACATGATGCTACAGTCTTCATGTTGGTGTCAGATCAATGAGTGTTGATCAGTTAGAAAGCACACTAAGTCACAGTCAGAGGTTATTACCAACAGGATCTTATCTTTGTCTTTGCACAGTGGGTCAATACTCACAGGGCGTAGAGAAGCTGCAGCATCATCATAGCTTCCTCTCCTCATTGCTGCAATCCCATAATCTGGGGTGTCCATGCTGACGTCTCCGAGCATTTCCTCAGCCCCCTGCTGCTCAGCGCTGTGTTTTGTGGAGTCAGGTGGCAGCTTTCACTTTAAAAAGTAGAGAAGAAAGAACGTCGCCTCCCAGTTGGATTTTTCTGCTGTGAACGAGCCGGGGAGCACCTGCAGAATGGTGCATCCTGTCCCGCTCAGCTTCTCCTAACTGGTGCTAATGAGGGCTCAGAACAATGGAGGGCCGGTGGGAACACAAAAGATGAGAGGGGTTTTTGTGTCTGACATGGACCTGCAGTGCCACACTGATCCAAGCCAGCCCTCCCCTCTCGGCCCCAGCCTGTCCTGTTACGCTCCAGTGGGGCAGCTTCTTCCCATAATGAGATCGCCGTGCATCCCATCAGGGCCTGCTGCCTCGTCCCCATTTCCAGGCTAATGAGGTGAGATGCCATGACAGCTAGTGCCTCCAAAACAGGATCTGAAAAATCGGCCTCATTTCTCTTATACATAGAAGAAAAAGTGCAAACACACACATACACACAGTTCACAAATGGACCTTTGGCCTTCTGTCATTTCATTTCAATTAAGTGATTAAAAATAACTGGTTAGTGTTACAGGGCAAACTGACTGACTCCATCTTCACGAGAGAAACGTTTGAAATACCTTCTCTCTGCACTTAAACAGCATGTGTTTCCTTATGTGTGAGCATTTTCATGCTTGACAGCCTCTCTGCGTGCCTCTTGTAAATGTTCCGATTTTCACAGTCATGTTTTTCAGCTCAACAGACTGAGCCACAGTCAAGTGGCACAAGAACAGGCAACGGCCCCGAATCTTGGACCCGTGGTGGCCAATCAAAGCTATGTCACAGACACACCTCCTGTCCCACTTCTCACAACATGAACACATGCTGAAGAGAATAAA
Source organism: Anabas testudineus (assembly GCF_900324465.2). Lineage (NCBI taxonomy): Eukaryota > Metazoa > Chordata > Actinopteri > Anabantiformes > Anabantidae > Anabas > Anabas testudineus. The sequence continues at coordinate 12,818,121 of NC_046632.1, read as the reverse complement.
TGTAGTCATTTGCATTTAAAAATATGTTATGGTCTTACTGTACATTTGAAATAACTTTCAGAGAGAAAGACTTAAAGAAAACAAGACTGAACATTTAAAATAATAGATAAAATAACAGATCTGAAAATATTTGTTGCTAAAATCCTGGTGCAGCATCTTCAGGTTATATTTAATGGAGTACTTACATTAAAGTACATGAATACACTAGAATATTACAGTCAAAAAGCCAGATTTATGAACTGCTCTACCACCTACCAGGTCATAAATCAAGAGTCTTTGCATCATTGATTCTCCTTTTATTCTTTGCATTTCATAATAAATTGAAAGTGTATTTATTGAGCAAAGAAAACTCATAGCTGGAGGATAAATAAGAATAGCAGTTCAATAAGGACAGATCAATGCAGAGTGCATACGTGACCACGGAAAATGACACAGAGGATACCTAGAACGTACTGTAGAGCCACTGACGACAAGAAACAGAGCAGCATCCCACAGTGTGGGTGGAGCTGGTGATGGAGCCAGAAGAGGCAGGAACAACAGCAGTAAAGTGACATTTAAAGGATTGGTAAAAAAAACGCAGTCACTGGATAACACAATAATGCATCACTAACGACTGAACTGCAGCGGTAACCTGCTGTTTTCACTGTAATCATGAATGTCCCGCTGAGATAGTACTTCTCAGTTCAGCAGCTGCACTTGCAGTTAGAATTGTACTTAAAGAACCATCAAACTTTACATTTGTTTTATTCTTCGTCTTTTGAGTTTGCTGTTCGTTGGCAAACCACCTTAAAGGTGCATTACCAACTTTTTCTTTTACGTTTTAGCTGTCCTCAGCACCTTTTGTTCTCATTTCCCAAACATCTTTAAGCCTCTAATGTTTCTAGTGTAGATCATAGATTATTCACATCTCCAGTGTGAGTCTGAAGGAAATTCAGCGTCTCCGTTTCACCTGACCTGCAGCTATTTGGCCTAAACACGCAGACTCCAGAGATAACTTATCAGCAGGGGGACATTCAAACAAACAAACAACACTTTTGCCCCTTTTGTTAGTGGGGTTTTGAATTGGCCCTGGTCCTGGGCGACTCCATTTCTGCTCGTTTGGAAAAGTTAATGGTTGTGATCCAGTTGTCAAAAGCTCAGCGTGGAGCCAATTCAGAGCAGGTCACTGTTTTCGTGACTGGTCTGATCTTGGCTGTCTGTTGGAGTGGCAGTGAAGATGGGTTACACCTAGTCTTATTGTCACCACAGCCTGTTATGCAATTTAAAATATAATTTCTTTGATAGATCAACCTTTGAGACAGGTCGCAATTTTCTGGAGGTGTGTTTCGTGTGTGTTGGTTGATTTCAGTAAAAGTGTTGTTATTAAGCTGCCACAGACTGATCTCTGACGTCTCTCATGTCCAGATGCATCTTTTTCCTCCTGACGTTTTTATAATATATTAAATTTTGTTGAATGCAGCACGATACCTCTGTAAAATTCCTCAGTTCATACAGAGAAATGCAATCAAACATTATGTTGTTTTGCAGCTTCGCTCATCAATGCAGCATATTGTTAAGACGTTACGTAACTTGTACACAAATGCTCCGACCTATTCACCTATCACTGGAGCAGTCTGCCACAGTCTCTTCGCTGTCCTTGACTCTATCTGTTTGTTTGTGTGCGTGTGCGTGTGCGTGTGCACGTGACGTCCCTGTTTCTGGTTGTTAACCATCAGAACCTGCTTTTTGCACCTCTTGGGGGAAGTGGAATCAGCATGGTACTTTCATATCATTTCCTTCTAAAGTTGTTGTGGCAAGCTTGATAACAAACTCTTATTCGTTAGTCTAATCTCCTGTTGTGCACACACCCAGGGGCCCGATTAACCCTTGAGGGAAACACAAACCCTTGACTTACACCTGAATCCAGCACAAAAACACATAAAACAGCCACAAAAACACACACAAATACTGTCAGGAGTGCAGGCGGCTGTACCGAGTCACCTCCACACACATAGATCTACATGTTTAATCGGTGCGTAAGTAACTCTTTGAAAAGACAAGTGAACATTAACATGCATGAACCAGTTAACACACGCAGATTAAGGATTATCATGATATGAGATGAAGTTGAATCTGCTCTGTGAGGGAATTTAATTTTGTTTCATTCATGCAGCTGAATAATCACCAGAGAATTAAACTGTGAACTGAATATGAATACGAGAAGGTTTGAGTATTTTAAGTTTCCACAGTGTGAAGAGCGATTACATTTCTTAGTTTTGAACTGTTTATTTTTGTCACTGAAAATACTGTAATATATCATCTTATCACTTTCTATACAGTTTATCTTTTCTGACATTCTACAGGATGACTACAACGATAAATCATGGCTTTAAATTCATTTAAAAAGCATTACAGAGGAAGCAGCAGCACAGTGAGCAGAGAGTACTAACAACAAAAATAGTAACTTCGTAATACTCAGTGATACTTCCTGTGCTTTTTCCTGAGTACTTATTAACAGTACATTACAAATGGACAGTACGATTCACAACAGCTTAGTGAAACATTTATTATCACCATAAATACTTTAACAGCATAAATATTGTAAAACAGACGCGGCTCTGACTGGGACATCAATTATTCTATAAAATTCTAATAATTGTTAAAAATTATTATTCCACATTCAGCTTTATCTAAGTTGAATCATATTCAGATGAATCAGAAACCTGATTATTCATGTCTCTGTGTGATTATAGCTTTGTCACGTTACTGTTCATCTGTGCCTTAACGTCACAAGTCACCAGTATCTGCCTCATGACAGGAATAACATTTGTTAAACCTGTCGATTCACGATTTCGCAGTATTTGACACATTAACACGTTCACTGAAAGAGTGACAGGATCTTTCTGTGGCTCCTTTGATTTGTAATGCAAGTAGAGGGAGAACAAAACGTCTGCATGCCACAAACACATGATAAAACACATCGATTTTGCATTGAACATGTACATTAAGTCCTGTGTTTTCACTATTGCATGTATGTTTGGATTGTTTCTAACACAAATAACTTAAGCTGTGTCTCCTAAATGTCCCAAATAGTTCATATACAGACAGGGAGGGAGTCTTTGGCAGGTTTATTGTGCACGATGATGGGCATATTCTTTGACATGGACCCCCAGCAGGTGTATACCTCCCTGTCAAGAACAGGATTACTGCTTCTGTGTGTTACTCTGCCTTTGCTCTTGCTCTTGCTGTGAGTTCTGTCCTGAGACAAACTGAAGTTCTTCTTCTGAACGCAGCCTCGTTCCTGAAGCTGAATGTGAATGGGGTATGGGGCTTGATGGGCCACAGTCATGTGGACGCCAACTCGGTTTCCCCCGAGCTTAGGGCACAGGGACAGAAGCAGGCAGCGAAACTCCCGCTGGAAAGTCTTGTTGAAGTAGAAGTAGATGAACGGGTTGTAGATGTGGGAGCTTTTGGCGAAGAGAGCGGGGAAAACAAAGCCCTCGGGAGCCATGTACCGATGCTCCTTGTGGAAAATGTAGAGGAAGGACACAACAGCATATGGAGCCCAGGCGATGACAAAACCCAGGCTGATGCAGAAAAACATCTGGAGGAGGAAGTAACAGTTTTCAGAAAGTAAAGTAAGACTGGAAACACACAATCATGTCTTAACAGAGGGTTGTGAAGCACTGGTCATGTGGTCAAATCTCTGTTTAGTAATCTACAGTCATGTGTGTAATGACTGTAAAATGAAGAAGAATGAAAGCATGAGTCACATGATCAAATGACTTAAAATGACCTGTTTATTCTCAGCAGCAGAGCGGGAAGTCTGATACTGCATTTAAAATGTGCTCATGTTAGACACCACACCACTTTTTTTTTTTATTTGGTTCCTAAACCTGCAGTTTAAGTTGGACGGTGGTTTCAAACGTTGACATCAGGGCAACCCAAAAACATATTATACAAAATACAATACAAAAAAGCTGTTGTATAGGTAAAGTCAAAGTCAAGTTGCAGCTTAAAGATTTTTGTTTTAAAAGTAAAATAAAGTCCTTTTCAGGTTTTGTCAGTTTATTGTGACATGAAGCCTCAAGTCTGCAGCTACAAATGTACAACAAGAAAGATTCAAGTCACATTAATTCTGGAAACCAAATCTAATGTCTCAGTTCTTCAGCACTCCACATGAATCACTTTGGTCCCGCTCACCATGGAGAGTCGTTTCTCGGTGTGCCGCAGGTTGTTGCGGATGCCTCTTGCAGAGAGGGAGGAGGAGAAGCGTGACACCTTGCACAGGATCTGACACTGGGACACCACAATGAGGAGAACGGGAACCAGTGTGAAGCAGGCAAAGGAGCAGATGACGTAGAAGGCGTCCTTCGCTGAGGTGTGATAACCTCTCCAGGCGATGGTGCAGGACAGTCCATAAGGTTCAGGGACATACTCGCCCCAGCCGAACAGAGGGAAGCTGGACCACACTGTGGCAACCAGCCAGATGGAGCAGCAGGCTATCCGGACGTTGGCTCCTTCCAGCCACACAGCTGTTAATGTAGAGTTAGATAAAGTACACAACAAATACTGATGTTATCTTATAAGGTTCTGTTTTATTTAACAGACCTATAGTGAGACATATTGATCCTTTTATCGAATGCGAGAAAGCAAAGAAGCAGATTTTTTTTGTGAAATGGAAAATGATTGATTCAAGAAGTTGTCTTTAATTTTCATCTTTGTGATAAAAGTAAGTCAAATAATTCAAATAATAATGTTTTTTTTTATAATTTCACAGATGTTGTTACTTTTCTTGTTAAAGCTTAAGTTAAAGTTGTTAAAGTTGGTGTTAGAGGCAACTAAAAAGTAAATAATTTAAAAATTTAAGTTTAAAAACCAATCACTCAAGCTTTCAGCAAAAGTTAATGCATCGAAGTGGATTTTATTTTAAAATGTATTTCACCTCTCCATTGTGATTATATATTTGACCCCTGTCATGCACATGCACTGTACAGTCCTCACCATAAACCAGGCTGTTGCAGGTCTTCAGGTAGCGGATGATGCTGATGGCAGCGATGGTGAACATGCTGCACAGGCCAAAAATGTAGCAGCCTAGGCCATAATAAACACACGTGACGTTCTCTCCCAGCCACGCGTGGTGAAAAGACGAGAGGATGGACAGCGGGTAGAAACAGATGCAGCACAGGAAGTCGACCACGGCCAGGTTGACGCACAGCAGCTCAGAGCCCACCATCTTCTTCCTCCTGCGGTAACAGATCACCAGAACCAGTCCATTGCCCAGAACAGAGAGCACAACTAGACAGCAGAAAAGAGGGCAGGAGGTCAGTTTGAAACTTATATTTCTAAAAGTTTAAGGTTTTAAAGCTGCAGTAATTGGGGAAAGTGCAAGTTATGAACATACAGTAGAGATAATATACTGCAGCTCGAAGTGAAGAAGTTACTTGTACACAGTTTTCGTAGATTGACATTGTGTTGTTTGTGCCAGCAGCTTGTTAGAACTTGTGTCGTAGTTGAGCAGCAGTCTAAGCATTCACTGATTTCCACCAGGGGAGCTGCAGTACAGCAGGAAATAGTTCACACCTACTTTATGGTCAACTTGGGCTCATAATAACCACGGCTGACCAACGTGTCGAAGCCAAGGTGAGAAGGTGCAGTGATACATTTCTGTGTACGTATTGATATCAGCTTTCATACATACAACACAGAGTTATTAAGTATTTAGTATTTCTGTCCACATGTTGAAGTGTCCCTGGACAAGACACTGAACACTTGATGCTTTAAATGTAGCACAAGGATTAATAAAGCATCTATTTTTTATTATTAGTAGATGTTACAAGACAGTTATTTGTACTCATGTTTCTGGCCACCTGTTGAAAATAAATTCAATATTCACTCTCTGGTAGCTTTGTTCTTAACTCCCGGGGGAAAATGTGGCTCTTGATCTGCTAAAAGCTCCATGTTCACCAACTAGCTGCTGTTTGTTTGATACCCTGGAGATTGTGTCCAGACCTTTTTCTTTCCAACAGAAAACAGCTGCCTGCCGCTGGAGACAAACTGATGAGGGCGGTGAAGCGTTAACACAACAATTTTCAGACCGTACAACAAAACCAATGAGCTGGAATTAAAGTAAAAGTGCAGAATAAAGCTGAGGGCAAGATGCTGCAGCATCGTTCACCTAACATGGAGTGACTTCAACTGTTCAACCAGTTAATGTAGATTGAAATTAAAGTGATTTAAAATACCATAAAGGATGTTCTCCTGAAGTAGAATTAAATTGGAATTTACAGATAATTTTAACTTTATCTATTTTGCAATAAGTAGGAACAAACAAATCACATTCTCTGCATAATATGACTCTTATTAGACTAAATATGACCTCTAGTTTTTAAAGGAGAGTGTTTAAATTGTAGAAAGAAAACAGAGAAATGCACATACCGACAGAGAGGATGGCCAGTCCCACACATATGTCAGCAGCTGGGCTCAGTTTGGAGGTGAACACAGAGACGCTCCGGTTGTCATCACAGGAGTCCAGAGGCATCGGTTGTTACTGTTTCTGCTGCCGTCGCAGGGAAAATCCGGACTTGTCTCATTCAAGTCGAGATGCGTGTGCACCCAGGCTGGTTTTCTTTTATGCAGGCAGGTGAGTCACCATGGTAACAGAAAGCCCAAGCTTGGCTTACCGGCTCCGTTAAAAACACAGAAGAGCGTGTGATGTGATCCAGAAGGTTGAACTCAGCTCTCAGGAGGAAAGGAGTTACTGCTCCAGTAAACCTGTCACCACAGCCTGATGAGCAGTGAACAACACACAATGCAACAAGTTACACAGCTCTGCAATCATCCAGCAACTCCTCATCTTATACCTTATTAGTCAGACTGATTGAAAATAGTACAAATGCATATCAAACGTTCATCCTGAGAAGTTTTAACACCTGATGAAACATCTCACCACTAATTAGGTTAATTATTGACAACATGTTAATATCATAGGTACAGAAAGAGCAGTAAGCAGGAGGAACAGAGGGTCTCCACCCTGCCAAAGACTGTGTGGACAAATGGTTCAACAATGTAATTTGGGGATTTCTGAAAGAGAAACATCTTCATCTAAGGGTGAAGAACGTGATCTTTGGTCCCTCAGGCAGCACTGCATTAAAAACACTCTTGGTTCCTGGTGGTAAGCATGGTAAATCCTTGCATGGTCTCAGGAACACCACTGAAAACTGACCATGCAAAGAAAAAACAACACAGAACATAGACCTCAGACCCAGAAAAGCCATCTAAGCACGTCACACGTGGCAATGTGATGAATGAAAGTTCAATTCTCACTCTTTTTTCTAACATCTCCTGAGTTAAAAGAGTGGACACCTGCTCTGTAGAAAGTTGTTTGTGTTTTGTCCTGAAAATGTAAAATGCTTTTCTTAAACCAGTAGCCGTTTGATTGTCTCGACAGGTTTTCTGTCTTTGTCTCTGCCTTTGGACGCTAAAATCAATCAGTCCGTGTCTTTATTTTTCCACATTATTCTGATTCTTGCCCTGTTTTCACAGTAATTACTTTTTCAAAGCAAGAAAAGCACAAGTGGAAATAATACCAGTAACAATGGCTCTGCCTCAGCAATTACTGCAATGAAACGCAGAAGTTAATGACATTATTTGTTAGCCCTGTAACTGACAAGTCAAAACGTCCTCACTGCAAATGAATGTGATTAGTTTTGTCATTCACCGTAAGGTGTCCAGCTGACATAGGCTTCCAAGACACTAATTACATTTCCACAGAGGCTGAAGGAAGCAAATGAATTCATGTGTCACAGTTTCCTGAAGAGTTCTTTTATTCTTGAAAGTTTACATTAGTGCATTTTACTGATAATATTTCTACTTAATACTTTTACTTAGTTTTCACATGTAATGTAGTTTGTTTTAAATAACTATATTGGTACTTTTATATAATATGAAGTGGACAGATGCTGTGAAATGGAAACATTCTGTCAAGTCTGTTTATCAGGGAATTAAAAAAAACGAGAGAAACTAACGCAAGTCAGTTTATGTTCAGTCATTTGTTGTAAATCTCTAGGTGGGATTTGTGATGATGGGGGAGCTGGGTGTAATATGGGTGAGGTGGTTTCAGGGGGACTAATTCTTCAGAACAAAGTACCTACAGTGACAACAGGGATTCTGCTTGTCATAAAGATTACTGTAGTCCCACCAGCGCTGAGCTCAGGTGAGCACCGGAGGCTTTTAATACGTTTTTTTATGAGAATGAGATGATTTCCTTCTACAAAACTAAACTATTAATATTTGTCATGTTGCAGAGAAACATAAACTATACATACAAGTTCCAGTTATAATATGTACATGACAATTTTTATATTAAAATTACATTCAAACTACGTGTTCTCCAGGGATAGTTTTACTTTTTATTGATATATTATATAATTGTACCGTTTCCTTTTATTCTTTAGCATCATACAATTTGAAATAAAACAACAGATACTATATTAAAGTGGCATTTGTTTAGGCTTTAATTTGAGCAGTTTACATCGATACAGAAAGAAACTATGTGTGAGACACAATAAAATAAGTGCAATAAGTGCTGGAGTCCAACAGTAACTGGAAAGCAACATGTGACATCAAACAGACATCAGATATCATCTTGTTTTAATGTTTGTGTGAACTGCAACCCAGCTGTCACTGCATAATAGAACCGACAGACTTTTAATGTCGCTGATTAAAAGCCTGTTAAAAACCTCACAAATACAGTGTGTGTGTGTGTGTGCGTGTAAAGCAGTCCAAAGCACAAAACCCACGTCCTCTTTCGACACATTACTGTAAAATCTGCAACCTTTACCAAAGGAGTTGACCACAAACATTAACAGAGAAGCTAAAATTAAACACAAACGACTTTCAGTTTCCTGACAATGTTATTATTGTGGGATTCGTCTGAAGCCAACCTTTCTGAACAAATCGTTCTTTTGATGCCATGTCAGGAGCAAACGTAGTAAACTGGCTTCAATTAGTCTTATATCATACTGTCGTACTTTGAGGCACGAACATTCACACAGATAAAGCCCATGCTGGTGATATCCTTGCATCACTGACCACATTTGACCTTTAACTAGTTCCTTTTTTTCCCCGACCCATAAAGCTGGTTAACTACCTGACTAAACATTACTTACCACATCTCCTTCTGTAAGGCATGCAGGTTTGCATTTACAACATCAGGAAAATCAGACCTACCTGTCTGAATATTCAACCAAACATCTTGTGCAGACTCTGCTAAAGAGTCTGCACTAAATGAATCACTAAATGTAATGTACTGTAATTGCAATTGTCGCGTTCTCATTTCTCCTGGTGTACTCAGGCTGCACTTACAGAAGAAAACAATAAGACATATTTAATTACATAAAAGCTTGCACTTGCCACCTGTTGTGGCTCAGGATCTGTGTGCAGACGAGGAGGAGAAAGAACCTTGCACCATCTGTTGACCACCATCATGTACTGCAACTCAACGCAAAAAACACAAAGGAGGCCATTGGTTATGCTTTGGGTAGAAAGATAAAGTAGACTTTATTTGATGGTGAAACCTAAATAACATCTGCGATTACAAAACAGGTTCCCCACACAGTTATTTTTTTTTGTTTTTCTTTTAAACGTCACAGGGGTCGGAATGCTGTACTGACAGAAAAGGCATCAAAAAAAGACTGGACCTAAAATACGAACGTACAAGTAAGACGGCAGACACTCGGGTTCAGAGGAAACATCCGTTCCATTTAAAAACTCTCGTGGGTTGTTCATATGATCCATGGCAGTCAGATTAAGTTTATGAACATAGTCTTACATACTCTCAGGGTAAGAAACAGAGAATAAGCAAATGTGTGCTTACAAAGTCTCAACAAACGTGACAGTGAAGAGGCATAGATGGTCAAAAACAGTCCTGTGTTCATTCTCTTAATATCACTACATTATAATGAGCTTTGTTTGGACATAAAAACTAATTTCATGGACGCACAAAATCAACCTGCAGTATATTGTGAAGTACCAGGTGCTGTAAGTGGTAAGAGTGTCTTTGCTTTTCAGCTCTGAGGGAGAAACATTTAAGTTCCTCTCTAAGCAATGGCTGCACTTTCGTAGACCACATAAACATTAAACTGTACATAAAATCTTAAACGGAGTGGCATTCCCCTTTAAGCAGCCTCCACACTAACACACATACTCATCACAAATGCACTCAAGAACGGCAAAATCCATCCATCTGCAAAATGAAACATTCAAAAAATATCTGCTTCATCAATACTCGGGAAAAATATAGTACTGTAGGTCTCATATGCATTTATTTATTTATTTTTAATCAGCTGTTTTAAATGACCAGTTAGACATCTGGGGAAATATCTGAGAGTCAGATGCAAAGAGTGATACAACTCTCATAGTTAAAGCCAGAAGCTGTGACCTTAGCAAAGACTGGAAACAGTAACATCTAGCTTTGTCCAAAGGTAACAACATCTTTTATATTGTTAATATTTTCAAGTTTGTGGGGCCCTTTCTTGGCCCAGGAGGTCTTGTTAGATGCTTAATTTTACCTTCGGCCAGGCTAAGTCTTTCCAGTCTTTAAGCTAAGCTAACTTGTTTTTGACTGTTGATTCATATTTACAGTGCAGCCAACCGTCTCACCTAATTCTCAGCTAGAAAGCAATTAAGTGTCTTTCTTAAAATATCAGACTACTCCTTTAATTCCAGTCAGACTAAAGAATATTTCAATACTTTAGTGTAAATAATCTATAGAAACACATGTATTTTGTTACAACTATTAGCTTCATGTTTTCACCCAGATATAAAAAATATTTACCATAACACCTGAAACATGAAAATATTCTCAGAAATATTCATTGTGAATTCCCATTTAAACTCACCTATAGAGTTGTCATATCTGGGATTATTCATCTGTTCCTCCTATTCTCTGTCTTCTAGCGTCTCCTGACAAACAGCTCTTTTCTGTACATTAATGGTCATTAAATGACTAATTTTAGGTCTGGCCCCATTTGTACCCAGTACTCCCAAATTCTGCAGTTCCCTTCTTACTTAAGGTTTTGCACCCAAGTGTTGGCAGCAACAAGGAAAAGCACATTAAAAAATAGACATCTTTAAATAGCTATTCAGCTTGTCTAAGTGCAGCACAACCAGAAACATTAAATTCAAGTCATTATTTTCTCCCCTCCCATGTATCATACAATGAATATAACAAAAGAAAATAATTTTCAGTTAAGAAACTAAATGTGAAAGGATAAATCTTTGATCAGACAAATAAACAATATACTGCCACACTGTAACATCCAAAAATACTCTTAAGTTGAAATATATATATATATTTTGCTGCCAAAGAAATGCTGGCGCTCTAAGTCACTCTAAGTAGATTAATATACTTTTGAGGTGTAATTTGTGTTTTTCCGTCGCCGTAAATCATCATCCCCTGACGGTCCTTAACACGATCCTAAACCATTATGGAATAAAAAATGAAATCCGGTGTCATTTGGCACATGTGGTGCTCTCACTAGCCACACCGACGTCAGGATCTTTGTTGCCTGTGGTGGTGATGACAGCAGCAGCAGCATCAACGCTCTTCTCTTGGTTATCGTTGTTATTGTAATTACTGTTGTTGTTGTTGTTGTTGTTGTTGTTGTTCTGGACACTCGAGAGCCCATGGCTGTTGTTCTGGACCAGAGTGGTGTTGCTGATCTTCAACTCATCTAACTTCTTCCACAACTCATCCCGCTCCTGCTCCTTCTTCTTTTCCCTGAAAAGACAACATCTGAATATGGTTATTTGTGTTTGATTTAGAAAAATAACCAGCAGAAACAAAACGTTAAATAACAAACAAAATCCAACCAGATCCATACAGGCCCCGATAACACGGGTACAAGGCTGGGTCCTGCAGAAACGACTATTTCAGTGTTTCAAATCCGGACATGACCATCAAACAAATCAAGGAGAGGATGGAATGCCCAAGTCACCCATTCCAAACTGTCGCTTGTTTATAAATATTTTAATCCTTCTTTTGAGGTTTTGATTTTCCTTATTAATTATTTGCCAGAAGCACAGACTACAACATGTTTTCTTTTGAACTGCTTTATGCACATAAAAGTAAATATATATATAAGTTTGATGTCTAAAGTTTAGCCTTGGTGCTATCAACCACCACAAGATACCACCTGACAACCAGTAGTACTATGGAGACAGCAAATAAACTTTTTTTTGGGATAATATTTAGGTTTTACATCTAACCAGATTAGCACACAAGACGAACAACGTGGAAATCAAATTCTTGGTCCTTGTTTCATACTCACCGCTGCCTGTCTGATTTATAGGAGGAAGTTAACTCATCAAACAGTGTGCAGTTCATCTCCATCAGTGTCTTCAGCACATTGTAGACCAGAGCTACAATTGTCCTGCAACACAGCAGAGTTGCTGGCATCAGAAAAAAAATGATACGTCATACACTTAACAGGTGCTTAACAGGTGACATTAGGGGTTTAAAGGTGCCCGGTAACCACTATAAATGATATGGAACAATGTGTATGGTGTTTTATTCTCTGTTCACATAGTCACACCCTGAGGCATCAACAATATGCAATAAAGAAGAAGCAAACTGGTAAACAAGCATAAATAAACTTAAAAATATGTGTTTTATGAGTCAGAAAATGTTTGTCTCCACAGGAGAGCTCTGACTCACTGTGTAATCACTTCACAATGTCCATTAAGTAGAAGGCATTCAAGCTAAACTACCTCCAACAAGTAGTTCCAGTAAAAACATAACCAATATGTGCTGTAAGGTACTTACAAAGTCAATGATTTTGAAAGTCTAACATATACAGCTGAGCACCAAACAATATTCTTTTCACCTGAATTGTGTGAAAACAAATATCCCACAAAATAGTGGTATAACCATTGAAGAAATAATAAAAAGTCTAAGCTGGCACTAGTTTAATTTAGACAATACTGTAATTATCTCTGTACACAGTGCCATGCCATGGAAATGTGTATGTTTATGTTAATATGAAATAGTAATCTTGCATCATCATGGTGACATCTATTTCCGTCTATGTACATGTAAATTCTTAACCAAATCTTATGGCAGCAACTATATAGGTTCCTGTGCATTGATGCCTTTGGGAATAAATTATACAATGAGAGCGGATTGATGAAACCTGTCAGGTTTTACTTTTCCAGTAAAGGATCTGCTGTCAAACTCGCTTCATGTGTACTTTATGTGAATTATTATTAATCACACTGCTCAGCTAAAACAACCCTCTTCAGTGAGAGTACATACGGATTCCAGTGCTCTTTAGAGATTCTGTACAGGCTACTGAACATGATGGGAAGGATCTTGTCGATGTTTTCCTCGATGAGGCTGAGAATGTACTCGTTATTCCAGAAGTACAGCGCTCGCTCTGCCACCTGTGAGGAGAGACAGGAAAGTAGACAGACTGTAGTCAAAAAAAAAAAAAAAAAATATATATATATAAAAAAGGCCGCCCACCCTGACCCTTTACGTTGATGAACAGTTTTAAAGAGGTGTTAATTCAACAGGAGAATCATTTTGGAGGATGTCAGTACAGTTTTCTCTGTAATGCTGTGCAAGTATTTGAACTGCTCTACAACATAATCTGATTTGGGCGTGTGAACCAGCTGCTTGTGATACAAATAGGGTTGGCAAAGACAAATGTTGTGAAATGGATGATATGAAGCATCAAACCAAACTGTACATTTATTTTATGTTTTCTTTCAAGCATACCTGAAAATGTGGATTGGCCACACATTTAGAGATCTGTCTGAATAACGGCTCCTGAATTTTCTTGAATTGTGTTGGCTCAATGACATCCAGAATCTCCTCAATTTCACCCAGGAACATCACCTAATTGAAAAAAATAGATGGAGCTCATGAAGTGGAACATTAAAATGTGACTGACAACCAAGTCATAAGTTTACATGTATATATAGACATGAATACCTCTTTCTGACTGCAGGTTTTAGGCCAAAACTTCAGCAGTCCACGAATTACCTGCACAGAAAACACAGTATTTCTCTTTTATCTTAAAAGAAAAAAAAAAAAAAAAAAGAAAAAAAAACCTTCTACAGTCTGTTTGAGTGGGTGGTTTCTAGCACCTGCTAAAAATGTGTCTGCAGTGTAGACAACTTTAGTGCTTGAAGGCTTCTGCTTTGAGTGAGACGACTGATAAAAATGATGAAAAATTATTTAAAAAAGCACACACACACCCCTAAACACACACACACACACACACACACACACACCCACCCCCCTAAACGCACACCCACACCCCTAAACACACACCCACACCCCTACACACACACACACACACACACACACCCCCCTACACACACACCCACCCCCCTACACACACACCCACCCCCCTAAACACACACCCACACCCCTAAACACACACACACACACACACACACACACCCCTAAACACACACACACACACACACACACACACCCCTAAACACACACACACACACACACACACACACACACACACACACACACACACACACACACACACACACACCCCTAAACACACACACACACACACGTACCGGCTCTGTGAGCGTAGGATCCTTCTCCAGGAACTGGACCACACAGTAGGCCAGCTGAGTAACATAGAAGAAAACGAATAAATAAATGCACAAGCTGTTCCCAACTCTGACAACAGAAACCTGATAAACTGACTGAAGCATAACAGTTTGAATTTCAGTTTCACTTTAGAAGTCGGGACTGAAATATCATCAGTGAATCAATGCATTTTCATTTCTAAGCCACTAGAAGATGCTACAGTACAAAGATTATATCATGACAGTGTCCAATCCTGCAGAGACAAACCTTAGGCTATGATTTAAAAAGTATATCAAATCTTTCAGGATGACAAAAATGAAATACTGTTAAACCAAAAGCTCGGGAATTATATATATATTTTTTATCACAGGCAGCCAAATGGAATTTAAGTAATAAAGAAAATTTGTTTTATAAGTAAAAGTAAAGTTCGTTTCTACCTGTGCGTGGAAAAGAGCCAGTCCCTTAGCTGTGTGTAACGGGATCAGCACCTTCATCAAAAACTGCTTGTGCTCTGCCTTCAGAGGCAATGCGAAGCCATTTATGATACTGTAAACAGGGCAACAGCAGAACCATGTTAGAAGCACAAACAGAATACTGTAAGATCAGAACGGGCGTAACTCTAAATAATTGCTTCCTGAAGAGGAAAAGAAATATGGAAAGAATTCAGTTTGATGAAAGCATCAAAATACCTGAGGAGTGTTTTGGTTTACAACTGAGATAGAGACAGTCCTTCAAATCAATGGACACATGTGACACATTCTGCACACGACAGTTTAAAACCCTAAACTCTACAGCCAAGCTGGGACTGAATATAGACCTGGCTTCATTTTCTTAATCTAACCAAAAGTCCTGAACTCAAAGATATTAAGTTGAAAGTGTTGCTAGGATCAAAAAATAACTGGAACAACTGATCATCAAAATGCAGCAGTCTAAATAATCAACTAATCGTTTAAGTTCTGTGAGTGATGATGAATTCAAGTCAGCTAAAAGTAAGTTGTGAACTCACCTTCCCAGGATTTCTAGCAGTTCTGCAACTCCATTAAAGTGATCAGTTTCATAAATAAACCTGCAACAGCAACAAACAACATTGACAACAGAAATTATGAAACACATCACAAGAGCACATTGATCAGAACAATTGATTTGGGCTGTTCACAGTGCTGCTATTAAATATTGGCACTCTGATTTGTGAGCTATGTTTAAATAAAATAAAAAAAATATTACATTTCACTGGTGTCCTATAATTCATAACCACACGACTCTACCATACAGAAACAGACTTTATATGAAATTTAACTTTATCCCAGTCTACGTGTATTTGTGGCCCCATGTGACACGTCTGAGATAAAAGGGACTGAAATCTGAATTCTTTAATTAACAAGAAGTCTAGTTTACAAGGTTTAATAGAATAACTTGTACAAATTAGACATATTTAGTGGGTTACTAAAAGACTTTGCTGCTGTTCTTATGTGAGGTAATGTGAGGATCGTACATGATGCATCCCCTCTGTTTGGAAACCAATTTCCATCTCTCTGTGCAACCATGGTACGTACAGACAGAGCATGACAACTGTGGCACTATTTTTAGCCACAGTGGCAGATGGTCAAAGTGGGTGCACCCGTTTTGCCACCTTGCCTGTTGGAAATGACATCAAGTGTCCCCTGTTTTAATCATCTGAAAACCATTGTCACACAGCAACAGGAGCCATAAAGAACAAACTGCTGTTGGGAATGAGATATGTCCAACTGCACTAATCTTTCCTTCCTCTCTGTCCTAAAGATGAGGGCTGAAACTGTGAATCTGAAAATAATTTCACCGATGAATATAAGACACTTGTTAATCATCCCTGACTTAGTGAGAAGACTAAGAATTAGAGATTGAATAAGGTATTTGCTGTGCTAGTACTCAAACCTTAGGAAGCCACATGCAGGAGAAAGAAAACAAACCTATTCAACTCTTGTACAGGAACTGATTTTAATCTACGGCTCCTCTGGTTGAGGCAGGTCTAGTTCCTGAGTTCCCTGGGAAACATCCTACAGTGGAGAGGCTGTGTAATATTCTTACCTTCCTTCCTGTAAAGTAGTTTATTGACAGACATCAAAGTACTTTGGAGCAAGCTTGTATGTTTCCATACATTAATGACCACAAGGCACTTGCCAACACTCTGAACAACCAGCTCATTACAGGTAAAAAAAAAATTGAAGGAAACAGGTGTTGGATCTGGAGACTGTTTGGTTATAAAAAGATCAGTTATTGTGACTGTTAAAACAAGCAGGCAGCACAGCCTGTAACTATCTGACAAGAACCCCAATGGTTAGTTTTCCTATTTTTATATTTTTGTTCTGAGAATGTTAACTGAACAGATTTTATTCTACCTTCATGACTAGCTCCCTCTCTTTTGAAAATATATTTTAATCTCAAGACTTTTTTTTAGATCACATAAAGCAAACGAAGAAACACCCCTTTGACACTGTGTCCTCCAGTTTTAATGGCAACATTTTTTTCTTACATTTAACTCACCGCAAAAAAATATTGTTGATCTGCTTCCTAATGAAGGCTCGCAATCCCAGGAACTTTCCATAAATCCGATGCAGGATTGTCTTCAGGAAGTCCCTCTCCCTGGGGTCCTCGCTGTCAAACAGCTCCAAAAGCTGCGATAACAGACAGTGAGAAAGAGAAAGACACAATAAGCTCTCAGTTTTGATTAATCTGAAAATCTTTCACTTCAGTTGCACATGTCTCCATTCTGTATGGCTCATTCTATTTGCTTTGTTCTACTTTTACTAAGTTGTAAAAAGAGTGGATCCTTGTTTTCACCTCGTGACATCCTGCACTGATTATTTAAAGTAAAGCAGGGGAAGGTGTGATCAATCACCTGCTGAGCTGAAGTCTGATTCTGATTCTCATCTTGTTATCAACATAATAACTTGATTACTCATTAAATATGTAGCCTTTGCTGTGTAATGTGGTGCCACTTCTACTTTTCCCTGTAGTTTTACAGTGGCTGATAACACAAGTTTAGCTTAGCTTGTGAAAACAACAACAATCAAACAATAATAATAACAGATGCAGTGACATAAGATAAGTCATTATTACATTATTGTTGAGGGCAGCCAAGCAAGTGCTACTGAGTTCACAGGAAATGTTTTAAGGCTCAGTGCAGCTTCAGAGTATGGTACTTATGTCTTATACCAACATGCCATGAGCACCTCTGTGACAGAGCTGACAAATTCTATTTTTAAACTCATATCCAGGAAAATGGCTTTGTCACACACACATGTTCTTCTCCTGCAGTTTGCTGATTCATGTTCATTCAGCTACAGTACACCTATTAAACCCCAGCCCTCTTGTGGCAACTGGAGCTTTGTTAAAGTGTTTAATTTTTTAAATGAAGGACAGCTTTTTTCAAATGCGATTCAGATGTTCTAAGATCAGCAGAGCAAGTAAAGTGGTGACAAGCCCCAATTCTCTACCACAACCATTAATAACCGCTGATCCACCAAACAATGGATGTATTTTTCCCTGTTGGCATTAAAGCATTTGACAATTGCTGGAAAAACAAACAAACAAAAACAAATAAACAAACAAAAAAACACATACACTGTGATTCTAGTTTCTCAAATGTGCTTCTTCTTAAAGTTTTTATCATGATAATGTAAATATCTTAAAGTTTTGAATGGTCAAAAATGGCTTGAATGGCTGGTCAAACAAAACCTGTGTTTTTAAATTCAACACTAGTTACTCTGAGTAACATATGATAGAGTTCTTGCATTATTGTCTGACAATTTACAGACTAAATGATTAAGCCATTAATTAGGTAATAAATCAGCATTTTAATCAGTAACAAAGATAAGGAAGGCAATAATCACACTGAATTAAGTAAGTGAAATGCGGAAGTGGGCAAGAAAACTGGTGCAAAAGGATCCATTGATTCAAATTAGCAAGTCACCTGCAAAGATAAGATTTGCATCCTTCTGGCAGAAATTACCAATTTTGACTTTGCAAAAGTAAATCAATTAAGGACAAATTGGGATATCAGCAACGGTAGAAACGTTTATCTTCAGTCAAGAAAATAATGGAACAACATGTTTCCCCAATGTCAAATTAGTGACTCTGCTCTTAAAAGCACCTGGAATAATTCATTGAGAAAGAAAACCAAATGGAGAAATAGAGAACAATTATAAGCCTTTAAAAGCATGACTTCTTTTTTATAATGAACCACAACACGAGATATTTAACAGAGCTCCTGACAAAAAGAACCTAAAATACACCCTGACCACATGTTCTGCTCGTAGCTCCACATATAGTTGTTTCTCCATGTTGAAAGCTGATTACAAACAGTTGTGCTAAGCACTGGTTAACTACAAAGATATGATTTCAAAAAGCTAAACTGGTCATAGGTCAGGTATATGATTATGGTTGTATGATAAATATGAATCTATACTGTAGATTGTCATACTGGACTTTCAAAATGCACTGTACTTTAAGTGTCTGTAGCACTGATGTCATTAAAAGCAGTAACAGGTACACACCTTACTAAGTGCATCTTATTCTTAGCTATGGTTTTGTTATGATCATCTATGCTTTATATTTATTTTCCTCCCCACCCATTTTTGAAAAGGTCTGAAAGAAGATGCAACACCAACACAAACAACTTAACACACACTGTACCCATACAGTATAAATATCCTGCATAATCATAAGTTACGTCAACAGAGGATTTGCCTTCCACAGATAAATAGCTAAAGAGCAAAGTGCTTTTGAGAACCAAAAACCTAACAAGGATTCCCCACACTAAAATGTGTGCTCCCTTGTAAAAACGTCCTTGAGAAAACCAACTACAGGCCGCTTGTCTCTTCCAGCACAGTAAACAGGCAGCTATTTAGAGTTTCCCCACGACACACTCACATCATGGAAAGTCGGTCCAGGCACCTCAGAAGTGGCCCAGCCAACATTCCAGCATCTGTGGTCCCCGTTAGCTGCTGCTTATTTCAGCAGCTTCACACAATAAGTGCAGTCAAATGAGCCATGACAGATGATGACAAGGTACAGTGTACAGTATAAATGGTTTTACCCATCCAACATAGCACATTGTAGGCTTGTGAACTTCCAGACACATCAGTGTGTTGGTAATTACTGTTACAGTAATTACCAGAACAAAGTTTATTAGGTAAGGAGCATGACTCTAATATGGAAAATAATCAAAAACTAAGTGAGGATCTATCCATTGAAGAAGTGATGTCAGCATGTCTGGGAGAAAATGTGGGTACTGTGTGGAACTATTTTAAATTAATTAGTGGAATACAAAATAAAACGTCTGTTTCTAACGCTTCCTTTAGTCCTTTTTGACAACAATGTATATATGCTGATATATGAAAAGTCATTACCAATAAACATTTCATGCAAAACATACAAACAAAAAAGGCGCTCACCTGCAGAACAAATTTCTGATCAATGTGGCGCTTTGCAATACTGGGCTGAAAGTCTGGATTTTCCAGAAAGCGCAGGAGAAACTCATAGACCAACTGGAGGGGGGAAAAAAACACAACTTAAAAAAGTATTCTGTAATTACATTTATAACACATGTAAAGGGCAACACGGTCAAGCACACTCAAGTATCAGATTCTCACTTGCATGTGAGGCCATGAAGCCTCTAGGCTGGGTTCATCCTCATCTGGGTCAAAATCAGGGTTTTCACTTGGTGGAAGCGTCCGAAAAATGTTGGTAATAATCTAGAGTGGAAACACAGACTTGGTATGAGAAGGAGTCAAGAAGCAGAGTCAGAAACTGTGTTAATTAATCACAGATGATCAACAGGTGATCCTTTGCTTGAATATGTAGAAACATGATGGACAGAATGACATTATTTGGAATAAAAGAAAAAGTGATCTTACTAGGAACACACCTGTATACAGATATATATTTTTAAAAAGCAGCTGTCAACGCTAACCTTCAGTGAACTCACACTCAGTGTTTCTGAGTGTGTATATATATATATATATATATATATATATATATATACACACACATATATAAAACACCTGAATTAATGAAAAAATACTGATCAACACACAACCTGGACATAAAATTAGTTCACCGTTTTCACCGAATAATCACTTGATAATTGGAGATGGACCATGTTTAATCTAACTGAGGGTCTTCAATACTGGTACCCAAACAGAAAGGCCCTGCATAAAACCATTACAGATTCTACATCTGCTGCAAACCCCTATTAAAATTCTGTGCCAGAGACAATCATTGTAGACAGGTCACTGCCACCTCTATCCCACCTTGTTATTTTTAGCAAGGGTAAATTTGAGAGCGACACACACTGCAGTGTGGAGCTGGAAAATCTGGCATTATGTGATTGGGAGTACAGTGTCACACTGGAGTGATAAAGACAACATTAAATTACCTATTGGCAGCTGGAAAATCCAAATGACACTAATGGGAGAGGAAGCCTGCAAAGGATTTTTAGACTTGACAGTCGCCCAAAATCTGACAGGCTAAAAAAACCCACAGAAAAAAACTCAAGGGAGTATCATTTCAGAACTTGCTGGCAGAACTGCCAAAGGAACTTCAACTTCTGCAGAAATGCCTTTTTTTTTTCTTGCCTGTCCTGGAAAGCTTCTTGCGACCTCTCAAATTTGTACTCTCCCCCTAAGGGATGTCCTGAACTTGTCTACCCCTTGCCTCTGAATTATAATCTTCTTGCTCTTGTCCATCCATGGATCCTATTGGACACATGTTGTGTCAAATTTGGCCAAAACAACTACCGCAAAAAAAGCACAGTGATCTCTGCTATACCGAGTCTGTTCTTTTGGTGCAAAACACATGTAATGAAGAGTTTTTAAATATTATAATGCAGGCAAATTACATACACACTTCATTAGGCACACCTGCTGAGTGTATCCTTAGGACTCATTTTGCGTACTGAGTGGGTCCAGAAACCATATTTTAAAATGATTTTCAATTTATGCATAGCCCATAGTATCTTGCATCATATGTTGATTAATACTTTTTGGATGCAGCTCTTGCACAAACCAAAAACACAGTAATATTTCCAGAGCCATCCACAGATCCCAATTCAGATTGCAAATATAGAAGAAGGCGGAAAAAGGAGACATTCAGATGATCCAGTTTTCATTTTCACATCACCATTTTAGTCTGATCTTTTTATTAACCAAGAGGAATAGTACTGAGTGCAGTCTTGTGCCAATGCGGTCTATCTCCTTCAAGGTTGAATGAGCTGTGCATTCAAAGATGACCTTCAGTTCACTACTGTTGTACAGAGCTGTTATTACCCGGCTTGGGGCCTTCCTGTTATTTTAGAGAAGTCCTACACTGCAGCACAGCTGTTTTGAACCTGATGAAAACACCATGTGGTAATAGTAATTGTACAATGTTCAAATTAGCTTACACCAAGAATCTCATCCATTACCCAAACAGTAACAAAACCTGCTAACTGCCTGTCACTGAAAGAACACTCATCCTGTTAGGCCCTGCAGCCTAATTCCTATGTGACTAGGTTAAGTAGGGGTTTAAGAACACATTCAGACAGACATAAGCCTTGTGTGAAAAAAAACAAAAAACATGCAGCCCCCTCATTTATCAGAATATTCAATTTTTACTGTTTTCCTAATACCCCGTAATGAAAGATAAAGTAACTGTTGTGAAACATTTTTGTTGCAAAAACTATATCGTGAGTATTATAAACTGATGCATAGTGTTTTGGTGTTAAACAACGCTTTGAATTCATTATTCTTTTCCTGCATCATATCCTGGTTGCTCAGGTAATCAGGGAAAAGTTTTACTTGCACTATAGTAGTTTGCTCAGTGTTTACATGCATTAGATGAGCAATCATATCCCACCTGTTAGTAAAAATGCTTTGTGACTTTTTTGATTTTGCAGTGTATTTCAGAGGGGATTGCTTGTGAACTTTTCTTCACAGCACAGATATGTGAATTTATACAAATACTGTTTCATTTTATTGCCGTTTCATTTATTTAAACACTGTTTAAATACAGGACTGCTTTGAGGCAGGTATCCTCCACTAACTTAATATAAGTTTCTAAGATCATGTCTCTTCTGAAATAAAATCATGTGAGTTTAGATATAATATAATTACAATTAAAGCTGTTGCAATGTTGCATCACAAATCCTCTGGTGAGATTGACCAGACAGTAACACAGTAACAACTTTAATTCATCATCTGCAGAGCAAGCAGATGCTCATAATGAAGCAGATGAATCTATGCGCTCTCTGTGGCGTATTAATTTGTTTCGCCTGGTGTGAGGCACATCCTTGGCTGAGGTGGAGTCAGATGACGCAGATCAGAGGGTGAACTGCCAGGTGGGATACTGCACCTCAGTGTGATGCCCATTTTGACAGAGGGATGCTCTATGGCTTCACGAAGTCAAGCTAATCATTGAGTTAGTGGTACTGGGGCATGCACACACAGGAGCTGAACCATACCATTACCATTGCCTGGTAATGGTAGAAAAGTGCAACCACTGAGTGTATTATTTTTTATTCTTTGTCCTTCAGTCTTTGACTTACACTGTCTACATAGCATAGCGCGTTTCATAAACCGCCATACAAGCATCACGCATTCTTTTTTAATTTCTGCAGACACTTCACAATATTGAAAAATAACTACAGTTGGACAAAACAAGGAAAAATAGTGTGGGAGGATGACAAACACAGGAGGCATGTGAGAAATGTTTATGCAGAGGAGAAAAAAAAGGACAAGATTTGTGTTTGTGTGTGTGAAATTAATTTAGAAGGGTTGTAAAAAGCTGATCATAAGTGACAGTACTGTACGTGAAATAAGTGCATTGTTTTCCGATGACAGAGGAGAACGTATCTCTGCGTGGAATCAGTTTGAGGGTGACAGTAGTAGCAACCAACACCTAGCAACGCACAGGATGAGAGAGAAACAAAAAGAGGGAGGAGGCGGCTGAGATAAAGAAAAAGTACAAGCTTTTGCATTATCATAGATGGAAAAGGTAAGAATTAACATGAACAAAAGCTGAATTATTATAGCTATTTTCAGCTAACCATGGTGCCTTCTTCTTTGCCAACACAGAAAAGATTTCAGTCATAACTGTTTAGAAAGAAAAGTGATTTTCTATAATATACTAATAATGCTAATTATAGAGTTGGCTCGTGTAAAATTGATGAAAAACCTAGTTGTTTGTACTCATAACAACCTCATTGATCAAAGCAGTCTTCACTGCAGCAGAATAATGGGCTCTACTTTAAAGAGTCACCTCTGCATCGCATTACCATGTGATGCCAAGCATGGAGTATCTGTGAGAGCTATTATCAAGCCAGCATTTTGAGAGTGCAGCTGCTATTGGTCTAACCTCATTCAGGAGCCTTTACACTACTCCAGGTAACCAGCTGGTGTGGTATGTGAAGAAGTCACGGAAGATAGTTATGAAAAGTATGTAGTCAAGGTACAACAAGCTGTAACATGCTAAGCTGCTAATTACCCAGGGCATAAGCTGTTCATTTCTACTTATCTGGTATAATATCTTCATCAGTTTTTTTTTAATGACTCCAATTAATCTAAACCAAAATGTGATTACAGTACATTGCATTAATATTAGCATTTACTGGCTTTAATTAGTTGTGATGAAACATTTTAGAACTGGATAGTCCAATTAATTTAGTTTTTGTGTTTTCCCACACACTTTCATCTGTACATTATACTGGCTGTTTTACTACCACATCATGATTAAAAATGGGAAAAAGCTGAACTGCAAATGCAACAGATCAAAGCATATTTTGATCAGTGGAACATGCATCTAAATGAACTTGCAATCATAATTTTAAAATTAACCACAAAATATTTCCTGAAGATATTTCTTGCTTCTGGTTAGTGTAATTTATTAATATAACTGTTTGAGTATAACCGTTTTACACACAGATGCTGCATCAACTTACCATTAAACGTTTTGCGTCAAATATGTTATCCTGGCATTTGATTAAAACTTCAGTGCTGTCACCATGTTATTTAAATTTTGAAACAAATTAATCCAGAAAATTTAGTTTAGTTCATGACAGTTGCATAAAAATGTTGTTCGTACAACAGATAAATAATAAAAAAATATTAGCACCTGCATGGTGCTTTTAATACAAAATTATAGAATGACTGTGTTGCTAATTGATAAAAGTAGATCCATAAAAGCAGCTCCAAATTATGACACAAAGCACTTAAGCAACATAGGCTGCCTCCAAAGCTACAGGGTACAAGTAAAGCTAGCTTTTGTGCAGGACTTTTGTGTGAGAACATACTTGGAATGACTAACAACATTTAATCACTGCTAACTCTTCCAGTCCATCTCGTTTTGCTCTTAGTTTCATTATAATTGTTTATGTACTAATGTTTACTGTTGATTAGTCTTTGGTTAGGTGTTCTGCTTTAAAAGGAAGGTCCTGGGTTTGAACCCGATGTCAGGTTGCGGCAATCTTACCACTATACTATCCAGCTGAAATAGAACGTGCTTTCACCTGTAACCCCTTAGGGTTAGGTTAAGCGACAAAGGATAGATAGTATTTACAACAGTCTTGAAAGCCTTAAAGAAACTGACTCTTAAGACATCTTCGAATGTTTTAAATACCCAACAGAATGCAATTGAATACTTTTTTTATTCACAATGCCTTTTTGAAGGAAAACTTTCAAAAATCAATCCCTTTAAAAGATTTTTTTTCTAAATCAACAATTGCAACATAAATGACTGCCTACAGTCCATTAGTAATTTGAAGACTCAGTGGTGAATGTGCTCATTTGTATCCATCATGATAATCTGCAGTGTAGGGTGACTCACTGCATCACTGACTATAGCACTGACCACTGTGATCTAAATGTTGCACATGAGTCATTATTGTACTGTAGGAGGAAACTAGGCTGCTCTGGACAGCTGCTGTGAACACATATATATACATTTTTAACTTAAAATACTTTGCAAGACATTGAGCTGGTTGTCAAACACACACTAACTTTAATAGTGAATTTACTCACAGAGAAACCTACCACAATAAATGTATTCATTTGGTAGACGCTTTTATCCAAAGTGACTTACAAGTGAGGTTAAGTGTAAAGGAGGTCTTGCCTAAGGACAACTTCATTAATGTATTAACACAATCTAAGCACTCTATTGTCATCTGCACATGCAACTCTTCACCAAGTGACTTACAGAGAAATAACACGCAATTGCATTTTACAGGTAATAGCTGACACATGATGACAGAACTACCAATACCGATCAACACTGACGTGGAAGACAACCACATGCACAAACACTTGCAAATTTACATTCACTGTCATGGAAAAAATTACTCCTGCCTTTTATGTACAAAAACTGTCTCAGAAAACACGGCAGTTTCTTGGAAGCAGTACTGAAGCAAAAGAGACAGTTGCTGCAGTGTGCATGGGTTTTGAAAAGTAGCTACAAGCCTGTGTGACAGACACAGGCAATGACTTAGTGCAAGTTGTCTAGGTTTTGAATAAGACTGAATAAGATTAAGTCAGTGGGTTCATTGTAAACTATGAAAGGGTTTGGTGATGAGCTTACAGCAATAAACCTCAAACCAGTGACAAACATGATTAAGGTTTTTAGTATTTTCCCTTGTATTGTGGTGAGGATTATGAAAAAAAAGTGATGTCCTCAAACAAGCTTTCAATAACAGCTACCACTAGAAAGCAGAAAAAGTAGTGAAAGCAATTACTCTTAAAATTGAACACATTTTGGAGCAACATAAATGCAGTTTAATGAAGTATGCTCCACATTGAAAGAATTCAATAGATGGTCAACAGATGCAGTGGGTAAAAGAAAGAGGGAGGAAGACTGAGAAGTTCAAATTACATGTGGACTCTGCACTAACAAGGAGAATATAAAGTAAGGAGTTTTGTGTAAAGAAGGTGACATGTTCCTCACATGCTGCTGACATGACACACCCTGTCTAGACATATGATTAGCCTCCATTTCTTTATCCTGCAGTAGTGCACAGGATATGACACAGTGGAGTCACTATGCTGTTTAATAATAAGTTAACACTTAGTTAACACACACGCCTCTGCAATTTATTTGGGTTGAGTCTAATTTCTAAATCTAAATACAAGACTTTTTCAACATTATGTGTATATCCTCACCATATTAGTGATCTCTGGGTATGCAGACTCCACCAGCACTCCTCTGTTGGTGGAAACATAGTCCACAAGCTCGTTGAGCGTGGCCCTCTTGATCTCTTTGCTCTTTAGGTCCGTCACAGAATCCAGAAAGTCAAAGATTATGCAGCACTGCTGGAGTTTCTGGGTGAACAGTTCCTGCTGCTCTGTAGAGGGGGCATCTAGAAGCACAGAAAAAGATTCACTGCTTACTGTTTATACACTAGAAAGCACAATGTAATCCTTTATTCTACCTAGTTTACTGCATATCTTAACTAAACTGCAAGACAAACAGGCAGACAGAAACAATACAACAACACATTTGCTACACAGAGGCAGGCCAGACATTCTCAGTTTTGATTGTAAAGCCTTTTATGGATTAGAAGGTGAGTGCGTTCAGAGTTATTAGAGCTGTCAAACTTGACCCCAGCTAAGCTATAAACAGCATTTGGCAGCTGTCCAGAAATGCAGTGACACGCTGTACAGCGATGTTCTGTTCCAACACAGCATCGGCTCATCGCTGGACTCTTTCTGTAATGAGAGCAGGAGGACACAGTGATGTGAACCAACTCTGCAGATCTGACTAACAACACCTCGAGAACCAAAACGTTCTGACGTTACACAAATATCATCTGACATTTGTTGACATTGAGGTGTCTCTGTAAAATCAACCCCTAAATAAGTACATTTGTATGAACACATTTTTATTTTTAACTAGCTCATTTTAGTTAATTACTTCTGCTTATATATACAGTCTGACACCACTTCCATAACTTGAGTAACATGCATCTCATATGAAATACGTATGTAAAGCACAGTTGTCTGTTCACAATCTACTGCTAGTGTGTTTTTAATATCAAGAGAAAAGCAGTAAGTGTGACAAGTGTCGTAGTGCAGTTTGTCATCAAGCAATATTATGAAACTAAACAGGCTTTACCCCATAAAATAGTGGGGCTGAGGACATTGCACAGGCAGGCAAAGACAGCAAAAATTCACAATGAGTTTCACACCTAGTCAAAATGTTCTAGTGGTGTTGACAACTGATGAAGTACTTACGCAACTGAACTCTACAGGTCAGACCTCTGACTGGTGGGCTGAGTGAACTCTATATCTGTGTGTAACTACAGCAGACTGACTTGTTAGCACACTACTGTGCCTTAATGCCAATTTTCCAAAGTATCAAATCTCAAAGGATTCCATACTGAAAGGGCAGAATGAAGCAGACTGGAACAAGAAAGGAAAAGGGCCATGATGTTCCTGCAGCCTGAATGTTGCTTTTGTCAACATGACACATGGATAGCTGACATTTCTGTCCTGCAAGTGGTATGTAGGAGACGTGTCCAGGGCTGTCCTTACTTTGGGAAGGCATGCTGAAATTAAAACTTAAGTGTTTTCTAGGCAGGAAAAGCCAACTTTGAGCCTTTAAGACACAGCTGCATTGCATGTTAATTTATATTGTCCATGAGACTGCAACTGATCGAACAGGTACTGTAGCACAATACGAACAATCTCACTGAAAGGGAAGATCATTAATAGTTCATGATCTAATATTCCTATTTCACACATCCCTGTGTAAACCATTTTATTTCTGTACAGTGAATTGTCTTTATCACTTCCCAAGAGGAGTGATGGCTGGGCCTGTTACAGACAGTCTGACATGCTTTTCCCAATGTGAAGCTATTTTTGCCTTTCAGATACTGATGCATTAGTGCACATATTCCTCAGGGTACTTGGCAAGAAAAGAAAATATTTCCATTAGGACTATGAAGCTGTGTATGAGAACAAAGAGAAGAAGAAAGCTTTGCAAAACCAGAAAGATATTCTAAATTAACCAATCTGCAATATTTACAAGGTTCAGTTTCATGTTAACTCCTAAAACAGTAGTCCTTCACTCACATATAGAATATTTTATCTTGGAAATGTAGCTGACATTAGAAGTAAGATGACACACCACCAAAGAAATTTTATGGTTTGTAATACAACAACTCAGAAATCACTTCTCTTATCTGGATGCAATAACATGCAATTTGATAACCACTAAGGTGTTAGGGCTAAAAGGAGAGACAGATGTATCCAAAGGTATTATTACTTCTTAAAATCCTTTAAGCTGCCATTCACAAATGACCTTAATTGTGGATCTCTGCAGGTATTGGTGTCTTCCAGGTGAACCCAATCTTTTTAATATAAATGCCTCTCCACAGAGGGGATTAGTGTGGCACTATTACAAGACAAGCCCTGGATTATAAATCTTAGCAACCTTTTCAATTATCTTGAATATGAGCAGGACCTCAATTGACAGATACAAGAAGAAGAATTCCTCCCTAACACAGCAAATAAACATATTTACCATTAGATAATCTACTAGTCAAAAGGTAATAAAACGTAAATCATTCAAAACTTTAATGTTTGTTTTTTCTTCATGTATGTTACTATTAATGGAATATGATCCAAGAAGAATCACAAAATACAGTGAAGCTTGTTTTGCTGAAAAGCCCTCCTCAAGAAACACAACAGTAGCTATCTTGCTCAGTATTTAGCTAATCCATATTCTAGCTGTTGCCGACCACAGTCATGAAGAAACTAAATGTTGCACAAGCTTTTCCGTCATGATGTTTGCTGGGTTTCATTTAATGTTTGTCATAATTGTCTGCCTACTGTAGAGTGGTAAATACTGCATTGGTTTGTCACAATAAGACTGATAAATTAGGTTGTAATTTGTATCCTACTTGCAGAGGAGAGTATGTTCAGCAGACTGCACAATGTACAATATTTTGTTATTTCCAAATGTTGTGAGTGCATACTCAGAAAAACGTTGAATGAAAGACTTGAACTACTTATTTATATGTTGAAAATAAGAAAACAATTGGTTTAGAAGAAATCACATTTACAATAAATATTCAGCATTAACATTTGTACACAGAAGTGCAATCCATTGTAATGTAGCAGACATTTAGAAAATGTACGGGTTCAATAATATGATTTAATGGCATATGCCTGTATGTTGAATTTATTTTATTATCTAGTTTCTAAAAGCATAATACATAAAATAATGAAATACATAAATGGGTTTCTAGCTATTTAGAATGATTTATAGCAACATAAACTATGTAAGACAGTAAACACACATTTTGTGACAAAAACAGGAAACATGAGCTCAGCTGTATAACCACAGCACTGCAAGAAAGGTTCAGAGCAAAACTTCAAGAATTAACCACATACAGACAAGCGAAAAAATAAAATGATTAAAAAATACAGATTCACATACTACCATACATGTAATAAAGGAGTTTGAATGTTTATTGTTTATGTTTATTGAATGTTTCATTACTATGAAAATGATATCAATCAAATGCTATGACCTTCACAGTGACTAGATTTCGAGTCAGTTGAGCACCTATCACTGTAAGACAAAATGACAGAATACTGTATCTTTTGGAAAAAGAGAAGTCATCCCATTGACACTGAAGCTGTTCTGGGGTTATACAATGCATCAACAACTGTCTCTCACTATTATTTAAAATTATTAATTTATAAAACTACAAGTAATACAACATAATGATCAAGTAAAAGAATGTTTGAAGATACTTTTGAAAATGTATTCAAATTTAAATAAAATAGAGTTTAGTTAGACAGTCGGACAGATTTGTGAACATCATGTTGAGCCATTTTGAGATGTGCAAACAAACAGAAAAAGCAAACAGAAAACAGCACTGCAGAAACTAACAGTCAGAGGAGCTGAAGATGAAATATTTGTCCATTAAATGCACAAACAGCAGTGAGTGATGGATTGAAAATGTGAATATTTCACAAGGGAGACATCCCTTTTAGCACAGAGTGCTTTATTATGTGCCTCCAGAGATTTTATGGACAAATGCTCTCATTAATATACACAGCGTGATTTTTTTAACAGGTGTATTAGGAGACTTGGATCTAGACTAGGACAACTGAATCCACAGACATGGTTTTTCCAATAGAGTAAAGCTTTCCATGCATCCTAGCAAGTCACAAATTGTGAAGATGAGGGATAATGAATAAAAACAGATGCTAACACAGGTTAGCATCATTACTGCAACTAGTCACCTTTTCATTTACTATCTTAGATTGAGCAGTTGTCTGTCAAGGTGTAGCATGTCATTTACAAATGAGGTGCAATGAAGAGGACAACAGTGTTCCTCTGAACATAAGGTGTATAACAGTGTACTGGTGTGTCCAAGGCCTATGATTGTATGCACTATCTATAACATTTTTTAAATATGTATTTTATTTGAGAATATTTAGAAAGGCTGAACCTGTCTAAATAAGCTCATATTTTCTGTCAGAGCAAAAACAAAGCCATGAAATTCTCAAAAGACATCTGAAGGGTGCATGAACTTATGGGAAAGTATGAACTATGTGTTTTAGGTTCCCAGGATAAATGTGAAATGGAAGAAATTTAGAGAGTTGACTGTCAACCAAATGGACACATGCAGAGCTGCACATTTATAACCAAAACACTACTATTCTAACTGTGCAGAAATGTATCATTAAAACAGCAGGTAAAGTTTCTAAGCCTACAGTATCGTGAAAATCCTTTTGCATTACCGTTGCTGAAATATGTGCTGCATGTGAATAAAATGCTGCACCACATAGGAGAACAGTATCTGAAGATAACTGCAGTTATGCAACCATTTTCCATTTTACCATCCCATGTTTCATTGCCCCAGTGGCTAATGTGCTGTTCCCTGGATGAATGATGTTCTGCTGCTTTCAACTGTAACAGAGGGCAGCAGTCATGGAAAAAAGAAAAAAGAATTGCTTAAGGTGCTGCACTGTTAGCAATAAGATATTTTTCTGAATACATTATGTAGGACGTATATAGATCTAAGTTTTTCACAATAAATTCATTTTAATAAAGTGCTATGCTTTTTTATTAATAACATCACTGTATCATATAGACAAATGTGCTAAAAGATTTTTTCAGCATCTTACTGTGCAACTAGAGTAAAGTGCCTGACCTCTATTTGCATTTAGATTATCACTGTTCTGTAGCAACAGCACTTGACATCTCTTTTCAGTCCAACGTGTGGTTGAACAGAAGAAAACCACTGCCTCAGTGTGTAATCCTCTTGCAGACTATAAGGGACTATATCAAATCTCAGCATTACAATTTCATCTTAACTGAGGTTCATTCAACTGTTTGAGCAAAGTTTTCTCCCCTAATGCCTATGGCACAACTAAGTACACACTTGTAGTGTTAATATGGAAAAATGATTAGGCCTGTTTTATACTAGTATCTGCCTTTTTGATGTCAACATTTCAGAGAAGTGCACCATAGCAAAAAAACACCAAAACAAACTGGGAGAAAGAATGCAGGTCAGATGACGTCTTAACAGTGACAGATTATTACTGCAGTAATCCCCTGGGACACACATTTTAGGAAATTAGCTCGGTTCACCCATACTCATGCTAAACGTACAATTTCTCGCCACATATCAACTTTAAAGAACTCGTACAACCTGCCTAGTGTCATAACAAATCCAGATTTTATTATATAAAAACTAAACCAATTTTCATTTTTCTCAACACCCAGATGAGCCATTTAGAGTTGTATAGATTAGACTTAAAGCAAGATCTGTCTGGGAGGCTCAATCCAAGGAAGAAGTAGTACTCTGACTTCACATAAGTGTACTGCTAATAATATGCTCTAATCATGCATATATTCTTATGTGTTTGCTGCTTTAAAACTCCCCCCTCTTTCATTATAGATTTTGTATACTGAAATAACTTAACAAAAAGGAAGGCTGGTTTGATAAAATAACATAGAACTGCAGAAATTAAATGGGCCTCACATTTGGCTGAAAATTATAGAACAACATGTAAACAATTAACAATAGGAGATGACACGAAAAGCTCGAGTGCTACAATATGCAGGTGCAAAAAACAGGATTTTCTGCACTGGCTGGGATTTTAGTCCTGCCTATTTAACCATTATACATTTCATACTAAAAGAATCTGCTTAACAGTTTTAACTACAAACTGTAAATGTCAGATACATGGGCAATATAATGAGCAAAGCAAAATTAATTAATACAGTACTCTATTTTGTGCTAGTGGATATAAAACATTAACCATTAAGCATAATTTAAAATTCATCCTACAATTTCAAATGAAAGATTTAGATTTATTTTCTTTTGAAATAAAGCACTTTATCTGCCACACAGTTTAATATTTACTACTTCATTTTTATTCACTTTATATAAAAGTCAACATAAACGAATAAGGCACATATACAAAACAATAACACAAAAATATAAACACAGCAGCTCTGCAATTATTTAAAACCTTACCCTTACACTAATATTAGCTCTTAGCTTAGCTCTTAGCTTTCTCTTTTAGGCTTGCTAGAAGGGTGTGTATGCATTTTTGAGGGTGTTTCTTAGACACCATATGGTCAACATGTGGTTTTGGTCTGTCCTTAAACGTTGTTAGACCACATGCATAAAAAACTGTTGATTCAGAACTACAAAAAAAAAAAAAAAAACGTGAAAACATGCTATGCTAGTGGAAAATAACTGAGGTTTGACTGTGAAAGTCACCCCAATGAGTCTTCCTCTCCAGGGCAACAGTTGGGAGGGTTACATGCTATGATGGTAAATAAGGACGTTTGCTACTTACTGTGTCACTGGCCTGTATCTAAATCATCATTTTAACACATGCCTGCAAACAAATGCAGTCAAAGAATACAGTCTAAGACATGAAAAAGGTAGGCAATCTGAGCTCAAACTGATAATGGTAATGAGGAACAGCGGTGCCTACAGGTTTGTTTACCTGACTGTTCATGATATATTGTGATAAAGACAATATAGCAGTGTAATGTGCATGTAACATGAGCCTTTTTGCAAAGGCAAAAAGAATATAGTGGTATTGTGACTTGTATCATTACCCCTAAATCTGCCTAACCAGTAAAAGCAATATCCAATTATTCAGTTCTTTGGAGAGTAGTTATAAGCCCACTGAAAAGCCAAGACAGTATCCATTGTTCATTTAAAGATGGGGACTTAAAACAAACAACTACAAAGGCAGAAAACTACAAAGACAGATCTCTTGTCTTTATTCAAGGATGTTGCTAACATTAAAGAGAAAACAATCCTTTGAAAGGAATCAAACTCTATAGGGGTTCAGTCTCTTTTTAGATTTTTCTGCTGTTACCAGGCAGTTGTCCAGCCTGTCGCAGATAAACTACTAGCTCTGTTTCACTCACATTACCTCTATGGGTTACTCTGAAACTTGAGCATGTGTTACGCTTCCTGAGAAAGATAAATGTCTCACGATCTGGCCAAGAGAGGTCACGGCTGCGCATGGATAAAGGGTGAACAAAACCGGCGGGCCGGATGCCCAGCACATTCCTATTTCTGCCTCAGCTAATAGATTTCAACAAGTTAAGGTCCAACTTCATTTTATTGCCTCAATCTGAAAAGGTTCCATATGAACAGGTTCACACCGTTCCTCCTACCAAACTGCCTATATTTACTTTTACATTTAAAAGGCACTGAAGATCAGCCACAAGCTGGGTGGAAAACAGGTGTTGGAGGAGGTGAAAACAGCACAAATGACTTGCTACAGCATATACTGTATATATCATATGGCTTTAGCTGGGTACATCTATATAGTTATTCTCATATAGCTGAGATTAAATTGTCATGTCCCATGAAGTGCAGAATCTGTTCAACTGTTTAGGTGAAGACATGCAATACAGAAGGCTGCAGGTGCTGCAGATAGAATATGTTTCCATTTTTGAGAAATATCCTTAATGGATCCCTGCTAGGACAAGTTTATTAAAAAAGTATGGTCATACTTTAAGTTTTTTTCTGTTTGTTTGTTTCAGGACTTTTCCTTGTGTACTTCTGGCACTTTTGTAATAAACTTTAAAAAGAGATTTCTTTCTAGTAAGACCTTTTGTTATTCATACAGTCTTTGTGATTCAGGAGGTACAGTCATTTGAATTGGGCTCTCATTAAAGGTGTTTATAGTCTAAAATAAGAGTGCAGTGGATGAGGTTGAAATCACATATTCAATTTATGAAAGGAAAATTATATATTGTAGCATATGTATTTTAATAGCACCCAGCCCTACTTGCAGCCAGTCATTATGGGAGCACAGAATCACTTAAATCATGTCTTCAGCCAGCAGACAGCCAGTGCAAAATAAAACTGAGGCAGCAGTTTTGTAGAGAATGGTGGAGGCAAATTGTCAACTGCCCAAGGCCACAATTATGCCACTGGCAGCAACAGAAAAAGGCACAAACCCCATCACAGTCCAACACAAAAGAGTCAGCCTTTTGTTTCCTAGAAAATTATGTATCGATCTGCTGGCAGACATGATGGAAACATTTATCAATCAATAGGCCAATAGGGTGGATGTGTATTTCATGATCAAATGAGCCACTGCTAAAAGATGCTGAATTAAAGAAATAGTTAAAACTCTGGTACTTAATCATTTAAGAACTTAAATTAACTACACACATGAGAGATATTGTAACGTCACTGGGTGCCGTGCTTGTTGGGTCTAAGGAGTGCAAGTCTAAAAATGAAAATCAAAACGCGGGGGTGCTGAGTTAGATAGAAGAACTTTCTGCTTGTGGCTACATTAGCTGCTACTGGCAACCACACCCAAAATTGCCTGTGGTTCAACTGCATTGTGGATAATGTAGGCACTGTGCTGAGGAATAAAGAAGGTGACATCTCAGACTCTACTGCAATAATAATACTTTTTTGAAACTTATATCTTAACCTATTACATATTAAGAGTTAATTATTTATAACATAATCAGGTGCTATGAACATCATGAAAACAATCATTAGCAGCAGGCCTAACAGTGAGTCATGAAACAATAAAAGTGTAATGCCAAATATGTAAAGTACTGTTTTTACAGATGTAATAAATTAGGAGAGGACAAATACAACAGTTCTCAATAGATTCACAGCAATGAACTCAACTAAAGCAAAACAGAAAGGAAGAGAAAAAGTGAAAAAGATACACAGCAGAACAGCTACCCTTGACTTCTGTGTGGGAGCAAGTCATGGAAATTTAAATCAATACCGTTTTCGACTCACACTGTGACTCTGTACTGTATTTAGACTACACCACCACACCACCTAAATGTAAGCTTAGGTCTAGTAAAAAATCATGGCTCTCAGATTAAAATTCCACTCCAGTGACAGAAATGCCAGCCTAAATGAAGCAGTCTTTATTTGGAAAGTAAAACATATCCCTGGCTTGGTCTCAAGGCTTCTGGTTGTCATGACAACAATGCTGGTCTCTGAATGACTCATCCTTTCAGTGTCTATCACACAACAGGAGCTAGAAACGCTCCAACCTCTCCACTGCAGGAGGGAAGAAGCATCTTTGCATGCTACTATCTTTTAGGAGCCACAACACACTGGCTGCAGAGATTTCCTTCTTAGTGTTGTTACTCTAGAAACCAGGAATAGTGCCGATAAACCCAACAATGTAACTCAGTTTATGTGGGCCAGCTAAGCACGCAGTCTAATTTAGGAATCCATGTTTGGACGATTGGTTTACACTAAAAAAGAGCTATTGTTGAATGTTGACATTGTGCTCCTATCAGTTTTTGCTTTTAGGCTGACTGTGTAAACGGACACGAACTATCTTATCAGCTGATAGAACAGTAACACCACTGTTTTGTTTCCATGTATCCAAAGTACTAATACTGCACTTTTGCTGAAAGATTGTGAGTTGCAGGGGGGTTACAAATAGGCACCATTTAGTCTTCAGTGTGTATTAATATAGATACCATACCACAACATTTACAACCTTACATACATAACATGCAACCCCACTTATTAGAAATATGTAAAAGAGCAGCAGTAACACAGCAGCCTTGATTCTAACTAAGAAAGCTTCATCCAAAGTAGCTCACAGAGCAGTAGCTAACATTGCTGAATTGCTAACATAAGCATAACTCTATCACCTTTACTGAAATCTGTTCTTATATTTATACAGATGAATTAGTCATTTTAACTTGTTTTGTGAAGTCTGTGGTCAAATGGTATTGTTTTGTAGCTCCAAACTAGCAGTAGCATTGTGTAGCTGTCAACTACTGACTGACAGATTAACAGAACCAACTGTGTTGGTGGTAGTAAATTAAAAAATGCTGACTGGTCCAAAGTAGAATGTCCCTCCCTCTCCACTTAAGGACCCGCAGATCCCTTTGCAAACTTCTCTGTACGAAATCCGAATAGAATAGAATAGAATAGAATAATATGCTATACTTAAGTCCTTATGGTGACCATTCATGACTATGTTCCACTGCTACAGGAGAAAAGAATGACTCCATGCAAGTGTGGTTGCTTTGGCAGCAATTAGCAAATGCTGTAGTGTCTTGTGTGCAAATGAAATAGTAAAAAACATTTTCATTTTATAGAAAAGGCTTTTAAGTCCTGAAATGTCTCAATATTGTATTACATAATGAAATTACAATTTGCTTATGATTATACTTCCATTCAATTATTATAGGTATGCATAAAACTGTCTTCTCCTCTCCTTAGTCATGATTTGTTTCAGCCCTCTTGCAGTATTTCAAACTGCTCTACTGACACATAACTCTATAAACCTGAAAAAGTAAAAATTTTAATGAGCGATAGCCCTCTGACACACATTTCATTTACATCATGTACTGATACTCCTACACTGGAAAAGTTTTGAATTCTGCAGATAATTCATCACAGCTTCTTCAACTATTCTATTACAAATGAAAATGTGATATAAGGTCTTTAAAACCCCATTCCTATATAACATCAATATAAATAACATCTACTTGAACTACCAAATAACTGCACGGGTGTATTTGCACACCGTAATAAAAAAGATAAATCAAAATAACTGAAACACTATGACAAGGCACAAATCATCCTGAAGCTTTTAGTGGAAGTGGGATAATTTGGCTGTCACTTTCATGCTCGTCAACAAGGCAGTTGCTGCCATGCTGCTTCAAGTCATTTCCGAGTGTTGTTGCGGTGAAATGCACTAGTTTGGGAAATTATATTAAAGCCATGTTCCGAAGCCCTGCTGAAAAGCTACCAAGTTTTTACTATCTACTCTCAACGCACGTGCACATGCAAAATTAATAATAAAATATGAAATGCTACATTTTCTACAGTGATAGACAGTTGATATCATCTCATATAGCTTTCAGCATTTCAGTTGCATCATGTTGAGATACTTGACCAGACAAGTCTTACTTACTTCAGCCTCGCTGTTCCTAATAAGATAAACACTGTCAATATGTTTGTTGAGGCTTGTCTTTGTAGTGTGAGCAAATTGCAAATGAAAGTAATTTAAATTTAGTAAAAGCCATTCTGTAAAAAACAGAATATGATTCATAGCTATGGGGACATGTTGTTTTGATTTTCTGTAAGTACTGTGTTACACCGACCATCCACTAGTGTTTACATACTGTTATATCTTCCACATAATGTAGATTAAGAGGCAAAGTTCAACTAAAAATCAAAAGATTGATGCAAAATGTATGATGCCCTACAGGGAAGTAACTTTTTGTTAAAGGAACTTAAAGCACACACATTTTTTGCAGGCTCAGCATTTAGTATGATTTAATCACAGGCTACAGGATACAGGTGCATGTTGTTCTGTATGCGATTTGTCATGTAACCACCATTTTTTTTTAAATTAAAAAAGTGACATATATGGAAGAAATGAGATTGTGAGGCATGTTTCATAGTGGCCTCAAAACACACATTTATCTGCTGCCTAGTACCAAGACAAATTAATAAACTACAATAACTACAGAGCATTTACTAAAAGAAACATCTGAGGGTTTACTAATCATGGTGTGTCTGTGTTGGAATAAGTTAGAGAGGCATAATCTGGTTGCACAGACATCAACATCTATGTATAAAATGTATTCACAGTGATACATTAGAGAATCACACGTACTTTTTCTTAAGTGCTGGATTTACATAAACATTGAAATGTCTATATATGCCACTAGTGTCAGAGAATATATCAGGAAATCAACACAAACTACTTAACAAATAACTTAGGCTCTTTAGGAAAAGCAGGTAAGCAAGGAACAGACACTGATCGGGTCATATGACAAATCTTAGCAGACCTCCACCCTACATGCCACACCTCTACCAACAACATAGCACTGCATCAACTGACAAAAGACCCATAAACATTTGATACTGGCCATCCCTAATATCCCACACAGTGTCCCGTTTGGCTTGATGAATTTTTCTGTACTTTCTGTTCTGCAATAGCCATAGGTTCAGTCCTTCCTAGCGAATTCTGATGCTGCAAAAAACTAGTGTCAAATACAAAAGTACAAGGGCTAGTCAAAATTACTCCAAGAGCATAATGAACACTCATCAGTGAGGTAGAGAAACAACCCAGAGTAACAGCCAAACACTTGAAGGCATCATTGGAACTGGCTTAACATCTGTGTTCATAGGTCTATAGTAGGTAAAACATTGAACAAACAGGGTGTCCATGGCAGGACACCACGAAGGAAGCTGCTGCTTACTACAAAGAACATTGCTGCACGCCTGAAGTTTGTGAAAGAGCACATTGACACTGCACAGCAGTATTAGCAAAATGTTTTGTAAACTGGCGAAACTAAGATTGAAGCAGTTGGAAAGAACACACAACATTACATCTAGCATAAAAGGTCACCGTGTATCATGCGTATCATGAAAACATCATCCCAACTGTAGAGTATGGTGGAAGATGACGATTTGCTGGTAACGTTGCTGCATCAGGGCCTGAACAGCTTGCAGTGATTGGGGGGGAGATGAATTCCCAAGTGTATCAAAACATACATCAGCATAATGTGAGAATGTCTATACGTCAGCTGAAACTCTGTAGAAGTTGGATGATGCTACAGGACAATCACCGAAAACACCAAAGCAAGTTCACAACAGAATGGCTTCAGAAAAACAAAATCTGCGTTTTGGAGTGGCCAAGAGCCCAGACCTCAACCCAATATAGATGCTATGGAATGAATTTAAGGGAGCCACACACATGAGACATCCAAAGAATATGCCAGAGCTAAAACAGTTCTGCCTTGAAGAGTGGGCTAAAAATCCTCCTGAATGTGCAGGTCTAATTCACAGCTATAGGAAGCGCCTGATGAGTTTATTGCTGCCAAGGGGGGTCCAAGGGTTCACATAGTTTTTCCACTAGCACTATGAGGCTTTTATGGTTGTTGTCAATAAAGTCATGAAAGATCAGAATTTGTGTTATTATTTTAGGCACATTATATTTGTTCATACTCTATGACAAATGACATATGACAAATTAATGCAGAAAACCACAAAATTTCAAAAGGTTCCCTAACTGCCCAGCAGGTTATAAGACCTGATTTTTTAATTGTGTATGGGAAATGAGTGAAAGAGTTAAACTAGCATTATGCTTCTTTGTTGAGGTTATGCGTGTTCACACTGGAAGTGGCCTGGCATCATCTCAAAATATAAACTTGTCAAAACATTGAGAAAGGATTACTGAGCTTTTAACTTTCTCAATGTTGTCCACACTTTTAACAATCTCTACCTGAATCAACAAGCAGCCCCATCCAATTAATTTCAGGTGCTGTTTTTTCACACTCATCAACTATGGAGACACCCCTGGAAGATATGTGGAGCCTATTTGCGCACTCCCCACAACACGTTGACGCAAAAGCTTAACTCTGTCCTAACCTGCTATTCAACACAACTCTCTCAATGGGTTTCTCTGCAAGTCGGTTAAGCCCAACTACTCCAGTGAAGTTATTCTGTGTGCCTGTACACACAATTACAGCACAATAATTCAAGAATAGAAAACAAAAGTCACCAAATACTAAGAACTGATGATATGTACTTTGGCAGTTGTGTTTTTCTGCAGATGCATTGCGGTTAACTTTTCCAGAGGGCTTGTCTAGAAAAAACATGAGAGGAAAATATTTGGAAATGTCTCCACAACTTGTTGAACGAGTGTTCTTCTGTCTGCTGCTGCATTGTTGGGTAAGACTTGTGCACAGTTGAATTTGTAAACCATATAAAATGTTGTTTGTCTTCTGCAATGCAGCTAATAGACTGCACAGTGTATGTAACCTCTGCAAAGCTAACAGTAAAGACAACACACTGGTCATGACAGAAAGCCTATTTAAAGCTGCAGACCCCTTCATCCTCTTACGTACCTTTGAGCTGGGGCAGCGGTGAGAGCTCAACTGGAGCGCTTTGAGTGCGGTACTGAGAGGAGCCCTGGGACTTTCTCTGTTTCTGGGCTTTCCTCACGGACTTTCTCGTAAAGCCGTCCACTTTCTCGGATGCAGAGATGGTCGACATTTTGATGCATTCGCTGATGGAGACGTCAGACAATCTATTGTATCCCTAGGGTCAAATGAAAGGTTTCCTCTTCTGTTCCTACCGAACTGTGAGACTAATGCCCAAGTCTTAGTTAGTCTGTATGATCCACCATGGTAGGTCGGTATTGGGGTTAGACTGTGTCCACAAACTGCATCATTTGACTTAACTTGTTGTCAGAAACCTTCAAAACATCAACTAAAAAGCCAAACTACAACTCAGGACATTGCCTCCACTATAACCTGTGCTATGAAACTAAGACCAGGAACAATTCACTACACGTTTAATTGCTAGACGCCAGATGTTTTTTGCGGCTTCATCATTTTTGCAAAACATCTACCTGTTGCAAAAGTATCGAAGACATCTTAAAAAAAAAAAGTCAAATGAACTGGCAAGTAAACAACTTACAAAAGGAAAAACTACAACAACATTTAGGTAGCTGCTTAGCTGCTTGCTAATGTTAGTTAACGTTGCCTTGCTAGCTTGCTCAAATTAGCCGTTAACGTGTGTCACTAGCAGTAACGTTAGTTTGCATCGCTACCGAAGAAAAAAAAGTTACAAAATGCACTTTCCTCGGGAAATGAGCATAGTTCTTCGTAGAAACGCCGAAATTGTGTCTTCAAGCATCGGTTTTAATCCTAGTCAGACTTCCGCTGAGTGAAGAACTATCCGCGATCGATGAAGTACAATTCTCCTTGACGACTGGGTCTCATTTAGCACTTAAAAGTTAGCCGTATCCACGCTGGAGAAACTTTGTCTTGGCTACATTCCTTGACGAATAAAGAGCGGAAGTTTCGTTCTCACTGCGTCTAGAAAACGAAGTATTTCTAAATACAACAAATGAGTGCACGTCGCGCCGAGCAGGCAGCCATAAAACACTCCCAGCGCTGCCGCTCCGTCGTTGTCTTTCTGACTCGACTGTGCGGTGGGCTGCTGAGCCTGACAGGTGCACGTCATTGACCGACGTTCCCGGCGGCCAATCGCGTGTGAAGACTTACAAACCTGGAAACTTTTTGGACCAATCAGAGAGGGCGGAAGGTGGGCCTTGGACATGTGACATGTGAAAACACGTACGTGACGTCGTACAGTTGAACGAGGAGTGGCAGCTGTACTGGATATTTATGATCACAGAAAGTCACCGCAGTTGCCCCGAAACATCAGATCTCAACATGTTTTACCACTGGTGGTGCGGTAATCTGCGTTTACTCCGCTCAGCACGGCAGAGACAGCCACACTGTGACGAAACAGGTGTGCCTATATTTTAAGGCATCACATGTAGACCACATCTAGCATTGTCTCCTGCAGTCATGCTGTAATGATTTTAAGATTTAAGGCACCACTCATTTACTCATATATTACAATACTGTCTTTTTGCATTTCTAGTTAAATGGCAACTACCTTTCATTATCCCTGTAGTTCTGCACATAAACAAAGTTTGATCCAGTTTAATCTTATTACATACAGTATATCAGTGATTCATAATTTATAGTTGTAAGAAAACTATATAATAAAACTTATAATTTGCAACCAATGACAGACCACACACTGAAAACCATTTTAAATTTAATAAAATCTAACCACAGCAAATTTGAGTGAAATAAATACAAATAAACCAAGCAACATTCATTGGTTATTTTGTACATATAAACAACTGAAGGTAAAAAACAGCAACAAACAAATAATGCAGAATGTTTGGGTAACAGAAACAGAAAAGATAAATCCATGTAGGAAAACCTTTACACTGATTAACATATAAATGGCTTGCTTACAAACTGTTACTGAGCTGAGTTGATCTGTGACCACCTCATTTTCTAATATTAGTAAAATTCATAAGAAGAAATTACAGATGAGAACAAAATGTTTCTTTTTTTGCAGAATTTAAAAAATCTGCATCCATGGGAAAATTTTTTTTTTTTTGCAGGATTAATACCTGCAGAATATGAAGTTGTTCAATCTCTCTAACAACCTAATAAAGCTGTTTAACGGACCAACACTGCGGGCTCTTGCACCTGACACTAACGAATCTGAGTTGCCAGCTTTCAGCGAAAGACTTACTCTGGAACATGCAGAGTCA
This sequence comes from Anabas testudineus, assembly GCF_900324465.2. NCBI lineage: Eukaryota > Metazoa > Chordata > Actinopteri > Anabantiformes > Anabantidae > Anabas > Anabas testudineus. Next base: position 12,774,915 of record NC_046632.1, on the reverse strand, counting down.
TTTCTCAACAGTCTTCTTCAGGCAATTGCATTTGACATAATTAAAACAAAGAAGAGCCTCCCTAAATGTAAAAACGACTTTATCAAATTATCATTCAATCTAGACAAATCTGTATTCTAAGAGGTTTATTGGCCCCCCCTAAAATACCCCTTTAGCATCTTAGGTGAGTCAGTCCAGAGGTCTTCTTGTGAAATACGTAGAGATTTTCTTCATTGCTTGTGGTGAGCGGATTGTCTAGAAAAACATAAAAACAACAAAGGTCAACTGAAATATCCCTCGATAGCTAGAAAACATACAGTACCTGTACACATTAGTACTGATTAAGAAAGGTGGGCCTTTTATTGAAATGCAGTTATTTCTATCCACTAACTTCAACATTTTGTTCAACTGAAAGTAAAAAAAAAGAAAAATGTTTTTTGTGTCTCAATCATAGTTCCTGTCAAATAAGTAGAGTGGTTCAACATTAACTGGGTTTTCATCCAAATTCAGAGGATGTTGTAATAAATTAGCATCTTCTGTGTTAATTGGTGAGCTAAGTTAAGCTAAACTGTTACTAGCAGTAAGTTAATGTTTGCTGTGCGGATATGAAAATGTTTTTGATCTTCTCAGATAAGACTATAAATAAGTGAATTTCCCAAAATGTCAAACTATTGCTGTAAAATAAGTGCTACTTGACAAGAAACAGTTCTGTACTTACTGGAGAAGCTGGCGTCCTGCCTTCTTGTTTCTTAGAGGAACTGGGACTTCTTGGGGTATATGGGCTTCCTTGACCTTTCCTTAACTTCTGGCCCATCACAGACAACCAGTCCATCACTTTGGGGGAGAAATTCTCTTTGCCAGTCTGTTTTGATGAGGCTTGAATGTCCTCTGTGTGACAGTTTGTTTGTTCCTGGTTCTCCTGAGCAGTACAGCAGATACCAGATAGGGTCCGGCATCTCTTGGTCGCAGGGTAAAGTTCAGTGACACAGTCACACTCCTCTGCACCTTCACAGACCGTTGATGGACTGTCACTAGTCTCCAGTTTGCGTTTGACTCGATGGTCTGTGGGAGAGGAGCTGCTCGCCACACTCTGGGAACACAGGTTGAGCACCCTGCGTGGACGCGGGGTAATCTGACCAGGAGATTTATGGCTCGGGGAGAGCCACTGCTTGATAGAAGATGGTGTTCTCTGGCGAACAGCAATTGCCTTTGCATCCTGAGACTGGATAGGTGAAATGGTGCTGGAGGGTAGAGGCAGGTCAGCACCGCTGGGAGCACAGGAAGCCAACTGTGGTGAGGTCAGGGCTCCAAAGCTCTCTGTCCTCTGGGTTTTGGCAGGAGTGGCCTCAGCTTTAACTGAAGGTTCTTAACAACAACAGAAGTCTTTGTTAATTCAGGAGTCACAGAAGTAATATGACATAAGTTTTAATTAAAGTTTTTATAGGTAAATGGTAGATTAATGGTGTATTACATAAACTGTTTAAATTGATTGAAGGCTTGTTGAAATACTTACTTCTGGGAGACTTGGGCCGTGCCCAACCCACAAGATTGGCATCTCCCACTGACGACTGTGTTCCATCCATTTCCCGGTGAAGCCTCCAGATCCGTACAGTGTGGTCATCAGAACAGGAAGCAATCTGCGAACAGAGCAGTGGAGATTATACAGAGCCTAAATCCATCTTCCTGAACTATAAAAACTACTCAGCTTTATAGCAGGAAAACATTAAATCCTTTAACTCAATCCTAGAGAGGAAACAGGAAGAAATCTGTGTGGCTACCTTGTTCTGTCTGTAGATTTTTCATAGTTGCTTACCTTAGTGAAATCTGTTGGGCACCATGCGACAGATGTCACTTCCTCACTATGCCCTTGAAGCATCATGGGAGGTTGTTGAGGATCAGAGATCTAAAAGGTAAAAATAGGTTAAAACCTTATTGTCAAGATAAAATAATTTCCATCATATGAAGGGTGCATAACAAAAAGCTTACCTTCCAGACGTATGTGTGATTGTCACTTGAGCCACTGGCCAAGAACTGATCGTCTGGACTAATAGTAGACTTTATATAAAACGAGGAGTTCTTGTGGCCACTGAAAACTGCCACTGTGGAAGAAAACATAAGTCATTACTTTGATTGGGCAAAAAAAAACCCCACAACAACAAAAAAGACACTCAAACGTTCATATGTCACGTCTATCTAGTGGTCTAATTCTCCACACTTTGTACTATAGTGTTGTAATGTATTTCAAAATGGCTGCCTGGCTTGCAAGGGTTTCAGTATTAACCAATCAATTTGTTGTTGGTTCCTACTTTAGATTTTAATGTACTGAAGGTCTGACTGCTTTGATTAGGTTTGTTTTAGCACACAATCTGTATCTACATTCCCTGTGTATCTAACGTGACCCTGTTGCTTTACTCTCTGCTCCCCAGGAAAGTTAAAGAACACGACATTAGTTTGCAGCTCCATCTAGTGATGTGCAATGGTAACAAGATACCTACAAACTACTGTAGAAATACTTATTTTGCTTATAGTTGGGTACACACTATACTGTTATAGTGTAGGTGGTTCCTCATGTACCTGGAGTTGTTTTAATTCCACTGACATTGAACATGTAGATATTATCATCGGTGCAGTTGCACATGACGTTGGATCTTGTGTTGTCCAGGACAAGTCCTGAATAACCTGCAACAGATAGAAAACAAAATTCATCAAATTTTTCATTAAAAGCTCCAGGAAAATACAAGATACCAAGCAGATTGCAGAACTTACCCAGTCGCATGCGCATGCAAGAACCCGGGTACTGGTACGTCTGCAGTGGAACAGGATCCTGATGGTGTGCAGTGTAGTTCTTCCTCAGATCCCACACCTTGATTACTCTAGTTACCAGGAATGGAATACAAACTGGATCATGCAAATCTTTTCACACAGATCTCATAATAAAATGTTAGCAACAAGTAAAAGTAGTGTCTTACCCATCAACAGCCCCTGAAGAGATGAGGGTGTGTTCATCCCGAAACAAAACCACTGTGACACTTTGCTGGGTATCCTGCAAAAAAAGTAAAGTGCAAAGATCAGATATGCCTCTCTGGCTTTTATTTCACTGAACTTGTTCAGGTCAGTTATTAAGGAAACTCACCACACTGGGAGCCATTCCGCGCATGCTGCTCCGTCGCTTTTTTGTTTTAGAGGGTGGGTGTGGTTCAGCTTTGTTGTGAGCACCACTGATCTGTTTCACTTGCCTGTAGAAACCATCTGAGAGAAAAATATGATAGCATCAAACACTGACAACATTTAAGCCATTACTTTCTATCATTTTGCAAAGAAGACAGAGATACCACAAATGAATTTTGAATCAATACCTTTTTTGCTACACCTGGTGTCCCAGACCATAATATTCCCATCTCTGGCTCCAGTACAGAACACAGCTGTTGAACACAGGACAAAACAAAACATCAATATGGTGATATTCAAAACCTAGTACAACAAATACAGTTTGTACTTTTATATGACAACCAAATAGGATTTCTCCTATAGGGGTCATTTAGTGCCACACCAGCTGGGAAAAAAAGCCCAAAATAATCACCATGTTACCATAGCTCCTACATCCAGTGTGTGCCAGTGTTTGAGACAACAAGGAACATTTGACAAACCTTTCTCTTGTGGTGCAAATGCAACAGACTTGAGACTGCAGAGGTGACCCTTGAAGCTACCCAACACATCCCCTGACTTCACATCCCACAGCCTGGCCATCTGATCACCTGCAGCAGTCACCTGAGGACGATACATAAAGAGTTCACAGTTGGCTTCACAGCCAGCAAACAAAACAATACCAAATGAGGAATTACAAAGAAGCATAAGAATAACAGCACTTAAAATGAGTCAGTATAAATGGTACAAGATTACATAAAATGAAATCAATAAATGCATTTAAAGAAAAAAGTGAAAAGATGTCTTAACCCGATTCACAGTGGACTGACAGTATGGAATGACATGTACATACCAATTGAGGCTCTCCTGGTACCCAGGCTAAGTCAAAGACAGCATTCTCATGAGCCAGCCATTCTGCAAAGTTCACAAAAAATTAGCCATTTATATTTCCTGATGATGGACAGGCTAAATGAGACCAAAGGAGTCGCTACACATACCTTTTAGAAGAGGGTTTTCTCGACTCTCTGTGTTGTAGATCCTAACAATGCCTTCTTCATTAGCTACTGCCAGGATGTTTTGCAGGTCTCCGGCTAAGGAGAGATGAGAGATGAGAGATGAGGGACATGCCAGTTAGCTGGATAAATGACAGCAACCACTACTGTGGCTCAGATGTGTACCAGCTAATGATAAAATGCAGGTGGGTTACCAGAGGAGAAAGCCAATCCGAACGGTGGCACAGAGTCACCCAAGTTCCCGTAGGAGATGTGTTCATCATGGCGGACACACTGGTAGCCTTGCAGCAGAGAGCTCAAAGGATACGTGGGCCAAGGATCCACAGGGAGGGCTGTGTAGAAAATAGTGCGTTATAGGAATACTAAGACTCAGCTCATTTTAATTGTGTTGTTAGAGTCCCTGCAGGATATTTTTCTATTGATTATTAAGACAAAACAATGAAAGGCTAATTAAAAAATGACAGATAAAATCATTAGTATTAGCCTTATTGCACACCTGGAGTTACTGAGCCAAACATGTCACTGAGCACTTATGGAGCCTAGTTATTTAGTCATTAAGTGGAATGGTAACTAATTTAATTACGTGATCACACCATAAAACATGTAAAAACATGGCATTATACATATTAGATATCCAAAATAGTAACTGGACATGTATATGTATGTGACTACTATTGAAGATGGACAAAATGTTTTAATGCAAAACAGTAAACAAAATGTAAAGTGCAGTTTGATTATTCTCCCCTCCTCACCATGGTACAATACAATTTAGAAATAAAGCTTATTACTTTTGGTACTTTGGTAAATTTCCTGCTGAAGTGCTCTTGCTTAACCTAAAAATATAAAATGCTTTGATTGAAATAAGTTGTGCATTTTTCATAAATACATTAATTTAACAAACCACCAACTTCCGTGAGCAGGAACAGGAATAACTAGTTGCTTAACCCTGATCGGACCCACGCTGCTTTATTAATGTTAGATCAACTTAAGGTTTGTGTGCTCATTAAAATAAGCAACAGATAACATGAGATCCAACTGTAACCTGCAGTGTGTTTGCAAGTCTAGATATAAAACGGGATTTTTTTTTATTTATTTTTTTTTTTTTGTGAGGATATCTCTGTTAACAAACCACAGCTAAAGTCACTAGCTGAGCACAATAAACCCCACAGGAGCTCCGGTGAAGACTCACCGTTCTGCCTCCGTCTGCCCACTCCTCTGCCCACGATCGAGCGGAAAAGCATCCCCACAGTCCGGCTGGAGGTCTGAAGGTGTTAAATTAATGTAATAACACCGTGATGTTTGTCAGATCGTTAGCTGGTGGTCTTTTATTCCCGGGCTGCAGCTGCTTATCTTTCCCGCGAACAGATCGTGTGAACACAGCGACTGAATCCCCCGCTAAAGTTGCGTTGCTCTTAACCATTGGTGGAAACGGCGACTTCCTCACACACGACACTTCCTCATCCGCTTTCTCTGTAAAGTCTGCTTTAATCACTAACAAAAGAGTTTCTTTTGGGTGGCTCGTACATGTGCATGGTCCAGAAAAGGTCAATTATGAAGTGAAAATTATAGTTAAAGATTGTTTGATCGTGTCAAATATCAAACAAGCATTTATTTCATATTCATCTTCCTGTTGCAAAGATCAGTCAAGACAGTAGGACTAGGGTCACAGGGTGGTTCATAAAAACTATGCAGCATCAAACATGCAGTGATGATGGAGCCCGTATTAAGTAGAGTTAAGATATGATAGGTGAGTACATCATTAAATAACAAGTCCAAGTACATTCAGACATTTTCCAAATCAACATTTACCATTAAGTACATGTATGTGATAACATAAAAGAAGTCAGTATGCAGGATTCATGCCTAATCAGTGTTGTTATCTTATTTCATCATTATTACCTATTTAATTAAAAAGTTTTAAAATGTTCTGCAGTGGTGTGTTTGGTTAAGTTGGTTCTGTTTTTAATTGTTTTTCACAGGACTCTGGTATTTCACGCTGTAATAATGCATTATATTACACTAAATCTGTTTTGCATATAAAATAATTTTTAAAATATCCACTAATTAGTTTTAATTCAGTGTTTAAAAAATGTAAGAACAATAAAGTTTTGAAACTTGAATCTTTTGTTTTATTTTGAAAACCAGACCGGAAGTAGTGTTGCTGTAGCTCCCGGTTTGAATGTGTTGCTGTTGCTAAAGTAGTGAGATGCTAAAGGCTAGTGGATGCTTTCAAACCTGACGTTTCCGTAAAAAATATAATTATTATGTCGCTTTCAACAGCACGCTCATTTTTATCAGAGGCTTGTTATGGGGAACAAGAACTCGACGCCAATTCAGCTCTCATGGAGCTGGACAAAGGTGCGTTAGCCAGTATGCTAACGAGATAGCATACGACTTATTGGGCTTATAACGTTACTCTGATCTTGTGTGTTGTGTCCTCTCCACGTGCCGGTTTTGTTAATTGTTATTGAATATATGAGATGTCACTGGCTTATTGTTGCTAATTGACAAATAAAATTGCTTGATTTTCAGGGTTGCGGTCTGGGAAGCTTGGAGAGCAGTGTGAGGCTGTGGTGCTCTTTCCCAAACTCTTTCAGAAGTACCCTTTCCCCATCCTCATCAACTCTGCATTTCTCAAATTAGCAGACATATTCAGACTTGGGTATGAATGCTTTATAATTTGGTGATTACTTTAGTTATAACGCCAGTTTATTAGGTCTACTACAGTACATGTGGTAGTAATGAAATGAATACTAGTCTACCTTAGGGTGGAATAAAGTCAGGGCTGTACATGATTATTTTTATTATCAAATAATGTGTCAAGAATTTCTTTATATAGAGACTAATTTGGTCTGTTATTTCAGAAAACAGTTGAAATACCTATCACAGGGTATTTCAAAGCCAAAGTCAGTCATCTCTAATTTTGTCCTAAACACTCCAAAAACCTATAAAACCTCCAATACTCATTAGTAACTTATCCATGTGTATTTAGTGAAACATGTTTTAGTGTGGCAAACTTTGTTTATAGAAGGCTGTCCCTCTCTTTTCAGGAACAATTTCCTGCGCCTCTGTGTGCTGAAAGTAACTCAGCAGAGTGAGAAACACCTGGAGAAGATCCTCAATGTGGATGAATTCGTTAAAAGGGTGTTTTCAGTCATCCATAGTAATGACCCTGTAGCCAGAGCTATCACGCTGAGGTAATAATGTCTAATAAAAAAGGTACAATGTTGTACATGTCACTTGTTGACAAAGAATTGACATAATGTTGTACTAATGTATAGTCTCCAAGTAAATGAGTGTTAAATGCTTGCCATCATCCTGTACACTCTTGTTATGGTCATTGTTGTTCCTTCTGTTCAGGATGCTTGGTAGTCTGGCCTCCATCATCCCAGAGAGGAAGAATGCCCACCACAGTATTCGCCAAAGCCTGGACTCCCATGACAATGTAGAAGTGGAGGCTGCCATATTTGCTGCTGCAAGCTTTTCTGCACAGTCAAAGTATGTTTAACTGTTGCTGTATTGTAGTGCAATGCATAGTATGATGTTATGGATAACAAAACATTCATGTTTTTTATGCTGTTTCACATTTTCAGAGATTTTGCGGCTGGGATTTGTAACAAAGTCAGTGAAATGATTCAAGGTAAAACTTCAGCATTGCAGTAGAGAAACTGACAAATCAGATTTACAGGATGCAAAATTAAAGTAAAAACAAACTTAAAGATACACCGTGGACACAGACAGTGCAGTATTGTGCAAAATACTCAAATTCTTTTCTTAACTCTAACCCTAGGTTTAGACACTCCAGTAGACTTGAAGCTGAAGCTAATCCCAATGCTGCAGCACATGCACCATGATGCCAGCTTGGCGTCCAGCAGCAGAGAGCTTCTACAGCAGCTGGTCAACTCTTACCCCTCCACCCCCATGGTCATTGTTACCTTGCACACCTTTACGCAGCTGGCTGCCTCTTCCCTCATTGATATCCCCAAGCAGGTAGGGACCATGACAGAGCTGTACTGTAATTGGTTAGTTACTGTACCCACTTTAGCATTATTCTTATGACATAGACATGTCTGTCTTTAGCATGTGGCTGCTAACAGCATAGTTCTGTTGTTGTTAAAGTTTGCACTGTGGTATCTTCAAAATAAATTATGAAATAACTTTTTTGTTCCTTATTTTGCAGTTACAGCTCCTGCTTCAGTACCTCAAAGATGACCCAAGAAAAGCTGTGAAGAGGCTCTCAATTAATGACCTAAAGCTCCTGGCTATAAAAGCTCCCCATCTTTGGATCAGAGAAAACACCCAGGTAGAATTTTAGATGTTGAAAGTGCACTGAAGGAATTTCTTCATGCTGGCGTGAAACCAGTAGGTAATATGAATGTGTTCTTACCTACAGACCCTGTGTGAGTGTGCTTTGACTAGTCCTTATAACAGTTTGAAGCTGGGGATGTTGGCTGTTCTCTCTACCCTCTCTGGAACAATTGCAATCAAACAGTACTTCGGTAATATGACAGATACTTTTGTGCTTTAGAGGAACATTTTGAATTATGCTATTTGTCATGTGAAAAACTGGAACAATTCTGGACTGATCTGCATTCTGTAAAACTCTAAATTTCTTCTCAGGTGGATCTTCCGCCCCCCCTCGACTCACTGACCTGGTTAAACTGGCACAAGAATGCTGTTACCATAGCAACGTGGCAGTGGCTGCTCACGGGGTCATAGTGCTTTCTAACATTTCAATTTCCTGTCTGGAAAAAGGTTAGCTACCGTTGGTAATGTCATCCCAGTGATAGCTGCTGTTTATGTCAAAGCTCAGTGCTGCTACTAAGTGTATTTGTTTTCTTCAGATATAGTACAGCTGGAGCAGGACACAGTTTTAGGAGTGGAGTCCCTTCTGATGCTTTGCAGTCAGGACAGCAGCCCCAGTGCCCAGGCTACACTCAAAGTAAGACATTTTAACCAAAATGCATTTGACATAAGTTGGAAGAATACTTTAGGAAAAGAGCTGCATGTTGAACCTCAGTATTTATGGATAATTATTATTATTTATGACTAAGTTTAATTATTAAACTTTAATGATGATGAACATTGTGACAATAATACCAGCATATGCCACTAAAACATCTACTTCCTGAAAGCATATTGTTTCAGTTATTAAGTGTAACATAAATGTCAGCCAGCATAATCTTTACAATGTCACAATTATATCCTCTTTCTGTATTTATCTTTTTTTCCAAACCTAGACGGCCCTCACCTCGTTGGTTAAGCTGCTGAAAAGTCGACCACATCTCAGCCAGCCAGTTGTGGAGTTCCTGCTCGGCCAGCTCCACTTATCCTGTGACTCCTCTCGTGTTCTCATGTGCCACGCTCTAGCAGCCATCACCACCCACCTGCCAGTGCTGGGCAATGGCATGCTGGGTGATCTGGTGGACCTCTACAGAGTGGCCACCAGTCACTCTTCAACTGACAAGCAGCAAGAGCTTCTGGTGAGAGATGACTTGTCTGAGTCACCCTACATAGAATTACATACAACTAGGAGTGTAGAAATCTCCAGATCCATGATTCATGTCATAGCGTCTTTTATTTTTTTTCCCCAGAGTGGCAGTGGTGTTAGGAAAATATTTTATTTTAGTAAATTGTGAAACACAGATGACTTGCACTCATTGCTAACTCAGAACGCCCGACACTTTTTAAGGTGGGCTATATATTTTACCATACCGTTTACTATACCAATAGCAGTAAGTGTTTGTTTGCCAGCTTCTCATCATCGTTTTTGTCATTATTCACGTTCTCTCTGCCATATTGTAGTGGAGGTTAATTCTATTGTCGGTTAAGGATAATTAGGCTCTAGTCTGCCATGTTGTGGCTAGCCTTTGAAATCCTCAAAACGCTACCTAAGGGAGTATGTGAGCAATGCCTGTGCATAGAAGTATATCCCCAGCCTTAAAGTTAAACCTGTGCACAAAGGAATGTGAAACGTTCTCTTACTACAAGAACAGACAAAGTATCAGGGTGGTAGGTTTTTATGTTTTCATTATTTCCTTTGTGTCTGTTATTTTAGATTCTAACATTCATCTCTCCCACTGTGATTGTGTAAGGTTTCCCTAGCAACAGTGATTTTTGTTGCTAGCCAGTCATCTCTATCAGTCGATGTGAAGACTGTCATCAAGCAGCAGCTGGAGAATGGTGCTAATGGCTGGACCGTTTACCGCATCGCACGACAAGCTTCACGCATGGTAATCTTACACTGAACACCAACCAACATCAACTTAGTTCATCAGTGTTCTTGAAATATGTCATTGATGTTAGGACGTTTTAACACAACTCACTTGGTAGGCAGCTCTTGAGGGCCTATTGCATCTTTCAGGCATTAATTTAATTAGAAACATTTTCACGAGGATTGTTGTCAACTGTCCTTCGTGTCATCTGCAGGGATGCCATGAGTTTTCCAGTGAGCTGTACCAGAGCTTGCGGACCCGTGTGGCGTCAGAGCACTTTTACTTCTGGTTGAACAGCCTGAAGGAGTTTTCCCAGGCAGAGCAGTGTCTGAATAACGTGGAAGACGGAGACTACAGCGGAGCCATGAGCGCCATTGCAGAGGCCCTGCGCTCTTACCAAAAGGGCATCGCCTCCCTCACAGTCAGTTAACTGCCGGGCATCTGCTTGTCAAAAAACATTAGTGCTGCTACACTCTTACCAGTGACAGGATGCTTAAAGCTGCTGATAGTCTAGAGAGAGTTCCCACTGAAGCGGATTTCACAGCATCTCAGACTGTTAATGTATCATCTCACTTAATACCTCACTGTATCTTGTTAGGTCAACTCAACAGGACCTGTGTAACTGTTTAACTGTGTTTAAGTACATTTATCTGATTAATCCCTACCTCCAGGCTGCCAGCACTCCTCTGAGCCCGCTTACATTCCAGTGCGAGTTCATTAAGCTGCGGATTGACACCCTGCAAGCCCTGTCACAGCTCATTTGTACCTGCAACAGCCTAAAAACCAGTCCTCCTCCTGCTATTGCCACCACCATCGCCCTGACCTCGGGCAATGACCTGCAGCGTTGTGGCCGCATTTCCATGCAGGTAAAATGCTGGTATATAAGTATGGTTAATACAGGGAGGCTGACCTGCAGGGAAACATATTGTTGGTATCATATGATTGTTGTGTTGTTTAGAAAAGCCTTTTGTCACTTCCTCCCAATTCCTAGTTTATAATTCATAGCTGATGTTGTGTTTAATGTAATATATTTGGAGGATGTTTTTACTCATATTAATTAGGGTTTAATTAATGTTAGAAAGTTAAATAGGAATAAGTGGCACAGATGCCTGATGTTTGGTTGCCAGGAAGGATTGCTACAAATAAACTGAAGGAAGAGGTAAATACACTGTAAAATGATTCAAAGCAGTAGGCAACTTTAGGTTACTGTAAGGATTAGTGTATCCAAGAATAATAACTGCTTTTGCTATAATAAATCATTACTGTAACTCCTTTTTGCAGATGAAGGTTTGCATGGATGAGTTCAGACGTCTCGCTGCTCTCTATGCTGATTTACACCAGTCCTCGTTTGACGCTGACTATGCCACTCTTCGTAATGTGGAGCTGTATCCTTAAACATGCTTTACCTAAATTACATTAGTAGTGTTTTTGTTGCATCTGTGATTTCTCAGCTGATTTTGTTTTTTATGTCTATCAGCTTTCTTTAACAGTCTATTCAGACAACAACAGAGCTGTTTGCTTGTCTCCCATGTAATTGAAGCACTGATACTGGACCCACAGGCAGCCAGGTGAGAGCTGCAGTAGCTCAGCTTTTTAGAATTAGTTATGTTGCTTTTCTGAACTTCTGAGAACAACAACTTCTCCAGCATTTGAAAAAATGTAGATGTTATGTTTTAAAATTGTTTTGCACACATCCCCTGTAGGCAGCCTAGCAGACATTTGTCTAAAATATATTTACCTTTTTTGTTTTTGTTTCTAGTTTTCAGGAGTACGGTACCCTGGGGTCGGTCCAGACTGAGAGTGAATATGAGCGACGCATGATGTCAGTATTCAACCGGGTGATGGAGGAAGTGGAGGGCCTCACCAAAAAACATCCTCCTGTGTCATACTTGGTAAAATTAAAATGGAACACCTAGTTATAACCAAGTTTTCAAGATAGTTTTAAGATTATTGTGCTGCATTCATACTTAGCCAGTTTGACAGCAACAAATTTCTTATATTTTAAACCTGTTTTTTAAAATGTTTTTCAGCATACGAATTGTCTCTGTGACGCTGTCATAGCTTTGCTCAAAGTGCCGCTGTCTTTCCAGAGGTACTTCTTCCAAAAACTCCAGTCAACAAGCATTAAGGTAACTCGTTTTACAATCAGTAGTGTACCAAAACCAAGTATAAAAATAAGACATTGTGGCTCTTAATTGAGGTATGTGTTCATGGAAGATCCTCACGAATGACTGTGTGTGTGTGTGTGTCTTTATCATGTTCATCATGATTTTCTGTGACCTAGATTTCAAAATGTGTTGACATGCATGCACACAATATATTATTGTAAACACAATATGTCTCTAATTGGTTTGTTCATTGTAGCATATCGTACAAGGTATCCTTTAAAGAACTTATTTTAGTTCTTAAAGATATGTGTTTTACTGTTGCCAGCTCGCCCTGTCTCCATCTCCACGAACACCAAGTGAACCGATCCCAATTCAGAACACTCAACAGCTGACATTAAAGGTAGAGGGGGTGGTGCAGCATGGTTCAACCCCAGGACTCTTCAGGAAGATCCAGTCTGTCTGTCTTAATGTCACTTCAGTTCTCCAGAGCAAAACAGGGCCTGACTACAAGGTATGTAGCCTTCATCTAGTAGTAGTCTTTGACCATATAAGCAGGACAAACACAGCTAAATTCTTAGTTACATACCTTTTTGTTGCACTTTTGTTGAATTGCAGCAATGCTGAATGCTAATGTTCCTGTGTTGTTGTTTTCCCCTTTTTAAACATTCAGATCCCTCTAGATTCTAAAACTAATGAGATTGAGCAGCGGGTAGAACCACACAACGACTACTTCAGCACCCAGTTCTTGCTGAATTTCTCAATCTTGGGCACCCACACCGTTACTGTTGAGGCCTCCGTGGTGGACGAGAGTGGTATTGAATGGAAGACCGGTCCCAAGACGACAGTGTCAGTCAAATCCATGGAAGATCCATACTCACAGCAGCTCCGGCACCAGCTGCAGCAGGCTGGAACCCAGCCTGCCCCGCAGAGGGGTGCATTCAATCGCTTCTAGTACATGTGCCCTTCATGCTTTCTTTACTTTCAGAAACTGTTTTTGCACCGTTTAGTGTACTTGTCCTATTTTGTCTTGTTGAAACTGAACATGTACATATTTTTTGAATAATTAAAAGATCACGTTTAATTTCAATTCTGCACCCATAGTGTGATTTTCGCAAAATATAATTGACACGATGGAAAGGACGGGTAATGTCATTATTGCTATAAATAATAGTCAGCCTGTGGTTGGTCACCAGAAAATATAAAATTGCTTTTACTTCCTCACTATAATATTATTCCAATCTTATTTCGTGTGTAGTATTTTCTAGGACAAATTAGTATTGAATGTCCTTGGATTTGCAGTGTCATCTATTCTACACAAATGTAATAACATAGATGGCCATCAGGGGGCAGATGATGGTCATTAACTGCACATAGATATCTGAAGTGCACTAAATCTCTCTGATGTCAACACTTGTAATGTTAAAATTAAAGCATTTACACTTTTTAATTAAGTAGTTTAACTTGTTAATTTATGCACTTTTGCATTGTGACGGAGCTGTAGTCTTGTGTCTTTTTTTTATTATTTTCACCAACGCTCTATGCACCATGTTCCTTAAAAGCTTATATTTTAAATATTTTAAATTGTTGTAATGATGCCAACCCTTCACAAGCAGACAACTGTAAATGCACTGATTTTAACATATGGACCCGCAGTGATTTTGTAATCTGAAAATAACTTGCAGCCGTGAATTACTCCATGTGATTTAGCATGAAGTCATGCGATTTGGTCACAAAATTAGAAACCGGTTTATTGTTAGACTCCATCTCCATCAGCACTCAGCGTCCGAGTCTGCGCACTCCACGGCGTCAAGTCACAAGCAACACGAGTTAAACTTCCGCGCGGTATTTTCAAAATGAAAGCAGCTAAAAAACATTTCTACGTTTTTCTCAAATATAAGATAAGATAAGATATTCTTCATTGATCCCACATTGGGGAAATTCGATTGTTACAGCAGGTCAGTGCAACAGTAATGTGCAAAAAGAATGAAAGAGTGTTTAAAATGTGCAAAAATACAAAAGTAATAAACATTTTACAAGAATCATATCAAATATTGTTTTCTACAGGTGAACAACTATAAAGGGAAGTCTTTTTTTCTGTATTGGAAGTCGATTGGTTAATAGGATTTGGGTTTACTTGAATTTTCCAATCTGTGCACACTCATACTTCAAGTAAATCAAATCAGTATTTGGTGAATCCACCATTAAATACACACAAGATCCTGGAGAGGTTGCCACAGTTTTGGGGCGATAGAGTCTGTATGAGTGTCTTTAAGTAATCCCAGGCTGATTCTACAATGTTGAGATCAGGCCTTTTGGGACCACACCTGTTGCAGGACTCCTTCAAATAGCTGACTTTGATATTGTTGTGATGTTTCACGATTAATCTGGGACAGAACACATGCCTCCCTGTGTGCGATGGAGCCGAATATACCACAGACATAAAAACCAAACAGAGTAAATAACAAATTAGGATATTTGAACTTGTAGGCTGTTAAGCACAACATCATCTCTAGAGCGCTGTTGAAGGCTGGTGCTCTTATTTTGAAAGCAGGAAGAGACCGGTTTTCGCCCTGACTGTGATGTTTTGTGTTCACTGACGCGGTGGGAATCAGGGTCTGGAGACGGATAACGGGTCCTGAGAGCCTAGAAACGAAATATCTATGTCCCTCGCATTTGTTGTGAATTTTTACAGCGTGTGTCGCGTTTGCAAAAACCCAGTGCGTTGACCCCAGACCGGGCCCGAATCGCCTGTCGTTCTAGTCGCGGATGGGAAGCTCGGTAGCTAGCTAACTTGACGATGATGATGATGATGATGATGATGCATCAGAGGAATAATCCCGGTGTCTCTGACTGAGATGGAGCCAGCGATGCTTAACTGGACTTGCTTGCTTGCTAGCTAGCGAGCTAACGGCGCCCGCCGGGAGCCACAGCGCCCGAGCAGCCCTGGATAACGTTAGCTAAATGGGTACAGCTGCGGTTTTATGGCGCAGGGTTTGTTGCAACGCTAAGGGTATCAGACGTCTCCACCTGTGCTCCCAGATTTTAAAGATTGACAATGTCAACTAGCAAAGATTGCTAACTTAACCGTTTGGGTTAGCTACACGTGACACACTGTATCTCGCTCCAGCAATTAGCTGCTCGTCGCTCCGTGTCTGACCGTCCTTGGATGCTTCAGTGCTGTTAATTAGGTGAGTACCATGAGCTAACAGACTTTAACTAACACTAAATTACAGGCTCTGACTATATTCTGGGTGAAGCGTTACCAGCATTGCGCTTTGCAGCAGCTCGCAAACACCCAGCGTCTGAGCTAACGTTGGTTATTGTCTCGTAAAATACCTGAGGACTCGAGCTGGTTGAGTATCTCTGTGGTGTGTCAGGGTATTTTGCAATACCAGAGGTATAGCCCACACGTTTCTCAACATCTGTTCCCGTTATGCTAACTCAGCCCGCTGCTAGCTAGCAAGCCATAAGGCACTCGACCATGTTCGGTGCGGCTGGTCCTTTTATGGTTCTGACTTTGTACTGTGGATTATCGGTGCGGATAGTTAGGAAGCTACATGTAGGGACGATCACCAGACAGTTCAGAGTAAGTACTATTGATTAATAATCAAAAGGCAGCGTCCACTACGAGTGTCTAAATTCCGTGAAGTAGCCTCCCCCTGCTCCTGGTTAGCGGCCGACTCCCTCCGCTTGGTTTCCTCCGTGTGTGGTGTAACATTGGCTTGTTTTGCGGATTTGTGTCCTGTTCAGAGCACACCGTTTGTCAACAGTAAGAACAACACGATGTATGCAGATGACTCATTTTTTTTAGCTGTGCTAAACAAGCCAGGCATCAGATGCTAACTGCTGCTGTGTCTCAGTTTCAGACGGTGTGAATCAGGATGGCACAGCTCTTGGACGGGGCCGGTAAACTGGGCTGGGTGCTGCTCAAGTCTCTACTCCGTTTTGTGTTTATGTTCTTCAACAACTGTGTAGCCATCCCATCCTACTGCTTATACCTGCTGCTCCTCCAGCCGCTGAGAATATGGGACAGCTCCACTTTCTGGCACATTGAAGGAGTCATGTTCAAATGGTTGCTGGCCATGGTGTCTTCATGGGGCTGGATCGCAGGGTACACAGGTAAGACTGTTGATCATTCACACATATTCCCACTGTCCCACTTGCAAACCAGCTCCAGTTTGGGCTTTAAGCTCAAATCATGGATTTAAGCAGGGATATAAATGTATACTTATGTTACTATGCAATACTTCCTAATGCTTTTCTATCACTTGTATGTAAACACTGGACATAGCGTCTCCTCAGCTGATGACTACTGACCACTGTGTGAACATGGGCGCCAGTTTGTAATTTCCATCCCACTCTCTGTCTGCCAGTGAATTCTCTTGTATTGAAACAAAGTCAGTAATAGGGGGCAACTTGTTGAATAAAAATGAAGAGAAATAAAAACACAATGTGTATCTCTGTTCTGAATCTTGAGTGGTACAGCTGCTCTTTGCTCCTCTTTGAAAAGAGCATTTCCATACCATCAAGATAACTTGATTCTATAACAGTGCTGCTTTGAAAACCTTTTCTTCAATTGCATAGCTTAGTCTGCTGCTATTTGTATACATGCATACAGTATGATCACATTTGCATTGCTAGAGCATCTGGTTTTATTTAACATTTACTGACAAGAAGCAATAGTTGCTGAAACAATTAGGTGATTAATTAATTCCAGTAACTATTTTGAGAACAGAGCGATTAGTGCATTTGGTTTTCAAAGCATTTGCTTCAAATGAGTTTCTTCATGTAATGTGATTTTCTGCATTTCTGTATCATATGTTAGGGAAACGGTTACCTTGGGCTTTTGGGTTTTTCCTTGGAGGAAATAAATTGCCAAAGATTTGTTTCACATTTCATAGCCTAATCAATTATTTAGGGTTTTTTGATAATGAAAGTAATTGTTAGCTGCAGCCTTAACTATGTGATTTGCTACTCAGATGACAGGGATGCTTTTTTGGTAGTTGTACAGAGGCAGTACAACAAACCAGCTTTTATCAAAAGGAATAGCTGGATGTCATAAGTGTTGAGTCTTCTCAGCTGGCTGGAATATCTTGAAGTTATTCAGGCAGTCACTGGTGTTTGGTTGCAGACAACTACTAGCAAAATGCTTACAAATGCAGGGAACATTGTGAGCAACGAAACATTTATTAATAATGCAAACTTTCAGCTTATGGAATACCTGGTTTTGAATTAAGCAGTTTGTTAACCACCGTGTTTAGCAGTGAGGCGCTATATGGCTGTATTATTCAAGTAATGCTAAACTGTAATTTAGAATCAATTTATTTTTTTTTTTCTGCATGTCAGTTGTGATTTTGGTTTGACTCAGTTGCTTTTTATTGTGGCGCATAGTAAATTTAAACTGCTGTGACCTTAGAGTGAAAACGCATATATTGCAAAAAATAAAACTAAACAAAGATCTGAGCAGTAAATAAATACAGAACATTAAATACTAGCAAAATACTCATAGCATTAGATAACCTGCTTTATTAGAGTCAGCATACAGTAGCTGTAGTCGTAGAGCATGTGTGAGCGCTTGTGTTGTTGACCTGCCTTCAAGGGCATGGGGACAAAGATGGGGTCTATTAGCATTTTTACCTTTCCCGAACAAGGCAGTCACGTCTCTACATGCTCACTGCACTGTGTGACAAACCTTTAAATCTGGACAGCACAGATTTGAGGCTTGTGACAGCTTTTCTGTCACATTTAAAGGACATATGTACAGTGTTTATGTATGTATAGATTCTGATACCGTTTCTGTTTAAATGTTTACATAAATTTTGGCATACATAAAGCTGAAAGTATTCTGTAGCTGCACCAAATATTAACACTAATTAGTTATTGCTAAAAGTCATGTTTTAAACAAAATGCTGTCAAATATTTGACAGCATTTTTTTCTACAACAATATGGTAATAATATACAATAAACAAGCATTTTCTGACTTTTAGATATTGTGAGAAATATCTAATTTCTCACAATATCAAATTGTCAAAATTTTTCACCAATTAATAAAATGAATAATTCTGAAAATAATTAACATTAATCAAAAATGAAATTATTCCTGATTTGTCTCTTTGAATGCCTTTAAAACTTAAATCGTCCTCCTAGCTGCTTTTGTGTTTTATTTATCATCATCATTTATTTGTCATCAACAGAAATAGATTTCATTCTGGTAACATTGTGCCACATATTTTTTTGACTGCTGTTCGGTTCATCCTGCACTTGGCTCGAGAAATGTGTGTCAAGAACACAGGGATTCTCACTGCAGTCCGGAAACTGAGCTTTAGTTAACTATCAGACATGAAGGATGTTGCATCACCTCCACTGGAGAGGCAGAACAATAGTGCTTTGTAGATAACAAAGCAAATACAGCATGCGTTTGTGTATATTCTGCTTAATCACATCACAGAAGTCGCATTAATTGTGCAGAAGATTTGCTGGAAAGGTTTTGAGCCCCACCACCCCTTACTAAACCACTCAGAGAGACTTTGTTTACACCATTCATTAAAGAATGAGTGTTACAGGTGAATGGCTTCTGTTATCCTCCAGTGTGCTGCACTAAATATTTGTTAAACTCTAACTTAAAGCAGCATCCTGCATTCCTGCAGTAGGGCTGATTAACGTTTTTTGCCTAATTAAATAACAAAGGGGTTGATTCGAGAATATATTTTTACTTTGCACCAAGGAGACATTATCAGACTCTAGGTAGACTTTAGGTGCAAATTTTTTGGTGTGATGTAAAAGGCCGCCTGCAGTATATGATTAATGGAAAGATTTCTCACCACTGTGCCGACAAGCTAACTTACAAAAAGCAATTAACAAGATCGATACTCATATTTAATTGTTATATACATGTTGGCTGTAGAGATTTCGGGAAATCTTCGGTGCTCAGTGTGTGGTTGATCATTACCCAGTAATGTGTTTAAGTCATCTATGGCTGGCCACATGGCTAGTTTATCAGGATTCTATATGTCTTGCAATAAATTCTGTCCATCAAGGTGATAATGTTTTTGTTCAGGCTGATTTACAAAGGTGTTGATTAAACTGTATGATAATTTTGAAGGCTGGAGTTTGTGTTGCTGGTAAGATGTACTGCACTGCACACAAGCTGTTTTTGTAACAGGCTGTTCAAACATGAACATCCACAAGGTGTGACAAAGACAGCTGCTATTCAGAGATGGTGATTAGGAGAGATCAGGTAACGTTGGTAATGTGGGAACTAGTTCAAATGCACTTAAGTAGCCTTGTTACTGGAGTAATCTGATTACTCCTCTACCATGTCCCTTTTGGTGTGTCAAAGTGCAGTCAAAGAAAGACGGAGAGACAGACATAGTAAAGTGACTGTTTACAGCGCAAACTATCCATGTTAAAACAAAAAAACAGGAAGTTATTCAGACTCTCAAACGCATTAATGTTTAAGTTATAGATGGACTTTGGACAGACTTTGTTTTAAAAACATGGAGGCATCGCTCTGTGTAATGATTTTCTCTGACAACTATGTTGTCCTTTGCAACCTTTGTCCTGGATACGCGCTCTTCTAAGAACACAATTAGGTAGGTGTGTACATGACAGAGAAGTTGCTGTCCTCCAGTATAAATCTGTCTGGAGAAATTGGGTTTCCCTAATGCCTTACCCCTAATGTGGAAACCAGAACTATTTTCAGACTGGAACCCTGAATTATCAACATGCAGTTTCTTACAGACATCGCCCAGAGGAGCTAAATGTGCGAATGCAATATCCCAATCAGTCAGCATGGGCATTAAACGGACATTACCCTAACAGCTCCCTAATACAAACTCCCAGTGATGTCCTATTGAGCCCATATGTGAATACAGCAGGCAATTGTTCAGCTACTGTAGCATTCACACTACCAACGACAAATCCCTTCTCCAGCAACAGCTTCTATTCATTGTCAGTGAAAACCCATCATAGTTGGTCCTATGGTTGGTAGTTAGACCCCACTGTGCAAGACAAAGTCAAATGGGTCCCCAGAGATGTGACAGAGGAAAGTTGAGAAAGCTTAACTTTATGCATTTGAGTTCAGAGACAGTTAGACGAGAGTCAACACACCTTAGATTAAGATACTGGTTTTGTGTTCTGCTCTTTCTTCCCACTTACCTGCACGTCCTCTTCTGTGTTACCTGTTAACCTGTATGTCATGTCAATCAAGCCGACCCCTTTTCCCTATTGTCAGCAAAAGCAGAGCAGCAGTATGAGGTCTGGTCAGACTGTCTCACACACACAGCAGTGGGAGACAGGTGCGCTAAAGCCAGGATTAAGATTTCACTGTGTCCCATGATGAGTAGCTGGCCTGTTGAACCTGTGAAGAGATCAAAGGTGGTCACAGCAAGATTTCTGTCAGTAGAGCATGCACACTTTCCCAGTTATGAGTTACATTTTCCAGCCTTTGATAATATGAATCCAAAGTTAACATAAAACATGAATCGACATGAATAGAACATCACAGACAGATTTCTAATGTCTGATGTCCATATACAAACTCATGTTCTATCGCTGCAGGTTATTTTTTTCCTCTCGATGTCAGTTCCATAATCTTCCATCAATTGATTGGTTGACAGAAAGTTAATCTGAAACAATTTTCTGACTTTTGGGGTTTAACCATGTTGTATATAAAATATTCTGGGGTTTTCAGGTTTTTTGTTGTTATCTTGCTCATCATGTTTGATACTGCCTGTCTGCTATTCTTGTTGAACCACTTTTATAACACTAGTTTCTGACGTTTCACGTAAATGAGTAAATAATCTTAGTAACAATTAACTAATGAGAATAAATTAAATGCTTCATCAAATGTGCCATCCTTTTCTTTTAAAATAAGACAACTAATGCTGCAACACATTAGATTAACTTGCTGGTTATTTTCTTTATTAAACATTTGGTCTCTAAAATATTACAAAACAAAGTATATAAATCCTCACAGACAGAGGTGACATATTGATAAATGACTTTATTATTCCTTCCAAACTGCGTAAATAATATATTTGTAATATCTCACAATACAGCCTCACAGTACCATCAGGTTTTACAGAACCAGCAGGAAACACTGCCACGTTGTTGTGTATTTAGGGTTTCAGTTCTCTGCAAATGTTTTCGTACAAGAAAGATCAAATTTCTGATGTGCTAAGCAGTAGGGTTGGAGTAAATTCAGCATGTATCATCTCCTCGGAAGCTGTAGAAACAGTTCTTAATTTGTCCTGTGTTAGACTGTGTACGGTCATCGTGCACCCACACAAGTGTTATCAGTTTCTTGGTTGATTAGACTTGTTCTCTGGACTATGTGGGTGTGTACAGATCATCTGTGATTGACATTCCTCTGACTGTCATACACTATGTTTATGGCACTTATTTGGGCGAGCCGCTTCATGCTCATTTTCAGTCTATTACCATTTCCAGTCTTAAGTGAGCATCATTGTATGTTTGATCTCCAGTTACATCTGGTAGTCTCCTGTTTGTAGTGAACATTTCTGCAATTTGGAAACAGTTGTTCTGTGTTTAGGGCTTTGTGATCAAACAAAGAAAGTTAAGAGGGAATGCGTGAAAAAGATGCAAACACGTCCTGCACTCGACTCCACAATGGAAAAAGATCTAGTAGTGGGCACTTTTGAAAGCTTTTATTTACAGAAAGGAAACCTTTGGTGCCTTGCCAACATACATTTGATAAATGCGGGTGTATGATGCATGGAAACTTACTGTAGGTTGAGAGTCAAGAAGGCGAACCGATGTGGAATAACAACACAGCCCTGCAGCTTGGGGTCAGTTCAGAGGAAGATGGCGTGAATGGGAATTAACATCACTTTTGTTCTGGAGCTCTGAAACATGTTTGCATAAGTGGAGGCTGATGTTTCACTCCCTGCTGAACAGAAAGACTGTGGGGTATTGATGTGGATGAGCAACACATTACGTGGTAAATCCATATTTTAATGTTAATGTGTTGTGATGTAACTGATACAACAAACTTTTCAGAAGCTGTGGATGAGGTCAAATGAGCTTTTAGGTTTAAATGACTGTGGGAAATTAACAGCAATTCAGGACACACATTTATTCCATTGAACTGACAGGGAGACTACTGGGCTGCGTTTTATAACTGGATTTAGCTTGGTTGGTCTTCACACTGCATTCACAGTGGCCAGATGTAACGTGTCTTTTTTGTTAAAGACGAGTCTATTTGATGGATTTTCATTTAATTTTGCACAAACATTTTTGAGTTTTCACAGGAGGATAAAAATGTCTTAAATATAAAGAAAATGTACAAACAGAAAATGTTTCACTGGCAGGACTCTTTTCACTTTAGCCACACTCGGGCGAGGAGAGCCTCGTTTCAAAGGAGACGTAGGGATACTTTGCCAATTTGTTCTGTAGAGAAAAAGAGCAAAGTGTAGCGATGGACGACAAGGTCAGCAGTACACCGTTTAGCTGACCACCGATACCGGATTAGACACCATGCCTGCAGCATGGCTGTCATCCTGCTGCACTAACTGTGTCATCTCAGAAAGACAATTTCCCTAATGTATTCCATCTGACAGATGACCCATCTCTGATGTCATTTACGCTCGTCTCCCGCAACAACGGGGACTTCTGCAAGCATAAAGACATGTTCCCTATGAAATGACTTTGCCTTCAGGGGATGTGCACCCCAGACACTCTTGTCCAACCGCCACAGATGTGTCATTCTTCGAGAAATATGCTCTGGATTCCTGTACTATGAGATTGATTGTATTCCCCAAAGGACAGGAGGCCTAAATTAAGCATGCCAATAACTTGTCACCTTCTGTCCCCCTTTTTAAAATCACTTTTTCTAACCTCCTTCTGAGAATATGTGAACATTTAAAAACTAAATGTGATTTCAGGCTGCAGCATAGAAAAAGTGTCAAAGTGCACCAGAGAACGTAAAATGAACAATGAGCACCACAAGTTGTTTTTATGTCCTAGTGACACTAACAAACTCAAGTGTCCAAGTGGCTGTCTTATCCCTTACTGTTATAATGCAGTTAACAGTAAGAGGCCACTAGGAGCTTCCATTACATTAAATGTTTGCCGTTAGTGTTCGGTCTTGCAGCCGTGGAGGGTGTTCTTCAATGTCTGCAAGTGAACATAGCATTACATCATGCATCATTTTGAACATCCTGAATAGCCAGCAGCAGGTACAGTGGGCTGGATTTCAAGGTGAAATGAAACCAGCTTGAAACCTTTGTCATAAATGAGTCATTCACAAATTGTAGATCTGACTGACTGCTTGAAATGCCTATCTGCTGTGTGATGACAGGAAACCTTAAACCTTACATAAAATTTGCGTAGTTTCTAACATAAAAGGGCTGTTGTGTTTGGCTGTGTACCCAACGTTTTTCAGGGCGGTTCTTATTTGCTGAAGTAAATTGATCCTGGAAATGTAGGCCGCACATAATGTGATAATTAAGGACATTTAGAGTTGTTGCTCAAAGTGGAAAAGTCAGAAAATTATTCTTGATGCAGTTCAGAGGTCAGTCAGAGGTCACGGCAGCCTGTTATCCGGTGCTTGGCAAGCCGTTTATTTATTTTTCTCTTTGGATGGAGTACCATGTTTTTTAAGATAATGAAAATAATCATAACAAATTGTACCTGGCCCTTTTCCATCAGGGCATTTTTAGGGCTTTTTCAGGGCTGGTGTCTGATCTGAACCAGTTTTGACTGCTACCGGCACTTTGCCTGGAAAACTGGTTTGAGAGTTGATGCCAGCATAGGTTCACAAAGCCAGGAGCAACACCAAGACATTTTAGTCCGCTATTATTGTTGTGCTTGCTGCTAACATTGCTGGAAAAGTGGAAACATACTGTTTACACAATGACGTGGTTCTATGGTGACTTTGTAACCTGTGGCAAAGCAAACAGCTTCTTAGGTTTGTCAACTCGCAGCAAAGGGTTAGATTTGTTGCTCTAAATTGCCCACAGGTGTGAATGTGGGCCTGCATAATTGTCTTTGTGCATGTGTCAGCCTGTGATAAGCTGAACTGTCCAAGTCTTGCTCAGTGTCAGCTGTGATCAGATCCAGCTGATCTTGTTTTTTTTTTCTCACCAGTAGCATTCCAGCTAATTATTTTGCCCCAGACTGCCTCAGTGCAGTTTCAGGATCATCATCACTGTGACCATGTGCTGCTCTGAACCTACTGCTCAACTGCAGTGTTGTCACTATTAAAGGTGCCAAAGCATCTCGTCAAAAATAAAAAGAATCCTCCCTTGAACTTGTCTTTCAACAGACACTTTTACTTTTCTGCTTTTTCTGCTTTGAGTAGCGATAGTTTGACTTAGTAATGACTTCCAACATTTCTGGAAAAATGCTTCCGGCTACCCTTAAAGGGTGTGCATGACCTTGAGTACAACGACCTTGTGAGATCTTGCGTGTAAAGATAGAGCTGTAGTAAATGCCTGAAGGTGATACTAAAGAAAGGATGCAGCTTCCCCTCTTTTACCAGTGGACAAAAACTGTGCAATAGACATGCTGCTATACAAACACAGACCAAATGTACATAAGTAGTGCAACATACTGTCTACTAATCACGTATACAACAAATGGATTCAACAAACATTTGCAAACATTTGCTCGGCTTTAACTGTGTTTTAATTTATCTCTGTTTGACCTGCTTACTCACTGATTGTAAGGAATTAACACCAAAACCTGGCCCTTTTCATCTCCAATCAAAATGTGTGTATTCAGATAGTCATCTGAAGTTTGCCAAAGTCAACATACTTTTTCCACTAACACTATTAGGTTTTTCTGATTGTTCTCAATAAATTGTGTTGTTATTTTAGGCGCATCATATTTCTTAATACTCAGATCAGATCATATTTTATGACAAATTAATGCAGAAAACCATTAAATTCCAAAGGTAACATAATTTTTCTTGTCACTGTATGTCAGTCCCACTCAGTGTAGTTGTCATGTATTGTGTTGGTGTCATTATCGTGTTTAATTAAATGATAAACTTGGTGTCTAAATGCAAATCTCACCACTTTCACTTTATCTGCCTGCAATCCTAACATTAACTCCTGCATAGAGAGGAAACACTCACTCACTCACTCACTCACTCACTCACTCACTCTGCACCTCGACTGATGCAACATTTGCATTACGCCGTAGCACTGAACTGTGGGGATTCCCGGTAAACGATTGCAGCACAGCTCAATGTTTCACCTCCTTGGCTTTCTCTTAATATGCAGAAACATTGAGCAGTGTGTTTAAATTGCAAAAGAAGCTCTCCAGCAGTGCTATTGTTGTCACCCCTCATCTCACATGCATTTCCTCCATTGTTGCAGCCTCCGTCTGTATCAATCAGATGCTGTGAATGCACAGTGAAGTCGCCTGTATACTCTCAGTAGCATTCAGACTGGCAAATCATGGAAGGGTGCCGAGGGGTACAGATCCATATATCAAGTAGAAACTCTGCTTTACTGACTATTTCAAGCATCAAACAAGAGTTTGCCGATTTCATGTGTACTCAGCTACATGTTACAGTGCTTTGCCACATCCTAACCTTCGACTGACCAAATCACAGGTTGATTATTAAATTGCCGTCTGTGTCATTTTAGTCATGTATTTGATTAAATGTTTAGCTGTGTTATGTCCTCAAAAACAGCAAATGAGTCATATCTTTGCAACGTTTTGTCGGATCATGACCAGAATCGTTCTGTGGGTAGATAAGACCTCAGTGTACCTGTGCAGTGTACCCTGCTTGATGTGTCTGTACTTGGCCCAAAGAAGTGCAGCTATATTTTGTTTATTATTTTCATCACTGTTTTCAGGACAGTTCTTATTTGCTGTACTAAAATGATCCTGGAAATGTAGGCCTCACATAATGTGGTAATTAAGGACATTTAGAGTTGTTGCTCGTAGTGGAACAGTCAGTGAAAACATTTCTTGATGCAAATCAGAGGTCACATCAGTCGTACGTCCATTCGTTGTGTAGTTTTAGAGAGGAGGGGAGCATGTTTAGATGGTAGACATGCAGATGGGCCTGGTCTTTGCTTTGTCAGGGTGTCGACCTGATCATCAGCCAAAAGAACAGTGTTATTTCAGCCACTCACGGAGCTCCTATACCAACAAGTCATCTGATCTTGTGTGTTGTACATTTTGTGTTGACACAAAGCCTAATGCCTTTAAACTGAGTATATTCTTTGTCAAGTACCTGCATCATTCTTTACTAAAAATACTTTTCTGCCACCTAAAAAAAGAAATGGGTGCACAAGTGCAACTTCAGATACTTAGTAGAAATAATTCTGCTGTTGTTTTCTGTTCTCTAAGATAGAAAGCGCGTTTAGTAACTGCCAGGAAAATGAGATTGTATAACTCTATAAGCTACTAATAAACTTACAACTAAGTAAAATTTTATCAGTGACAAAAATTAATAATACATTGATTAGCTTGTGGCCGCATGAGAAACATGTAATTTTTGTTTAGTATATGAATTAAAATTCAGATGATCATGAGGGGATTTGAAAATACTATGTTATCATCTTTTTTTCCCCCCCTCGGGACAGTTTCCTCCGCTTTGCTTAGAGCAGCAGGTAGTGAAAGTGATTAAGATCTCATTTCCTGAAACTCACTTCTCCTTTCTCATTCATAGGAACAGATTTTAAAGGAGTTACTTAAACCACAGCAAGCCACAGTTTGCTGGCATCACCTGATGTTTATGTGTTAATGCAGGAAGTCTGATGGTTTTGTTTTATTATCTTTTATTTATGACCTGTGACGGAAAGTAGTGTGGAGGTCTACCTAACAGTACGCAGTGAAAGGGTCAGAGGGTAGTAGTGGCCTAATGGTTCAAAACATTCTTTGGCATCTCCTTGTGAATAACTTCTCCATGTTAATTATGTTGTTACAGTGAACCACACCCGTCTGGCTCTGTTTTTGTGTTTATATGTGTTATTTTCACACCCTGTTTAACCAAGATGTATCTGTGTGTTTTGCCTTGCAGTAACAGAATGGGGTGATGATGTTCGGCCCATCTCTGAAGAGGAAGCCATGGTCATTGTCAACCACCAATCCACAGGAGATGTGTGCACCCTCATGATGTGCCTGCAGGACAAGGGCACGGTAAGAATAAAGAGAAACGCGTTACCTCGTTGTATCCCTTTTAGGAAATCCACGAATAGAACCGCGTTAAGGTTGAATGCGGCGGCATCAGTGTAAATAAAAGTCATGCAGAGCTTTGAGCCTGCAGGAAGCTTTGTGCAGTCTGTGTTGTGCTGGATAGGCTGCTGTCTGAGCATGTTTGTGTGTCTTTGTCACTGCAAGTAAAGCATTCCTGTAGAATTGCACACATTGTTCTAAAATCCTTCTGTCAGCCGAAGCTAATTATGTTTAAACATGTTTGTCAAATTTTAGCCAACATCTTACTTGTCTGCCTGTTAAAGGCAAATGATAACGGCATGAAGAAAAGTGTTCATGAAAACAAGGTTCAGTTCAAATCACAAAGTACAGTCTGAATTATATCACACAACACCAAGTTGTAATATTCAATTTAATAATGAAATGTTATCTATCTTATACATACTTTTTGTGCTCTTTGTTCAGTTGTTTGTCCATTTTATAGACTGACTTTTTGATCAATTCTTAAAAGGGTATGGGAATTTTATGTGTGCAGCAGCACTCATAGGAGCTATATCGATGTGATCGTATATGTATATATATTTTTTGTTTTTGTTTTTTTAAGTAAATAAAGACGGACAGAAGCACGAATCAGAGCTGCGGTTCACTGCATTCAAATTACAAAAAGTGAGTGAGGGTTTTCAGGCAGCACACAACAGATGTGCAAAGATTCGAGTCGTGGCTGCTTTGCATTCTTTCATACTGATGATTATAAACAGGCAGAGAAGTGAAAAATGCCAGAACATGAGCGCACATGCTCGCTACTCTGTTTCAGAGGCTGTTTAATTATACTCAAAACACTTTCACCATGAATACTGCAAAGTTCAGTAATTGTCAGGCAGCATAAATGTAAATACAGATGATTGATAACTTCTGTATTGGGTAATCAGGTGTAGTAACCTTTTTTTTTTTTTTTTCTTACGGTGACTTTTATTTTGTTTTTATTTCATACTATAGACTTTAAGTACATATTTAAGAGATTTTAGAAATGTATCTACATTAGTTTAAACATTAATAGGAAGTGAATTACCCAGAATCTCTTTGCAGCAAAGTCAGTGTCCAGTGTCCAGCTTCAGACTGTAGTGTCACAATCCATGAATATCAGAAGAGAAGTGTCACATTCACATTAACTGTCAAGCTTACGTCAAGTATGTCGCTTTTCACTTCAAGAACAAACTTTGACTTCACCTTCAAAACATGCAGCCATACCTGACTGCGACCTTGTACAGATCGTCCTGGAGAGACTGGCTGTGATTTGATTATTTATTTACTTTTTTGGAGGCTGGAGCATGCAGCTGTGACATTTTCTGTTGTTTTTGTTTGCTTTGATTTGTTTTGTTTTTGACTGAGACTGGCACTGCACTGGAGCTGCACTGCAAAAACATGACATGCTCTGCCTCCACAACTGCATCCCTGGCCCAGTTTATCCTCTTAACAGTGAAAGGACAGTAAGCCAAAGCTGCATCGGTGCAGGTCATGAGGGTGGAAGTGCACAGAGGGGGCGGTTGTCGAGTGGCAAGTCTCATGCTGGTGCTTACAGGAAAACGTGGGATTTAGGAAGATTATGATGGTTTGTTACAGATGTTTATTGGATTTCTCCTCCCTTTTTTCAGGTGGTACGAAAAATGATGTGGTTGATGGACCATGTGTTCAAATACACCAATTTTGGTCTAGTGTCCCTGATTCATGGGGACTTCTTCATCAGACAGGTAAGAATTGACACCAAAAGTCTTAGTAGTCTTGTTTTTGTTATTGCAGCCTCTGCTTCACGTTATTAATGTGATAGATATTTTTAGACCCAGGATGCTGCCCAGGTTTTTTTTTTTCTGTTGTTGCTCAGAGACAAGACTGTTTTCCCTCACTTATCAATACCTTGTTCTTTCTCCTGAAGGTCTGAGGATTAAAATGCAGACCTTTAGGTCATAATCCAACTCTTTCATCCTCCCAGCTACTATTGTCCTGTTTTAACTCCACTCTGCAAAAGCAGAGTTGCTACCCATCTGCTTGTCCCAGCTGGGCAGCAGAAATATTAGTCGGCTTCCTGCAGCCATGGTGTCCTCTGAGAAGCATAGAGAGCGCAGTGGACAGTAGCTGCTCAACCCTGCTGGGTCAGATTGACCCTTTGTTGTGGGGGCAGCTGGGTCAGAGTGGCCTGCTCTGACAAGTCTACACATGGAGCCAGCAGGTCGGGGAATTCCTGGCATATCATGCAGATTTTGCATGATATGATGATCATTTTATCAAATTAAAAAACATGAATTGGTGGATCCACTGACAGGAAACTCTTGGAATATCAATTAAATAAGATTTTATTTATGCGGCAAGACATTATAAAATTATATAGAACAATCACTCTTGAGCCAGGACTAGGGTAAAGGAAAAAACCTCCAGCAAAACGAGGCTGCTGGTGGGTGGCCATCTGCCTCGACCAGTTGGTCTTAGTGGAAAGCTGAGGGAGAAAAGCAGCGCAACAAAAAAATATCATCATTGAGGATGTCAAACACTGTCAGCAGCTGCCAATAGAAAAGACCTAGACTGCATGACCTCCACACATTCATATTTGCTGAAGTTTTTGGAACTAAAGAGAACTTGTTGGCACCAGCTCCAATAGGGTAAATGTTTAAAAATATCATTGCTTCATTTCGAATGATATCACTGCCGCACAGCTTTCTGTGCCAATAACTAAATGTTTGTCCACCCTTGTTTTATCTGGAAATACTTGAAAAAGCAGCTTCCTCCCTGTTTTTTGAGCTGCAGAAACATGACAGCAAGAGGGAATACTTTTTTTTTTTTTTTTTTTTTTTTTTTTTTTTTTTTAGGTCATGGAAATGCTTTGCCATGGAATTTCACATCAGGCACTGTGCCGAGGGGTGAAGAACCCTGAGTGTGCTCACAGCCAGACTTGTTGTGTGTGGAAGGCCTAAGCAGCCTCGGTCATTTCTGCCATCATCCTCTCTGTGATCCCCGCCAGCATTCTTGTGTGCATTCTTGACATCTTTTCCCAGAATACTTCACACGTCCACACAGCACAGCAAGCATCTGCCCCAGTCTCCCAAGCATCTGCTGTCCACTCAGACTGGCAGACATGTCTCCAACATCATTATGCGCAGCACCGCACAGCATGCTTTGATGGCATTCACACAGCTACTTGTGGTACAGGGCTTTAATTAAATGTTTTCTGGTAACGTAGGGATCCTCAACCTTTCAAAACTTAAAGAGAACCTTCAAATTAGAGGCAGACATCAACATTTAAGTATGCACAAAATCCACAAGATGTTACAGTTCAATTGTTGCTAATTTCTATAAGAAGAAATCAGCTGCTTTGATGTAGTAAAAAAACAGGATGACCTTAAAGTATTAAAATTTAATTTTAACTCATTAAAATCTAAATTTCAGGTACATTTAATGACACTTCGGAAACTGACTTATGAGATTTGGCATCCGCCTTTTAAATTGTTTAAATTTACAGAGAGATTGCTTACTTTGCCAGTGGCTATTGCTTATCCACCGTGGTACTTTTATTTGTTTGTTTCTATGTATATCCTTGGTTCTGTTTGGCTAAAGCATGTGGGAGCGCAGCAGAAACAAATCTGTGCAGGTTGCTCACTTGTGAGACGGCGCCCAGCATCAGAAGCCTTCAGATATATATAAGCCAACTAATATTTCTGTCAAACTGAAACCAAAGGCTAAATGTAAAGCAGTATTTTCATTTTTAAAAGGCTTGACCTCTGATGTTAAGAAATGCCCCCAACCCAACATATCCATCAATTCATACGCAATTCAATAAAACTGTAATAATAGTGTCAAGATCATCTATAGGTTTCTGATGTGTTGAATGCCTGCATCTCTGAATCTTTGTAGTTGCAGCCAAAATGTTGACTACAAGTTTCACTACATACAACTGCATTAATAAAACACGTGCGCACACACACACACACACACACACACACACACACACACACACACACACACACACAGCTCAGCCTGGCAATGCTAATGCATTTAGAATAGCTTTTGACCAGGCCTAACTAAAAATCAATGCTGCTGCTCCTCATCCCGTCGCTGCTAATGCTCCTAATGTTTTCAAGGCGTCATGTTTTGCATCCATTTCAGCTATGCCACTAATGGTGCTCTGAGTGCTCCACAGAGGGACTGTAGCTAACATCTGATTTGTGTTAGCTTGTTTCTATTTGTTTGCTTAATTGTATGCTGACAAAAAGCAATCATTTTATCAAGACGATGAATTTAGTAGTTATCCTCAATTGTGTCATTTGTTCAGGGCAGTTGGATATAAACAGGACTGAACGTGCAGCATCTTGAAACCACTGGGCAGGAACCATAACTTAAAAAAGCACTTTTCAAACCATATGTTATGTGTTATGTTATGTTATGTGTTAGTTAAATCGCTCTGCTTAACTGTGGATAAATGTCCTTTTTGATTGTTCATACAGGGTAAAGCTCACCGAGACAAACAGCTGATCTACCTAAAAAATCACCTAGACAAATACTACCACAGCCGCAACAGGAAGTGGATAGTGCTGTTCCCCGAGGGTGGCTTCCTTCGCAAGCGGCGGGAAACCAGCCAGTTGTTTGCCAAGAAGAACTCTCTCCCGCACCTGACCCACGTCACATTGCCTCGTCTCGGGGCCACGCAAGTTATCTTGAAATCCCTGTCCGCGCCACTAGAGAACGGCAGTGTGGGCAGCGAGACCAACACCCCTAACCAGACAGGTAACTTTCACAGAAAAACACATGATCCCTTCTTTGTCTGTTTTCCCCAATCCTTCATCAGGAATATTTGGAAAGTTGGTATCAGCCCTAACATAAGGTAAGGTGTTGTCAGAATTTCACACTTGGAAGTTGAATGGCTTATCTCGCGTGTGTGTGTGTGTGACATTTGTTCAGTTCTCTTGCTACAGCTGTTGAGCAGCTTTTGGATTTTATTATGGGTGAATTGTTTATGGACACGAATGAACATAATGCACAGGGGATGGATGTCATGTCTTTACATAAATTACTTTAAAATGTTATGGTGGGTGTAGAGTCGTGCTGACACCAGCTTCTCTTATCACTTTTAACATTTATTACAAGCTAGAATTTAGTGATTATTCATTGGCCTATTTAAATAAATAACCTGGTGCCAAACAAAGACAAAAGTTTAAAGTTTAAGCATAGACAGTCTGCCAAAATGTACCAAAATCTGCCTTGATATTTATTTTCAAACCTCAACCTTGCTTCTGGTCTTCTACAAAAATCTCTAGGGCTCGACTCAAGTATGTGACAAGGAAAGAAGCCAAGCCAAGTTTGAATGCCCCTGCACTATTTATAAAAGGAAAAGCTTGAGGTGTGGTGTGAAGGTCAGCTCTATCAGTGATGTGGCAAGATTTTATTTCCTTGAATGTTTCCCTATTGTTTGTCCCCTTGTGAAATGTTAAACCTATAAAATATTGGCAATAAGATGTAATAGAAGAAGGCCTGGTATGACCCTGAGCCATACCTGTGGTCTTTCGTAAGAGGTGATGCAGGGCAAGAGTGTAGGATGTAGCAGCACAATATACGCAACTAAATGGAAATTATTCAAGTGTAATTAAGTGTTCTTGTTATTCCTGCTACGGAAATTAGCAATGAATTCATGGCATCAAATTAATCTGGCCACATGTTGGCTCACAGTCTCCTTTTCAGTCTCATGTACAGCTCCTTTAGATCACGACATTTAAAATTAGAAGAACATTTGTGTTGGATATACTGAACGAGAAAATAATTTTAAATTAAGAAGACCAAAACACCATGATTTTCCAGATTGTCAGAGTAGTAATAAAATTTAAAATAAGAATATAGAATTTTACTTTCGTTGGGCCTTGATGGTGATATTTGCTTTTTTGAGTTTCTTTGAGGTTGATAGGGTTGTTTTGTTTGTTTCTCAATGGCATCTTCAATTCTTAGAAAGTAGATTTATTCCTCGAGATTTTTTTTTCTTTTATTCCACAGGCAAAAACTCTCCTGCTTTATAGTGCGCTGTATTTCTTGATCAAATGTGGTTGCACTCTTCACACATGATGCATTAAATCATCGCCTTTTTGTCCTATGGCCCTCGTGAGGCCTGTTTTAAACGAAAGGTAAAGATTGCCAGAAGAGGAAAGGGGTAGGTAACATCCACAGAACGGCCAGAAATTGCATCAAGGTCCTTGAAACCCCAGCGGTGTCTTTCAGGAGAGTCATTTTTCTGTCTAGAGACCAGCCCTAATTACAGCCAATGAGCAGGGCGATAATGCTTCAATTAACAAGTGTGATTTTTTTTTTTCTATCTGAATTCCTGACTTAAAAGTTGTTTTTCATTCCAGTGGATTCAGGGTCTTTCTGCAAGTGGAAGGCGAGGCTAACATAATAATTTATTCTCAGCAAGCTCCAGATACCTCAGTAAACCTGCTTCTCGAAGCATCCTCAGCAAAAACCACAGTCTTAAAACGGCTATAAACATACAGTTGCATTGCCTGCGCACACTGCTCACTCAGCTTACCCAGTGGACTCTCCTGGCTGTGGTTCAGGATCCATTTAAGGCTGTCTTGTGTTAATAGTAATACAGAGAGACTTTGTGCCAGCGTTATTGAGAATGTGGTTTAGAGCATTAGCCGTCCTTTAGTTTGCTAACACAGCTCTGCGTCCTACAGCCTCAGCACTAACAGAAGGATGCCGGCTGTCTGTCCCTTTGCAGGACAGACTGTCAAACCAAAGAAGTAGCTCAATCAGCTGACGTACAAGTTAGAGAAAGTCGAGCGTGTTGCTGTTTATGTGTTAAATTATGTGCTGTGTGTGCAGTTTTAGTGTGTTGGCTTTTCAGCTAATTTAGCTCAAAGTCTTCATCGCATCAGTGCCAACAAACACCGACTGTCAGCAAAGGGTTTATTTAGAACATCTGGCCAGAAGGCAGCGATTCAGGGTTTTGGATGTGTCAACTTATTTAAGATATTCATTGCATTGCTGTATTCTTCCCTGTTTTGTATTCTGTAGTTAGGTTTGTATCCCAGTTTAGTCTATCTCCCTTCGTCCTTTCCCCTGTTCCAGTAGCTCAGGAGGAGGGGAAGCTCATTGCTGCAGTAGGGCTTGTCCTTCCACTTGAGTCTAGTTAATGGCATTAAATCCTGGGGCATAGGGGAAAAAACACATACCCACAAGAGCACTATGCTCCTCACTGTCCTGTTGTGTATGTGTATATGTATGTGTGTGTGTGTATGCGCACCATGCTGATCAGAGACACAGCTTTGTCTCCTTCTGACCCTCCCTGATGCGCTGCAGAGGTGCCCAGAGCTTGCTGACTCACTCAGAGACAAATGGGCCACTTGGAGAAAATAGGATTTGATGTAAATGTGTGTGCCACTGTGTATCAGCCATGCAATGTCACCCAGGCTAAATACACAGCTCAGTGCAGATACAAAACACATGGGTCACTGGTCACCAGTGTAGTTCACAGCCTGTAGAAAAGCTCTGTGTGCAGCTAAGAGTGATGAGGTTTACATGTTATAAAACTGCAGTAACAGTTGGCAGGTAAACAAAGTTCACTGCTATGAGTCATTTATGCTGAGAGTCGAGCTTCAAATTACCCACAGGTAAACAAGTTTGATAACACTAGCCAGTCAGACACAGTTTTCATGCACTAGTTAGTCAGTAGGAGGGACAGGTGCAGGCTTCAAGTGTTGTAATTGGCCTGCAGAGTGGCCTGACAGAGAGCCAGATACCAGCCAGTGTATTTCCTTCCTCTAACTGTTTACACAAGGATAGGGCTTCTCTGATGCCATTTTAAATTACCACAGCTGCTGTTATTACAGTAGTGTTTGTCACGGCGTATAGGGCACCAGCGATACCTTGGCTCCGGGCCCCATTCTTTGGCTGGTCATCCACCTGAGACTATGGCTGCCTTTCAGCACACTTGGACAGAGCTCTGTGTCCAATTACCAACGCAGATACTGTAGCTGTGATGTGAGCCATTCCTACCAATACCATAGATGCCTTGTCATTTATCAGATCAAATAATGTACAGTAAGCAAAGAGGTGTGCATTCTTAAAGCTCTGATATCTAGTAGAAGAAGAAACAAAATAGAACAGTACATTTTATTTTTAATATTCAGTCAGAGATTTTCAGAACTAGCTCATTGAGATGCAGCATCACCAACAGTATTAATAACTATAATAATTAATACACCTAGAGCTGTGAAAAGCATAGCAATCACTATGTAAACACCATGGCAGGAACCTGTTGTGATAGTTTTCCTTATGGCTCATGGCTGCAAAATGTGTTAATACCATAGTCAAAGTATTCTCAATAGATAGGAGTCGATATGATTTGGATGTTGCTGGTTATGTGTAGCATTGTTTAAATAGAGGAACTAATGTTGAAAAGGTGGAGTCATTCACTAACTACTAACTGCATGAACAAACATACCTAAATTAAAGGAACCACAACTGTTCTGTTCTTCTTTAAGTTGGTCTCAGTCTCACTCGTCTGTAGTTGATGTGCTGCTTTGCTATCATAGTCCTATGTTAAGGCTGTTACCACTTTAATCTCTAAATGTGAAAGGAACAGGTCTGGAGAGAGTTCGTTTTTTCTTCGCCGCCTTGTTTCACTACTGTCTTCACCCTTACTATCGTTTCTTTCTTACCCTGCCATAAATTTAAGGATGAGACATTAACTTTGCAGATTACAAATGTAGTTTTTGTTATAATATAGTTAGCAAAATGTTTCTTCTGTTGTTAAAGACATAAAAAGCATCTGAACTACTGAAATGCAAGTGAATCTCTACCACCTGCAGGTCTGAGGTGCTGTAGTGTGGTCTTCACCTCGAAGTCTTTTTGTTGGGAGGTACACAAAAAGACTCAATGTGGGGATTATTGAAGTATGGCATACCGGAAACACTGTGTGAGCATGTTGTAGCTATTCACCCCTGCCTGTTTCATCTTGTCCTCCCAACTCATTTAATTGTGTTTGTGTTTGGCAGGTAACAAGCGTAAAGGCTTGCAGTGGGTTATAGATGTGACCATAGCGTACCCTAAAGCAAGACCCATGGACATCCAGACTTGGATCTTTGGCTACAGGCCTCCTACAGTCACACACGTACATTACAGGTAAAGATGAAATGTTTGTTATAGCATTGAACCTTTCACCTATTCATCTGAGTTTTTTTTTTTTTTTTTTCTTTCCAACCGAGTTTCCAAAACGGCAATT
The DNA here is from genome assembly GCF_900324465.2 of Anabas testudineus. Taxonomy (NCBI): domain Eukaryota; kingdom Metazoa; phylum Chordata; class Actinopteri; order Anabantiformes; family Anabantidae; genus Anabas; species Anabas testudineus. The sequence continues at coordinate 12,738,064 of NC_046632.1, read as the reverse complement.
TGTCATTCACATGAGAGGAAACAATAGAGCCATTATTACTATGCAAATTTACTACGGAGCCAACATGCAAAGAAACTGCATCACATGGAAATGACATGACATCATGAAATAAGTGCAACCTAATGTTTGCATATAGTATTGTAAATCCATTTTTAGTGGATGGGAATATAGAGGAAGAAAAACTCCTGCACGGTCGTATTTCAAACGAGTCCTGTCACAGGGTTTCTAACAGAAGTACACACACTAAACACGTGACTCGCTTTATCAGCCCAGCCTTCACATAAATCAAGGGAGGGGTTGTCCCTGGTTTTAAGTCTACACACTGATAACACAAGTTCCCACCTTGCATACTAAGGGATTATGCATGTCATTATAGAGCTGTCATATGACGCTACTCTTTGCAGCTTTTGTTTTCACTGCTCAGTCATATTACATATTATCTATTTAATTAGAGCTTTTGTATTACCAAAACATTTTTAACTATAAAAATATTTTGCTATTCTGCTAATAGGAATATTACTGCTGTTATGCAAAACAAATGGGGTCCTGGGCAAAGTAAAAGGTGATTTATGAACCCTGACTTGTTGGCCCTTCTTGCAAGGCTCCTCTGCCCACATGGACTAAAGCTGAGGACTCATTAAGTCTGTAATTAGATGAGCAGAGGATGCACTAGTCCCACTCCACCTCGGGGACTCTCTAATCATCCATCGACACAATCAGCTTCCCTTGCTCGGTCAGCAGCTCTGCAGCCTGGGGACGAACAGGGAGGCACCCAACCAAGCTAAAAGTACAGCTTTTCCTGTTACAAGTGTGCGCACACAGTTCTGACTGTGTAGATGACGCTGATCATAGAGAAGTTAGACCCATGCTGGTACAGGTGCAGCGTCAACAAGAGGATTAATATGCCTGCTGATAAAGGAAACACTCTGGAGGAGTGGGCAAAGCGAAGCACTTTGGTGATTCAGACAGGACAGGCGGCTAGACTAGTGTGCCCACCCTCAAACAGTGTTTCTGCTGCGTCAGTTTAGTCAGTGCAGCATTTGTTTGCTTGAATTCTTCAAAATAATATAATTAAAGAATATTGCTGCATCTACTAAAGCATGAGAAGCATGAAAAGTCCCAACTATCGGTGTAATCAACTAAACTTGACTTGCAGAGATTATCCAAGCCATTTGTGAAGTAAGACATCAAGCACCAGAATCAGTGACCCTCACACAGAGCTGCCAGTCCAACTAACTATTCAACACTAATATTTTCAAAGTAATTATCAGGGTTTAGATTGTTTCAGTGCTCTGTGTTATTTCCCTTCGATCATTGTTTGTCTTTTCAAATGCCAAAAAATCATGAAAAGAGATTTACTTCACACTGGGATGGTTGAAGTTTATTTTTCCACAGGAAGTCGGTGAATTTTACAAATTGGTCACTTCATAGGAAATATGCTGCAAAGTTGTTTTTTCTGTGTGGAAAAGTAGAATTTTAAAGGACTATTAAATGGTACTGCATGAACAAAAAAAAAAATCACAACAGCAGCACCCTACATTACAGCTTAAGGACTGATGGTGTTGTCAGAACGCATCCAGAAAAGAGAACTGTCACACTCAGCGTACAATGTTGGGGTAGAACATCAAGCACAGTGTCAGCCTTTGGCCGTTAGCGGTGATTCAGCATGTTGAGTCTGCGGTGGAGGCAGTCACTCAGATAGAGCTCTGTGACCGGCTGCTCACTTAGCAATTACGTGATTTCACCCATTTATTGTGGCGTCTACTTACTTTTCGCATCCACCTCTGTTTGTCCTAAAAACAGAAGATGAGCGAAGACCATTTAACAGCATATTAGCATTTTGCTTATTTGTGTTAATATGCCAGATTTCTGTGTTTTCTGTTTTTGATTATAAATAAACACTGCAGACTAGAGATTTCCTTCACAGAAACGCAGAACATATGTACATGTCAGCTGTTGGCTAGTTGTTATTATTTGTGATGTGGTTTAACAGAGGACATGAAGCATTTGGGGTTTCTTTGCAGTCTTTGCAGCCCTACATCTGACTGTTTCTATGTGAACTGACCTTGAACTGTGCTAACATTTCATAGGTCTGTTTAAATTACTACTGCGCCTGATCCCCGGCTTCAAAACAAGCAGCTGAGTATTAAGTAATATTCTAGATGAATCCACGTTGAGCACTCTGCACTTTTTTTAATCCTTCTACCTCCCTCTGTTCTCCCTCTGCCTCCAGTCTTCACCCTCAGCTCCACCCTCCCTCGCTGTGTCTCCTGCCCTCTCCCCATATAATCTCAGCCTCCCAGATTGCAGCATCATAAGCCCTCTGTGAATGGCAGATGGGAGCGTTAGGTGGGTGTACAGAGGCCGAGCGAGGGCAGTAGTGGGTGTTAAATACGTTGAAATCCTTTTCTTTTAAACGCACCTTCTCCTCTCTCTTTTTTTGTGCTGCTGTGTGCGTTTCTGAAAGCTGCTGTTCGAAAATATCTGGAAGGTGACATGATTTATGGAGTCAGAGTCTGCCTGGTCATCACATGGATACTTTCAGGCTACACACCTGGTTTTCTCTCAGTGACACACAAAATTGTTGAGTTTGCAGCTGTACTGCTTTCTTAAGACATTTTCCTTCCCCAGTAAGCTCTGTGTTAAAAAAAAAAAACAAAAAAAACAAAACACCTCACTTATTTTCAGTACTTGTCACACTGGTGTTTTACTGTGAGTGCTTCTCTGATTTGAGGTTGCATCTTGGAATAATGAATGAGTTGACCACCCATCTCCACTTGAGTCTTTGAAGGAACCTCCTCTAGAGGTGTGAGAGTTCAAAGTTCATCAGCAACATTTGAACAGGCATTCAGATATATTGCTTTTGTAAATTAGCAGTTCTTCTTCTAATTATTCTTTTGAAACATGCATTTAAAATCTGGAATAAAAGTGCTAAACATTTTAAACAACACCCACTGATGCATTCATGGATTTTAGCTACTTTTCTCCATTTTTTCTTTTCTCCTTTTTTTTTTTTTTTTTTTTTTGTTGTGTTGGCGGGTCATAAAAACACTATTATGTTGTGCAAAAAACTTTTAAATTATTTTTCTAATTTTAGCAAGTATTGATAAAGAATGTTAGATTTGTTAATTACTACTATTACAAACAGTTTTTCTTCCCCCATGAATAAGAAAATAAAACTTTAAGGACTTGTGTAGATCAGAATAACTTGATACATAATTGTTTATCACTGAACAACGTGACAAGAAAAAATAACCATTAATGACATGTTGGATAAATGCACTTTTCATCTATAATGCAGTGAAGCTGAAATGGGATAAAAGAGGAATACTCAAAGTACAAATACTTATTTACAGTAGTTGAGTAAGTGTTTCTAAATATTGAGAAATATTTGTAGATTTGTTCTTATCTTGTTTGCAGTTGGTCTTGGGGTGGAGTGGTGTTGAATAAACCTCAAACATTAACCCTGATAGACATCATTTCAGGCCATGTAATCCACAGTTTACAGTGGTTTTATCACCCTTTACTTCTGACCTTTGTCCTGACAACAGGTCAGTGCTCCCATGCTTTGTTGGTACTAACCTCCGCAGTGTTCCTCCCACATCCTCCATCCCTTTCTTGTGTCCTCAAATGACAAGATCAACAGCCTTTGTTAGAAGCATATGGTCACAGTGATCAGGTGAAAGTTTGCTTCTGCCACGTAGATACAAAAATCTATGTAATGTTAAAGGGTTACAACAACAAGGTAGTGTACACTGGTCACTCAAGTTCAAATCAAAACTAATCTTTGGGCTGTTTACGAACATGTAGTTTGGTTCTGGTGACTGTTTTTGCTCTCTGGTGTCGCACAGAGCTCACGGACAATTAAGTGACCATGATTTCTATCAGTGCAGGCTGCAACTTATAAATGATAAATTATCAGTTTTAACATCATGTAACCTGTCCACGTCCACATTCACATCCACATAACAAAAATAAATTGCACAGATGTTTGAGTGCAGTTATACCAGTCTAAATTAACCAAAATTAATTACAAATGCATCAAAGCTGGTCTGAACCAACCAAAAGGAAACTATTTAAGGTTCAAAAGTTCAACTTTTTAATCTTTAAAAACATGGAAATTACAGCCATTCATTTTTAACCATCTAACAGGCATATAGAGTTACAGAAAGTCTTAACATTTGTTTCAATAGCTGTTTTCAGACATACACTGGAACCTTGAACTTAGCTGGACATTACCTGAGGACTTGTATGTGATGATGCAAATGTCCAAAGCTGTTTGTTTGGACGTTAAATGGAATAGAAGCTGCTCCCTGGTGCGTCCAATTGAGATTGTCTGAATAGATAAGGATTCACACCAAGCGAAGGAATGTGTTGACAGTGTATTTATTGTGCGACTAGCTCTGCTCCAGTGTGTGTAAAGAAAACTTATTTCCACGTCCTTTCTGTGCTTCCTGCATGCTCTACTGATGAGCCACCCCTCACCTAAATCAAACGCCGTATTTTCACTAAGCGAGAACGTTTTTGACTCGGTCTCCTGTTGTGTGCTTCATGTGTGAAAGGCCAACTGATTCTCCAGACAAAAGGAAAGGGCTAATGTTTCTTAAATAGTTCGAAATATCTTTTGACCAAACCATGCAGGTTATAATGACATATAGGTGGTCTGCTGCATTAAGCAAGTCTGTGAATGCCCACAGCTCAAAGTGGGATTTACTTCTTGCACTACTGTTTTAGCCTTGTCAACTTTTAAATTTTTGCTGGTAATTTGTAAAAGCAGTAAAATTTATAATGTTGTAGCCACACCCATTGTAAACACAGACTGGTATCCTAGACCACACCAGCTTGCATATGTAACAACATTCAGTCAGTCATTATTCCTATGTTTTTCTAACTGCATAATTCTCGACACACCCTTACTAATAAAATTGATTAATAATGTGCCAACTTCCTCAGAAAAAGGATGTGATAATTGTGCAGGTATGTTATATATTTAATATATTGTCCATCAAATTAATGTACATAATCAGTCTGATTACAAAATAACTTGATTCAGTTTTAGACAAAGCCTCAGTCACCTACGGATGCTATGTACTTTTCTCTAGAAGTAGAAAAGTAGAAGTAGTTTTCTGTAGGAACATGTTAGCAGTTTTATCAACTTTTCTCCCCCTGGTTGAGACCTTAATGTGTCTGTTGGAGTTTCTGGTATATCTGTTTTTCTCCAACACATCATTTCCTAGAACGAAGACTGTCTTGACCCAGAGAGCAAACAGATTAAAGACTAAATGGAGCAATTAACGAGCAAACTCCCACTGTCCCCCAACTTGTGTATGATTGCCGATAAGCATTTCTTGGCATTCTGTAAGTCAGGGCGTCGAGGAGTCGTGAAGTGTCTGGTTCACTAAGTAATAGTGATCCCCAATGAGCACAAAAGTAAAATGAATACAGTGAAATCTCGATTGTTATTGATCCATTATAGCACAAATACAGCAAAGCTATATCTAATTTCATTCAATTTAAATAATTGTTAGATCATCTTCAGCTTCAGCCATCACCCCCGAGCAAAAGAGAACTCTAAGACTGCAGTCTGGGACTTGGGGCTTCGTTGCATATACACAAGGACCCTTATCTTCAACTAGCAACGGACACAGAGCAGGACTGGAGACTTTTTTGGGCCCCAAACCACACAGGCCACTAATCTCAATATTCACCTTTTGCAACTTTCTGCCCAAGAGCAGACCTCCCAGGGCACATTTCTGTTTCTTAAGATTTCACAGCCAGAGAGATTTAGGGCCTTATAGAGTCCCAAAACAATAACTGGCTGCCCTCCAATGAGGCTTGTGGAGTGGACAGTCTTTTCCAGCCACAGTCTAAATTTAATTAACTTCTCAACCCAATTTAGAGGGGAAACAATATCTCAAGAATAAGAGCTGTACAGAAGCTAAGCGGCTCAAACAAAGCAGTAAATGGTGGATCAAAAGCTTCTGATTTGCACTGTTTACTACCCTAATTTGTCTTTCATCTCATGAATAACCACATTCACAACTATCCTGGTAGAAGTAACAGCTACAATTAAAATGAACTCTATTCTGCTTCTTTATGAACTCCATCTTTTGTCCAGAAAAAAAAAAACATTAACATTAAATCCTCGCTTACAGATAAGTACTTACAGTAGAGAGATCAACACATGCTAAGTCTGATGTTGAAAGTTATTGACGGGAGAAACTGCAGCTCTCCCACAGCTGCCTGTCTGTACGCCAGAGTGTCAGGTTAACAAGCTGGCCAGTGCCAAGTGGGTTAGGTTGGAAATGAGAGCGCTGCTGTGGCCCCATGCCAACACATCACCACCAGTTCCCCACTACCACCACCATCACTACTGTACTCACTGTTACACACAGTGCTGCACCTCAGCACAGCAAACACTGCCAATACATAGAGAAATGTGTGGTATGGACACGTTAAGTCATTGTTTAGTAATTAATGCAAATAAAACACAACATATTGTCTTTGAAACACTTTCGCATTGTGTGCACTCGCTTTAATTCGAGAACAGATGTATTATCTTAGAAGAATGACATATATACTACTCCAAACGGCATGATTGACAGCAGTGTGAAATGTAGAATCAGGTGTTTTTAGGACAGGAAACGAACCCTTTGAACTTCCCCATGCTGTTTGATTTAGGCTGCCAGTGGTTAGGCTGAAACCGCTTTTACAGATATAACTACAGGCCCTCTTCTCCAAATAAACCTGGCTGATAAGCCACTGAAAGCAGCTGATACAAGGAAGATACTATATGCTATCTAAGCATGTTGTGCTGATTTGCTGTGGACCTGAATCAGCAGCACCTCTTCCAAACCTTAGCAGCCTTCAGCAGCCTATGCAGCTGCCCTAGACACCAAAAGATCCTGATTTCTGCATGAATATTTCAGCTGCAGGAAAGTACTGTGGCAGCCGTCTGATACCCAAGGCCCTAAATGCTCAAATCTTCCAATAAGTGGCACAAGCCAGCTCCTGTTTCCTCTGCCAGGATTACTGAGCTATCGGTTTACATTTCAGAGCAGGCTGGGCCTTTGGAAGGCATCCTATACCGAGGCAGGTGTGAACTATCCTCACGTGTTACTCGAGTTGTTAGTTATTATTCACTTAGTCGTTAGTTCATTAGTTTATATTTAGTAACGGAACCATGACCGTCGAGGTTTATGGCCACATTTGTGATCCGCTACTGGTAAAATCTTACATTAGACAGAGAAGTAGCTGTTGTGTTTTGGTTAGCATTTGGCCATGAAGCTAATGTAAAAACGAATGGAGCATAACATTACTAATCTGAACCACTAGATGATTATTTAGATTTCTACTCCTTTATAGCAGGCAACGTCCAGTAAGGTCAAAACAGCAGCAGGGTGCTTCTCAGTTCTATTGGCTGGTGATTTTTGAGGGTTGCCACAGTTTGTTTGCGCAAAATATAAGTGCGAGCCTAAAATTTAACAAGCAAATGTTTTGAGCGTGAGGAGAAAGATTTGAGCAGGACCATAGAAAATCTGTGCAAGTAACAGTAAATCTGAGAGCACAAATACAGTTTTAAACATGAGCAGAGCAAATCTGAGTGCGAGTGGGGACATTGTGAGTGAGGGAAGGGTTTTGATGAAATCATTAAAGCACGCTCTCAAATTGAAAAAACTATGCTTTTGATTAAAGAAAGAAATCTCATGTCATCACTACAAGTGTAGAGTTGAATCCCTTTGCAGGAAAACTCTGCTTTTATTTTTATAGTGGTGACTTTCTTGATTTATCCTCTGCTATAATTGCTACCTCCTGTCCACAAATTATCATATCGGTTTCCTCCGAAAGCGTTCTGTTTCATCATTTTGGTCTTTCTTGGCACTTTGAGAAAGCATCAGTGCGAGTGTTTGGTTCCTGTGGCACACGAGTAACATCAGAGATACATGATATCCACAGACACAGTAGGAGAAGCTTTGTGCTTTGGCCTCTAATCACCTCTATCGGGTGGCCACAGCAGCTTAGCTCCTGTTTTGTGCAGCCTGAGCTGCTCGTAGGGAAGGTGTAGCTGTTGGTCAAAAGTTGTTATATGTTCAGATTTTTTTGAGCTTCATCAGAACCGATTTAAGTGGTGGATTTTCTCATGTTTTATCCTGAATGTAACAGGCAGTTCATGCAGCTGAGAGACATAAAAGTTGCTTTAACAGGACCTTGTCCAGACTTGCCACAGAGTAACACCCACGCCCTGAACCCCTGGATAACGAGAAGTTTCCATAGATATGCACTTAAAATATATCAACCAAACGGAAGTCTGCAGTGAATCATCAGCCCTTCGCTGAAACGGGCCAAGCCTTTTCCTGATTTGGTCATACAGTCTGCTTCAGTTCAAAGAGCATGTTTTACTGTAGCAAGTGTCTATATACACTAATATGCTCTCTGACAGCAGCTGCATTGAGCTTTTTTTACAGCAGTCGTTTTCAGAAAATGAACTGAGAGAGACTCATTGAAACCCTTTAATGAGACGGCACTGGCCTGTTTAAAGAAACTTTCAATAATCAAATGGTTTATCAGTCTGTTCAGACAATGTGTGGGTGCACTGTCTGATTCTAATGATTATGATTTTTGCTATTGTTACTTTCATTATCACTGCAGATTCTTCGTAATTGAGTGAAATACCCCTCGTAATTTTAAAGAATAATTTTTTTTTTTTAAATCCCACTTTACTCTTTTCCCAACAAATATTTTAAGTGTCTGCTTTGAATGACTTGAATTGTAATATAATTATGTGCTTATTTTGATTCTGAATAATGTTGCACATTACGTTAACTGATTTATCCGTCATTCATATCATTTTTTTTCTTCAGTTTCAGCAAATATAATGTGATATGGAAAACAGCAAAACCAAAACATTTGAGAAGCTTAAATCAACGATAATTATAATTAGTTCAGTTAATTTATTATTAAAAGCACTAACTGATAAAACTGGTCAGCAGTTGCAGCTCAATTCCTGTCCATTAATAGTAATAATGATTTACATATTAATTATCTTTCTGTTCACTGTTTATTCCAATGAGGCTGGAATTCTTTAAGGTCAGGTCTTCATCGTGGGTTCGTACCGGCAACATACAGCAGATTTTTCTAAAAAAACAAGATGTCATCCTGACAGAACTGTTCTGTCTTTACTTACACTGCTTTTAATATTTATTGATCACTTAGTACTCCATTTTTATTTCTTTTTTCCTAGGCACTGATGTACTTTTTTGTGGTTGGGGGTATTGATTGTATAGGAAGTGCTCGTCTCAGGGAGGAGACTGTAACCTTTCTCTGAAGGTGACCAGAGCTGGCAGCTTGGTAGTGCAGCCTACTAGGGACCCCTTCTGGCTAGAAACTAAATTTCATCTCTCTATGACTTCTGAAAGTCACCCATTTATAAGCCTCCCACTGTTTTCACAATGCCAGCCAGCACATCAGTCATGGTGTTTTCTTTAAGGTGTTATTTAAAATGTTGTTTTAGACACCAAGAAATGATCAGCTACTGGAAGATGACGATTCAGTGTGACGATAATACATAGAGATAACTGCCAGCTGTTAAAATAGCTGCAAAAACGGCAACAATACAGTTTTTGTTTTTGACATCCACAAAAGGACAGAAATTTGTTTATTTTTCATTGAATCTGTTAATTATTTTTTGATTAATCATTTTGCCTAAAACAATGTTGGAGAATATGGGAAAACTCCATCAATTTCTTTTGTTTTGCTGATTGCTGAGCATTGAAAAACTGCAGCTGCAAATCTATTGGCAATTATATTGACACTGAATGGTAAATAAAAATAATAAGTATAATAATACATATAAATAAAACATTTCTAACATCTGTTCCTCATCTTTCATGTATGATATTAAATATTCGTTCTTTGCACATAACAAGCGATCTGAAGAAAACACTTTGGACAGTTCTGTTTCCTTTTTTTTTTTTTTGACATTTTATAGGCTAAAAAAATAATTTAAAATTTAAGAAAATTAATCATAGTAATATTAATAACCATTAGTTGAAGGCTACCATATTTTATAGTAAGTACAATGTTATCTGAAATATCTGAAAGTGTTTAATATCAATATGGGCTCATGATGAATGTTTTTAGTATCTGCCAACATTCTGTAGACTGGAAAATTAAGTGATGAATCAACAAACCTAATGAAGGATGAATTGATAATAGAAATAATGATTAGTTGCAGCATTAATTCCTCATCGCTTCACCACAGCCCCCAAACATTAAAGAATAAGCATCTTTCGTCTCTGCTTGAATATAATGGTGTTTGGCTCTTTGAGGTCAGCGCTGCTTCTCACAGAGACAGTTTTTAGAGCGGTTTGTCTTGTCTGTCTGCTGCCAAGACCCTCTGCACTTTTGTCTCTGTCTTGTGACACTCTTAAATCTGCCAGCGACACACATGATGCCATTTTTCAGATCTCTGAACTGGCTTCCTATAGCTACTGCATCAGATTTAAAGCCCTGACCCTTACCTACAAAGTGGTCAACTCAACAGCACCTGTCTGGTGCGCTTTGCCAGCGATCAACATCTTGTCGTCACCTCACCTTAAAAGATCCCAGGCTAAACTTTGCAGCTCAGTGGTCCCACAATGGTGGATAAACCTGCCCACCTCTGTACGCTCTGCCTCACTCCCAATTTTCAAAACCTGCTGAAAACATAACTCTTCAGCTTCTTTCTCTGCACTTTAAAAACATATCTTGCACTTTTACCTCATGAAATGGAAACAGTTCTTCCCAGAGCACTTTACTTTAAAGTTCTTCTCCTCGGCTGAGACATTTTGCCTTGTACATCACTTTTAAGTCACTTTGGTTAAAAGCATCTGCCAAATGAGTAAATGTTAATGTAATGAATCCTCCAAACAAGCCGAAGCTATAGCAAACACACAGACTGCTCTAATAGACTCTGCCCACGGGCCCCGGATGACACCCTGGGTTTGAGCCACAGCTTCAACAACGGATCAATGCAGACAGTTTCTGCTGAGGGAAACTCAAGTAATCCTTTTCTGTGTTTCTTCTCTCTCTCTCTCTCTTTTCCTCCAGGATGTACCCAATAAAAGAGGTTCCTCTGGAGACAGAGGCCCTGACTGACTGGCTGTACCAGAGGTTTGTGGAGAAAGAAGAGTTGCTGACTCACTTCTACGACACAGGTTTGTCTCACCATGGCAGTTTGGTAAAGTTGAACTGAAATATAATTTACTGACTCACTAGTTCCTGTACATATGTGTTTTTTCCCCAAAAAAGCTAAAACAGTTGTGGAAAGACTTTGAGTATTGGATCCTATGGCTGCTGTTAAAAAGTGTTTTTAATTTAGTTTACAAACTATGTCATTTCTAGTATTTTCTCATATGTATATTCTGACAGCTCATTAATTTATTTATATACAGTGACATCTTTCCCTATATTGGTTTGATCTTGTTTACTTTGTAAAAACTAAAACCCCTACCAGTGTTGTGGTCTTGTACTGCAAATGTGGCACCTAGATAAGATTTGAAGGTTCTGTTTCCAATCGGTGCCTTTAAATGACTTTCAGTAAGAAGAACAGACACGAAGCGATGCCTCCTTCTGTTAATACGCTAAATCTGCCACACTTTCCATGAATGGAAGAATCGTTTACAGCTCGAGAGCAGCAGGAAGTCCTTAAACGCTTGGTTTTAATTATTACTTTTGCTGAGCAAAACCAACGTTTATTAGCTCAGTCACATCTTAAAATAACAAATCTGAAGACATCAGCTAAGCACAGATGTATTTATCCTTTTCTCCACAGGATCATTCCCGTCTCCAGAAGGACAGAAGGAGGCTGCTTCCCGACAGATGACCCTCGACCCCGTGTGGCTGTGTCTCGTCCAATCATTTGCTTTCGCCTCTGGCTACATATGGTACAATGCCCTCCAGTACCTCTACTATTGTTTATTTTGAGTCACTGATGAGGCAAGTCTTTATTGGACCACTGGAAAAGCCTCAGGATCAGTTGGTGTGTGGCCCAGCGTCGTTCTTGCCCCCATACAATGGATGAATGTACATTTTCAACAGAGGAGACTTATAAGGAAACAAAAAAACATATGAAGACAAGTACACAAACACACAAATTACAGAATACCCATACCATATGAAACTGATCACATGCATTGTTAACTCGCACACAGCCCTAACACCACACACTCTCTCCAGCGGCCTAGCAGAATAATCTCGCACTCGACACCACTCACATATTGATGTTTACACGTCCGCATACACAGACACTCACTCATACATAACTTTGTATTCAACTTTAACGAAATGAGGCTCAGGACTGCTCCAGAAGACGCTCTGGACCGAACTCTCTTTCTCTCCCTCCCAGGCTTTAGCCGTAGTAGTTTTACAGAGGATAAAGTATGTGCGGATGCGTGCGACTGAGTACATGTGACTAGAAGCGTAACGTCTGCCCCTGTTCTTCTTCCTGGTGAGAGTTAAAGCCCGCTGGACCTCTCTTTCAGCCCGCTGAATATCCGACTGGCCACACCTTCCAGAACGAGTGGCTGTATGAACCTTAAGGCTGCACAGCCGGCCGCTCCTCTGGCCTTCATTGCACTAAGGATCCATACTGCCCTAACTGCTCCCTGCCCCAGGAACTACTCCTGAATGGTAGCTGTAAATGTTTTAATTTCCTATATTTTCTTCCCCTTATACTGCATATCTCCACAACAACGGCCATCGTATTTGTTGTTGTCCTTTATTTCTTTTGTCTTTTTGTCATCGTTATCGTCTGGACTGTTTTTTTTTTTTTTTTCTTCCTGTGTCCACCTGTCTGTCGAGGCAGTATTCAGAGCTCACTGAGGAAGAGGGATCGTGTTTACACTGCTGGCCCTGCTGAAAGCCTGGAAAGCCCAAAGGGGATGGTGGCTACAATGCAGCGCTTAATTAAGAATCTGTTTCTGTTTCACATGTAAAGAGGAGGCAGCACCGTAACGCTGGTTTAAAAGAAAAGGAAACTATTTTGGTGGTACGCACGGCAAGAATTGCAGTCTGATCACCTAAAAAGTATCTTCCTCATTGTGGATTCCCCCTTTTTTCCATCCTTTGCTCTCCAACATGCAAACACACACACACACACTTACACAGACAAATACACATGCGCAAACAAGGCCATGTGCAGCTACACACAGCAGAGTAGACATCTGAGGATTATCTCAGCAAGCCAGACTGAGACGGCAGAGACTCTGATTCCCCTATTGGACTACATAGTTTTACAAATATTTAAGCCATATGCTTAGTGTCGTCGGGGTGAGGAAAAGACATTGGAAAAAAAATGTGATTTTATTTTTTTTGTTTGTTTTGTTTTGTTTTTTTTATAGAAAGCTACCCTAATGTTCAGCATTCTAAAATAGACATTTTGGCTTACAGAACTATAGGTGTCATTACTGTAAATTTACAGCATAACCTGCCTAAGTGAGTGTGCGTGGTTGTCTTTTCCCCCCATTTTTGATATTATATGATTCATGTTGTGTTGCTCTGTGACGTCAGAGTGTGGCGGCTTTTTTTCACCACGAGTGGTCAAATTTTATTTCATTTTAAAGTGCGTTTCAGCTGTCGTCCTCATGTCACCGTATGTTTCAATCTTGTACATAACAAAGCTGAGGAAGAGTTAAGCATCGTTCGCGATGACTGAAGCGTATCTCTCTTTCAATCCGTGATAATTTCAGAATTTTAAGTTTAAATTATCATGAATGTTTAAAAAAAAAAAGAAGAAAGCAAGGATGATCCCTTCACTCATTAGTGTTGCCCTGTTTTATTATTTTTATTATTATTAATTTTGTGCTCCTGAGCTGGACACGGGCTGCTTCAACACGTCAGTGGTGGCTGACACTGACAGTTTGCATGGGCCCGGTTCGAAACTTCTGCAGCTGTAATTTTTAAATAATCAGGATTTAGTGGGAAACCTGGACTGTCGAGCCTTACCTGATGTTCCGGTAGACCACAATCCCAACTAACGCCGCTTCCTCGCACTCCCTCTTAACAAACATTTGTTATCAAAACTGGGCCAGCGAGGAAAGGATCACTCGTCACTTAGGAGGGAAACTCTGGAGGGGCCCTGCAATGAGGCCGCTGTTCTCTCTCTGTTGTGGTGTGGTTTTGAGGTAAATTACATGTAATTTGCTTAGCCTGCTTTAATTAGGAAAATTATAGAGGAGCAGCAGTTATCGTTGTCCTGGCTAATGCATAAAAGGTGCATTTTAGTAGTAACTGTGCTCCCTGTGCGCCACTGTAAGTAGAAACTATGTGACATTTTAAAAAAGGGCTACCTGACTGGGTAGGTGGGAACTTTTTACTGTAGATCAGGCTGTAAATGTGTTTCATTCAGCGGCCCTCTCAGATTCCCCTTCACCGTGACAGTGTTTCAAAACGAAACATCACGTTTTTTCACCTCTACATTTTTATTTTATTTTTATTTTCTGACCATGTTTCCAAAGAAGGCAGGGAAAAAATGTTTTCCTCGATGTGGTTTTAGGAAATAAACACCATAGGGATTTAAACAAATTATTCTAGAACTGTCTGTAATTTTCCATTTTGTACTTCTCCTTTAATTCCTAGCTACACAGCCATTTTACAACACAAAAGTTGTGCTGGAATAAAACATCATAAAGATCCTAAACACTGGTCGTCTTTCATACACTTTTCTACAAAGCAAATGCTGTTACGAGTTAAGTGCAAGTCGTGACATGTTTCCCACATCCTCTCCTGCCAATGTTCCTTTTTTTGGTTAAATACTTTCATGTTTAGTTAATGTCAGTTAATCATTTTGAAGGTTTTTCAATAAGTTCCTTTCTCTGTTAAACATTTACATAACATCCATTTATGCAAATTGTTTCAGATTTTCAAATATATTCTAGTTAATATTCAGGAGCAGAGATTAAATATCTATTATGAAGGAAGAGCGTGATGTTAGTCGCGCAGAATTTGTTTAAGTTACCCTGGAAAAATCCTCCTCGCTGATTGAAAATTGCTCTCTCTTGTCTTCAAATGTAAACGTGTCTGTCTGTGTGTCTCCAGGTAACTGAAGCCTGTGTTCGCTCAGGTCGGAAGCTGTTGCTTAACTGTGGTGTCAGTCTCTGGTTTTTATTACAGCGCTCTGATCTCATCCGTGACGGTGAGCCGGTGATGGTGTGAACTCTCAGCACCAGATGCAGTGATCTGCCTCCTACCTTGGTGGGAGGTGGGAGTATTTAGATGCGGGTCATTTACATTTTTATGGTCGTGAATGCGACAAGGAGACACAGCAACTCAACACTGCTTTTACCAAAAAGGATGGAAACCACTGATTTAAATTTTTGTCTTTTTTTATTCTAAATTATTTTGCTTCAGAGGATAATTGGACACTCAGGCCACCAATGCGTGACATCAACTACATTTCTATATCTGCTGGAGTGATATGTGGTTGGTCGGAGTGTGCAGAACAGCCTCACGCTCCAGGAAGCCGAGGGTAATCACTGGTGAAAACAGTGGGATGTCAGTTGGAAAATGGGATTAAATCTGCACCACCAGTATACCAGAGGGCTAATGGGAAGCAGTCAGGGTGGTGTCCAGATGGAGAAGGTGTAGTTTCAGCCTGCGTGGAGAAACCAACTCTCTATCCGTCATCGCCCACCTTACAGACACATTAATCTCCAGAGGAACATTTCTATTCTTTGCAGAAGCACCAGCGTCCCTCCTCGAACACCTGTGATGAACTACTTCACAGGCAGCGCTCCCCTACGTCCTCAATGTCACGCTTTGATGCCTGCTCCCTCGTGAATGCCACGACGGCAGCGTCCCTTGAGTCAGCAAGCACTAAAACATCCAGCTCCAGAGTGGAGGCCCGCGTTGAATGTCACTGCGGCAGCCGCCGCCGGCTTCACAGCCTCTCCCTGGCCCCTCCTGCTGACATGAGAGAGCATGATGGGTGGGACAGTGACAGCTGGTCAAACCCTCAGCGTTGTTAGGGGCACATTTGAATGCTTAAGACATGAGAGGGAATATGAATTTTAATATGTAGCTGCAACGTAAAAGACATAAATGAAACCGTTGTCGCATCCTGTGTAGCAGACTTTGACATTTACCGAGATAATGAAAACTCGCTTTAAAAAAAACAGCATTAAAGGATTTAAAATGTCCGTTAATACTCCTATTGTTAACTTAATGTCACAGCTTTTCCGGATGAAAAAGCACCCAGGTGTGTGATTAAATCATTTATCCTAACTGTGTGTATCCTGCTCTGAAAAGTGCCTTTATCTAAAACTGCACCAAGCTAAAGTGAGTCAGAGGTGTCATTAGGACCATACACCTCCTGTAACCCCCATTACAGCACCACTGTCGCCCCAGCAAAGGTGAGGATATTTTAACAGGATGTATCTGTCTGTCCTTCCTGTCTCTGGCTCTCAACTTCTGGCCTTTAACGGGGGTAGCTGACGTCAGAGTGGCCTCAGGCACCCGACTGTCTCTGTTGTTTTTAGCTGTCAGTTTTCTGCTTGGCCCCCCTGATTGTCCCTGGCTCATATCCAGACTCCCCCAGCTTTTTGTGGGAGTGACCTTTGCAGAGGCAGACTGACAGACGGGCTCAGGCGCTCACTCTACTGGTGGTGAGTGGTGTCGGTGTGTGTGGCACTGGCAGCAGAGGGAGGTTAGACACCATACATGTTCCGGTATCCCCCAAAATCAGTCCCCTTTTAATAAATGACTTAATGAATTTTCATGATCATTTGATTATCTTTCAATTGATTAAGTAACTAATAACTCCAAATAAATCTAAAATGTCCTGCAGACAATACAACATTGCATGGTTCATTCGCTCAGAGCAGACTGTTTATGGTGGTGACATATGTGATGCCCAGACTGAGAGGTCTCTGCATGTTGCTGTTGGCAGATGAAGGCTCTTCAGGTGGTCCTGCTGGTCAAATCAAATGACCAGTGACAATAAGACGCCCATCAGTCTCCCACAGCTCCCCCCCCCCTCGTCTTACATATGCAGACCTGGAACCTTTTTGTGTATTCATGAGTAACTGGGGACTTCAGACTGAGGTGAACAGAGCCCCGCGGATCATGTCAGACAGCAGATAGTAAAACAGTGCTGATTAGTTTAGAAGAGTTGGGTTTTTATCTGTGTGTGCTTCAAGTCTTTTCTCCTTACTTTGCATAATTCATCAAATTGTTTGCAAGAACTGTTTCAATCATAGAAGATGATAATTCAGGTGATTCATGCTCAAAAAATGACTCGTCTTTGGATATTTTTAGTGAGCTATTATTACCTTTGCCTTGTAGAGCCACTCTTTTGTACTGTGACAAAAAATAATCAGGCTAGGACCTTGGCTAGGAGAAATAGTTTCTTGTTTCACACTCAAACTGCTTTTGATGAAAAGAAATTTGAATGAGAAGAGCCGTCACTTTAGCAGCTCATGTTCTTCCAAACATACATAAAGAAAGAAATACAGTGTCTTTAACAATACGGATAAAGGTCCTGCAACAGATGCAAAGTCTAATCAGAGTGTTGTTTTGATTCAGGTTTTTATCTTTGTATTAAATCAATTGGTGGATAATATTACTTCAGGTAGCTTCTGCACAGTACAGTGACCATACTTATTTTGAGACTTCAAAAAATAATCCCTATCCAATATGTCTTTTAAATGGCCTTTTCAAAATTTATTTGGCCTAAGATGTCTAGTTTGATTTTGCTTAGTAAGCTACTTGGAATAAACGATAGATAGATAGATAGATAGATAGATAGATAGATAGATAGATAGATAGATAGATAGATAGATAGACTTTATTCATCCCACGATGGGGAAGTTCTTCTGTCTACAGCAGCAAGGTGACATTAAATAGGACAGTATTGAAAAAGCAGTACAGACTGGACAGCATCAATATTAACTACACAAGAAAAAATAACTTAAATTACAAGACAATTAAGTTAATTAGTTAAGTACACACCAAACAACGATAATATAACCAAAAATAAAGTTAACACCAGTATAAAAGCAAACGACATAAACAACAACAGCAACAACAAATGAAATACACTGTGTAGATACATAGTGTATTGTCCTAACACTAGGAATATTCTGTCTGATGGGCAAAGTTCACAACCACAAATCCTAAGTGAATTCTTTATAATCAAATGTTTTGTTCCAAAAATGCAAATTCTTTGAATATGATAAAAAATAAACTTTGGAGATAATTTTATGGAAAATGTGTTTTGTTTTTGTTTGTTTTTTATGATAAATTGATTTATTGTTTATTGTGTTTATTGTGTGTTTTAGCGCCACCTTGTGGACACTAAGTTCACGTTGTCTACCCGCTCAACTCTCGCGGTTTTTAGGCGCTTAGCAACCTCACATGTGCATCATCACATTGACCAATCAGGAGTTACCGTCAGGGGCGAGTGGACCAATGACGATCGAGGATTTCGGCACCAATTTAAACAGAGCGGAAGCGTTTTCAGTTTGGGAACTTAAACACACCTGAGTCAACGAGCACGGAAACCAGAAGCCAAACAAACATTTGGTCTTTTTTAAAATCAGCTTTGTTGTGATCAAAGTATCCTCACGCATCTCCAGTCGCTGCTTGGTGTTAATAGGTTTAGCTGGTAAGTTAGCTAGCTAAGTTAACGTTGAATGGTTAGCAGTTAGTTTCTGTTGGAAACAACAACAACAACATGCCGTCCCGTGTTGAAGACTACGAGGTGCTGTATACGATAGGATCAGGTTCCTATGGGAAATGCCAGAAAATAAAACGGATATCTGACGGAAAAGTGAGTACATTTTAATTACAAGTTTGTCTATACCTTAAAAATTATTCAGTTATTGACCTAAACTCTGAACCATTGATTTACATCGATCACGTTACATGGACTGTAACACTGATGTGAACGTAACGCTAAATTGAAACTGGACATTGATCTAATTCAACTAAATTGTGGATTAAACCTTTGTTGTAAGTGAAGCTAGTTGCTAGTTCACACAAGACGCACTCCTCATAACTAATTATTCCTAAATGTTATGTTATATGTAGCTAATAGTTTCCAATAGCCTCCACCTTATGTGACCCAGCATCTTCAAATTGTATAACAAATACTCACTGCTAAGGCCCAATGTGATCCACCTTTGTTGGTATATTTCAATTAAAATAAAATCATACAAACCACTGGGACTCATGACAGGTAAGGTTTATATTCATCAAAGCCCAAAAAATATTTATATTACTACTTTATAGTATGAAAACCTGAGTATGGCGCTCTTTAGTATGGACTTTATATCCTCTGAAGGCAAATCACTTTTAATTCTTGAATTACTAGAGCTAAAAAGTTTTTTTCTGGAACTTGGAAGTCTTACCTCAGTGTTCATAGCTCTTTACCAGAGTTTTCATTTGTGTCTCAGTGTCCCCTGTTGTCATTTTATCCCTCAAGCCTTAATAAAACATCTGTATTGTAGATCCTTGTGTGGAAGGTGCTGGATTATGGCACCATGGCAGAGAGTGAAAAGCAGATGCTTGTGTCAGAGGTGAACCTCTTAAGGGAGCTCAAACACCCAAACATAGTGAGATATCATGATCGCATCATAGACCGGACCAACACCACGCTGTACATTGTAATGGAGTATTGTGAGGGCGGAGACCTGGCCAGCCTGATCAGCCGATGCATCAAGGAAAGGTGACTATCCTTATGGGAATACAAATCACAGAAATGCAGGGAAACATTAGAGTTTGTATTTGAAAATTAGATTATTATTATTATTAAGGAAAATGGTAGCTTCACTTAACTGAAATCATCTGCAATCTGATTATATTTTGTGTTTTTTGGCAGACGTTATTTGGAGGAGCAGTTTATCCTGCGTGTCATGGCACAGCTCATGTTAGCCCTGAAGGAGTGTCACAGGCGCAGCGATGGAAGGGCCACGGTTCTCCATAGAGACCTGAAACCTGCAAACATCTTCCTCGACATCAGACAGAATGTGAAGCTTGGCGACTTTGGTCTTGCGAGGATCTTGAATCATGACACCAGTTTTGCAAAGACATTTGTTGGGACACCTTACTACATGTCTCCAGTGAGGATTTAATTGTGCACTGTCTTTCGATTTTTAGAGAATATTTAATATTTCCTCTTGGCATTCCTGATCTGAACTCAGTATAATTCAGTATAGTAACTTAATTTTAAGTTAGCTAATTTTAAAAGGAACTTTATACTGTAATTAGGTAAAATACACATTTTATTTTTTTCAGGAACAAATAAACCGGATGTCATACAATGAGAAGTCAGATATTTGGTCACTGGGATGTCTGCTTTATGAACTCTGTGCACTATCGTAAGTTTACCAACTCTTCTGTCTGAGCTCATTTTTTTTTGAACGGGTGGTTTGTTACAGTAACTGCAAAGCTGATGTTTTATTTTTAATTTCTCCTGTGCAGGCCTCCATTTACTGCTTACAACCAAAAAGAGCTGGCAGAAAAGATCAGAGAGGGAAAGTTCAGAAGAATCCCCTACCGTTACTCGGAGGAACTGAACTCCTTACTCTGCAAAATGCTCAACCTAAAGGTTGGATACTGATTATTTACTATCTCTATCCTATAGATAACCAGACGTCTGACAGAACAGTGTACTTGTGCACACTTTTTTTTAATGTAGTTAGGGTCTGCTCATTGGTCCTATCTTTGTTGCTTGTTTTTGCAAGGACTATCTGAGGCCATCTGTAGAGTCCATTCTCCAGAGCAGCTTATTGGCTGATGCGGTTGCTGAGGAGCAGAGAAAAGCACAGGTTCGACTGCGAAGGAGATCAGTGGACACTGATTGTCCTCTTCACAGGCCAACTGAAGCGTCCCCCGCCTCTGCTGCAGAACTCAGACTGAGGGAACAGGCTCTGCGGGACAGAGAAAAGGCACTGAAGGAACGTGAAGAGAGGCTGGAGCGTAAGAGTGTTAATCGACTTTGGGTAACTTCTAAACCATTAGTGAAGATTATATAATGGGATGCAAATATCTCTTTCTGCATAGCAGCAGTAGACAAGACATTGTATCTGTGGTAATTGACTGAGCAGCAAGTGAAATAATGTTTTTCTTTCCTTCTTTTCTTTCTCGTTTTTTTTATTATTATTATTCTTTTTTCTTTATTTTTGACTCATGGCAGAAAGAGAGCAAGAGCTGTGTGTTCGTGAACGACTGTCAAAAGAGAAGCTTGCAAGGTAACACCAGAGATGACAATATTGTCTTTTTACCAGTTTTGCGATTTCTAGCGATTTCTTTTTGTTGTTGTTAGTTTTCCAGCTGATTGTTACAAACTATTACGCTAATTTTATTTTTCAGAGCCGAGAGCTTACTGAAGAATTACAACCGTCTCCATCAGCAGAGGGACCTGTCCACCGTTCTATGGCAAAGACATAGGTATGGCAATTGGACGAAGACCTCTGGAGTTGCTGAACCGAGACAAGAACTGAATTATTTTGTTTTAATCCTTCTCTTTGGAATGTTAATGTCTGGGGTCAATTTTATTTATTACTTTTTTAAATTATGTATATAATATTTTTTATACACCAATAAAAATTTATTTTAAAGAATCCATCTCATATTCCACACCTGATCTGAAATAACACTGTATTGATTTGTAAAGACTGTTCTTAAGGCTGCCTGATTGTCTTTGTTAATCAGCAACTTCTTACTGTTTGGTCTTAGATGTGGAGAACATCTCCCCCGGCAAGAAGAAGGTGCACTTTGCTGGAGAGAGCAAAGAGAACCACTTGTCTGATAGTCGTCAGAGTGTGAAATCCCAGGAGCTGATATTGAGGAGGCTGCAGGCAGCCAATCTGCGTGCTCAAACACTGAATGAAGTGGAAAAGACCTGTCAGTTCAAGAGCAGGCAGATCCTCGGCATCCGCTGATTTTACAGGCAATATTATCCTGTGTAAAAGTATGTAAAAGCTACTGAAGACTTAAAGTCATAATAACTAGATGTAAATTATGATCTATTTATATTGTAGTGTTACTGTGACACTGTGAACTCAGTGATTCAATTAACTGTGTTCATGTTTTGTAGTATTTTTACAGTTTGATGTGTGTCTGTGTAATGTTATAGGCAGCTATTGTGGTTGTAAATGCACTGCATCATCTTGTTATACTGTAAAAGTAGTTCACTTTTCACTCACAAACTGTGGCAATAGACATAAAAGGGCAGCTTCTATTATGATACTATATGTAAAGAATCATTGCTCAGCCTATGGTGACTGAAAATGAAACCTGTGCAGAAAAAGTAATTGTCAATTTAATTTCTTCTACAAAGGTTTTAATAATAGTAATAAATTATTCAGATATATAGAGGTCATAGTTCCAAAAACACCTCCTGTGCTTTGTAAAATAAGTATGTGCAGACGCTATTTACCTGTGTATATAGTAAAATACATAAAGTATAAGCTAGTGGGGTGTAGTTCTAAATACTAAAGGATGTGTAAGTATAGGTGAAAAATTTATATCCGTCAAAACAATAGGTGGGAATACATTAAGCAGTTTCTAACCTGTGTTAACAGTGACTCTACTTAATCAAGACAGATACTTCCCACAAGGGGTCATCAGATACCCATGAAAGGTGATTGTGCCCAGAAGTCACAGTAAAAAGATCTTTATGTGATTTGTTGCTGTTTAATAACAAAGGAAATTACTTGACTTGCTATTTAAAACTGATTAAATGAATACTGAAGTATTATTTAGCGGGTTTCTAAAAATGAAAGATAGCTACTTAGTGAAAACTATTTGGAAATTGGTAGCTAGTTTAATTCGCATGAAAATATGAGTAAATACTTAAAAATGTTACATAATCAGCAGTTAAGCAACATATTAAGCATAAAACATAATAATGCAAGGCAAAATAAAGGCACTAAAATTTACTTTATTACAACTATGATATTTGTTTTCATGGCATTTCCTTTAGTGAGGTAAGGATTTTTTAAAAACGTGATTAAAGTGTTTATTCGTTTCATAGATGATCTTAAATATCTAGTATTTAAAATAATAAATATTCTCACTCACACTACATTTGTGTCATCGCGAGATTACAGCAGGTTGGCGTGCGTAGCAACCACTGTTGTCTGGCTTTTGGCTCCACCCACTGACGAGAGTTGCACAACCAATCGCATACCATCTCGTAAGCTATCTGCCAATAGGGATTACGCGGGGCGTGGCCCCACGTTCCGTGTTCCGTGTGGAAAGTTTACCGGCTCGGGTGCAAAGTTTCAGCCGTCTGCAAACCGGAGTTCGTGGGCAAACCTATCTGGAAAATGCTGGTAACGTCCACGGTGTTCTTCTAGGGTAACCCGGATCATATGCTGGTTTCATTTAGCCTGTAGCTGTTTTCAAGTATAGCCGGGTGATGCCGCGGTCGCCGGATAACCTCAGTGAATGAAGACCCTGTTAGCATTGATCGTATTGTCTCCCGGGAGCCAGCTAGCTTAACGTGGTTAAGTCGTTAGCTTGGAGTTAAGCCGGAGAGCTAGCTAGCTGATGTCCGAGTGATCTCGTAAGAGGACACGTTTATTTAACGTCTACTCGAGGCTCGACGAAGGACTCTGAGGAACGGGAAAATGGCTTTCGAGCCCAATCGCGTCCGGCTGCTATGCATGCTTTCATTGACTTTCGGGTTTTTCATTGTGGAAGTGGTGGTCAGCCGGTTGACCTCGTCTCTCTCGATGCTGTCGGATTCCTTTCATATGCTGTCGGACGTCATCGCGCTGGTGGTGGCTCTGGTCGCGGTGCGGTTCGCCGAGAAAACTCAGGCGACCAACAAAAACACCTTCGGCTGGATTCGGGCGGAGGTGATGGGGGCTCTCGTCAACGCTGTGTTCCTCACGGCGCTGTGCTTCACCATCATCTTGGAGGCGATCCAGCGCTTCACCGAGCCCCATGAGATCGAGAGCCCCGGGGTGGTCGCTGGGGTCGGTGCCGCGGGGCTCCTGGTCAACCTGCTCGGGCTCTGCTTATTCCACGGGCACGCAGGCGGAGGCCACGGACACTCCCACGGTGGGCACTCTCATGGGCATAAGTACAAGAAGGGGAAAGCCTGCAAGTCCCAGGAATCTGGGAATGGGTCTTCAGGAGAGGAGACCAACAACTTGGTGGGGAATCACAACAGCCCCGGTGATGTGAAACCGAGAAATGGTAGGTATGAAGAGATGGAGCACTGAATTTACAGCCTGCTTTGTTTGCCTCAGCTGCTATTAAATAATCATTGTATGTTAAAATGCACACTACAGGGCAATTTGTAGCTTCCACCTCCTGCTTATCCAGACTTTTAAGATTGCACAACAGCACATACATTTATCTCAGGTGTACTGTCAGGACTGCTGCCACAGGGACTAATCCGTATTGTTTCCTTTTCAGCTGTGATATTTGTTGGGTCATACTATCCTTGGAAACGTGGTTACCGCAGTGACCTCAAAGAGTGAAGCCCCAGGTTTTAGGTTTTGTAAAGACTTAAGCTTTTGTCTGCCTTTACAAAGGAACATCCTGTTTTTAACTAGTTCAACAACAGGACGTTCAAAGTTCAGAAGAATTTTATAAGCTCATGCTCCTTTCTGCTGCCCACAGTACAAGAGCAGGTGAATTAGTGAAATGGTGACAGTATGATTGTTACACAGCCATGCTGTGGTATTAAGTTAATATGAGAAACAACTCTTCCTGTTTGACGGCTAATCAACCCACCCCCAACCTAGAAGAGAGCATCACTACGTGTACCGCTGGTCACTGTGCCCCAGAGTCCATTGTCCTTTCTGAGGGGTTAAACCCATACATCAGACTATTTTCTCCCACACAGTTTCTCTCTAGCCCTGCCAGTTTCCATTATTGGAGGCTGTGCTCCCCACTCCCCTGTGCACCAATCCCTTATTGGGTCATACATCAGTGTAACCATGAATTCGACAGCCCCAGCCCCACCATTAGCTGTAGATGAATGACCCAGCCATGTCCTAGGATGGAAGTAAGCAGCCATTGCTCAGGTGCCATTCCCTCAACACTACAGTATATGCACTGCCACATTGTCTGCAATTGGTATTTGATCTGGGTTGATGGGAATTACTACGTTACTACGAGTGTTTTTCAGTGTTTAGCATCCCACATGCTGTGGGTGTTCGTTCATATAACCCACCATGGCCGGCTGGTGTGTTTGTCTTGTTTGTAGCCTCAAGCACAGACTCAGTCACAAGGCTGACTTATCTTTGACAGTATGAGCTAGGATATTGATACGAGGAGGAACAAAACACTAAAATGCCAAAAGTATGTCTTAGTAAATTGTCCTTAGTCTCCCTCCTCTTGACTTTGTTCAAAGTGGAGTTGAGAACATTTTGTTTGACGTTTCAAGTAGACTTGTGCTTCACCCTAAACGATGTAACTGTACAACACAACAGCTGGATTCTACTGTTAGTGTTATCTTTTTATCTAGTTCACAGTTTGTTTGTTAGAGATATATTATTTGCTCCAGTTGCTCCATTGTTGTTTCGTTTGTCGTTCCTCAAAACAACATTTCTGTTTTTGTTACAGTCCCTGTCTATGCTTCTGTTTTAAATGCTACATTAATGGCTCAGTTTCAAAGTCCATCTGATTATTACTCGCTTCATGGTCCTGTAAACTAAACCAACCTCCCTGTTTTTATCTTCAGAAATCAACTGTAAAGACAGCACAGAGGTGCAGATGAATGGCAACACCCACTTTGAGGAGATTGACCATGACCATGACTCAGCATCTCAGCTCAACATGCGTGGGGTCTTCCTGCATGTGTTGGGTGATGCCCTGGGCTCTGTCATTGTAGTTGTAAATGCAATTATATTTTATTTTGTGTGGCAGCCCTGCAAAGCCGATGAGGTTTGTGTGAATCCATGTATCAACAGCCACACCACAGACCACAGGCATGTCAATCACACGCTGGTCGACCTGCTGGAGGATCCAACTATGCCGACCGACAAGTTTGCCGGCCCTTGCTGGGTTCTTTATATGGATCCCACGCTCTGTGTCATCATGGTGGGTATCCTGCTTTATACCACCTACCCTCTGCTGAAAGAGTCAGCCCTCATCCTGCTACAGACTGTGCCCAAGCAGATCAACATGCACCGGCTCAATGAGCGACTGCTGAGTCTGGACGGCGTGCTGGCCATCCACGAGTTACACATCTGGCAACTGGCTGGCAGCCGCATCATCGCCACAGCTCACATCAAGTGCCATGACCCCACATCATACATGGAGGTGGCCAAACGCATCAAGGACTTCTTTCACGACGAGGGCATACACGCCACCACAATCCAGCCCGAGTTTGTCACATTCAGCTCGGAGTCTCGCGACTCTCTCTGCGAGCTCTCCTGTCGGACTCAGTGTGCTCCCAAGCTGTGCTGCGGCTCTGCAGACAAACAGGGCACAAGCTCTGACAAGAAGGCCAGCAGTGACTGCAAGGCTGCTGCCGCTTCAGCTTTAGAGGTCATTGATGAGACCCCCGAGCAGACTAGAGCTGTTCAGGTGTGCCCTCGGTCAGAAGAGGAAGTCGCCATCACCAGAGAAGTGGAGTCATCTCTGTGAGATGGGGGAGCAGAGAGAAACAGAGGAGAAGCTGGAAAACTACCACTTAGGACAATGTCATCTTTGTGATTTACAGGACACTTTTATCTTTTTGACCCACTGTTGCTGTTCCTTTTTATTCTCTTTTTTTTATCACCTTTTAATGACTGTGAAATCCTCCCAAAAACTATGTGTTCATGCATTCACGTCGTCTTTTTGCCCCCTCGGCCTCACCCTTTCCATCCCAGCCTCTCCTCTACCCCTCTTGTTGTCTGTGGCACTGGCAGTATGCTGGCGATGCATGTAGGGGTTCACTGACTTAATCACCTCCAGGACAGGAGCGAGGCCTGCATGAGTGTCCCACATCAGCACCGTATTGTGATGCATCATTTTTGTCCCGTGTTTGTGTTCCAAAGCTTCTTTCTGCAGGACTGAAGGGATCTGAGAGAAACTCTCTTCCAAAAGGTCATGCACAAAACATGCAAGTCAGAGCACACATCATTAGGTTATTTCAGTTAGCCTGTGGACCTGTTCAGTCTCCATTTTTTATTCTTACTCCCTGGCCCAAATGGAAGAGTGTTTTATTGCATAATAATTTAAGTATTTAAGTTATTAGAAATGATCTATTCCTCTCTGTAGATGCTGTTTGTAATATTTAGTTTGAATGATTTTCAGTTTTTCTGTCTTGAATTGTTTTGACAGAGCTCCTTTTGCTGTAGTCATTTTACAAATGTTTTGTTTTATAATGCTCTTCTTATTTTCAGCCTCTTCTCTGGGCTTGAGTTTTAATTTCAGGTATTAGTTGGATACAGAAGCCGTATCAACTCCTCTCTCACCTTGCCTTTTAAGTACAAAGAAAAAACTGCTGTGAAATAGCACTAAGTATAGTAGACAGTTTAACTACACTTCTTGCAACGGCACAGCCACCTAATTAAATGTTAATTCATAAATTGGATGCCTTGCAAGCCAGAGCGTTGGGTCTGTTGTGAAGAAGTGAGCACTGAATGCATTAGTGAAACACTATCCTCTGTGTGAATCTGAACTGGAAAGCTTTCTGATGATTTCTGTTTTATGAATTTTGTTTTAAAATCCTCATGAATGTGTTTGGCACAATCCATGCTGAGGAAGTTTTTTATATTTCCTGGACATTTTTGCTAAGTTTGCATGACCAAACGGAGACTTGGTGTCCACTTAGAGCTGGAGTTGCTGCTTACCAGAACCAGCTGGTGTCCTCCAACTTAACTGGTTAGGGAATGACTCATCACATAGCTTGCCTGTCCTCGGCTTTGTGCAGCCGAGCAGGATATTTCTGCTGAATTAAAGTCCATACTGTGGCCTTTGAAACTGGTATAGATTCGACCGATATCATTTAAAGATGATTTGTCGGCGCTTTTCAGATCTCCACTCCCAATTACATGTGTATGCAATATAGAAATATGTGCTGGGAAATGTATTCTGACATCTTCTCCGAGTGGGTTATATTCTCTTTTAAGATTTGAGCTCTATGTGCAAATTGAAAAACAAAAGTGTTGTTTATTATATTATTTTATTTTAGATATGACATGTCTGTTGATGTGTTTTTGATATATATATATATAATATACACACATACAGTACCTGTCCAATGTGTCATTGTGAAATAAAAAAAAATAATGGGTGTTTATCATTGGATTTGTTCTCATTTTCTCTTCTCAATGTTTTATATTTACGTGGTGAATCTTGCATTTATTTCTTAGTTTTAGTAGAGAGGCAGACAAAACACTTATTGAGCTACAAAGGGACAAAGACTGAGCATAAAGAGTGGTCTATTGTTATCTTAGTCTCAGAGTATCTTACTGCTGAAGTGGTGGTTCACCACTGATAATATACAGCTGTAGGCAAATTGGACTCACAAATAGTAGCTATATATATATATATATATATATATATATATATATATATATGACATAGTTTATTTAGCATTCATTTATCACACTGAATACACATTAAATGTTCCTGAAACTGTTTCCCTTTCTTGGGTTTCTAATCCTGTCGCCTGTTGTCCTCTGAACACAGAAACTCATTTGAATAGAGAGGTGATTGTCCATGTGATTTGTTAAAAGCAAGAGTAGCTGAAAGTGATGTCAATTGTAATCTATGTTAATTGTTTTAGTCCTAAATGACTTAAAACCATGGTCCGTGTCAGTCAAGACTCTGATCCGTGGTTGACTTTTGCCTATTAATCTGACTGGAACCATGAAAATGTGAAGGAGATTAAAGGAGATTAGGCTGTAAAGAAGTCGGAGTCATGCACAAGTGAGCATAACTTCATTATACGCACATTTTCAAGTCCATCTGAAATGAATCTATATGGTTTTCTGCTGCAGTCGACGTGTGAAAGAAGGAATAGCAAAGATTTGTTTCATACAACAGAAGTAAAATAACCAGTGAGGAGGGTATTAAAGAGCTGATTTTGTGCACATGTTGAACTCGTCTTTAAAACCAACAGGATATTTGTGGCTCATGTCATCTGTTCCCCTACAAAACCACACACCGTCTAAACAGTAATAATGGTGAGAAGTAAATCTGACGTATTAGCTGTGGCGTGTCATGCTGCAATTATAAATGAGTCCATAATTACAGCTTTTCCACAGCTCCTCTCTGTGTTGTAAAGAAGCGGACGTGTGTGGCTGAGTTTCTGGAGTGGAAGCCTTTCGAGGCTGCTGACTGTGGATGTGAAACTGACGGAGCAGCCGTCTGCTCGGGGGGACTTATGTAAGAGGCCCAGGGGAATTCCAAAGGCAAGAAGCATGCAGCTGTACCAGCATTCCTCCGTGCTGCTGTCTGTTGCCCCTTTTCATGTGGACAGAGTAACGCTCATGCATGAAGCAGCTCTCTGGTCCTGCTCTTTGTCAGACTCAGGTGTTCTTTGCACCTCATTGTGTGCACTAGTGAATCAGTGGGTCTGTATCCATCCTCCACTGCATCTTAGTTTCCGCACAGTCAATGTCACTCATATTAAACAACTGGTTGTATATTTATATATATTTATATCACCGTACCATAAAGAGGGCAGAATCTGATCTGGTTGGATGGTGAACTCTAAGAGTCCTTGCTGCTGCTTGTAGCTTCATATTTAAAATAAAATAACCTTTTGTGCAATGGGAAAGGTGTTGCTTTGACAGGTGGACAGACAGGTACTCCTGCTGTGTGTGTCTGTGTGTGTGTGTGTGTGTGTGTGTGTGTGTGTGTGTGTGTGTGGTCCACCAGGCGGCTGGAGTTCAGAGGGGTTGTCGAACACCGGACTCGAGGATGAAAGCTCGCCCTGCTGCCAATGGATTCACCTTTGTGAGCATTTGTGAGCACATCGACGTGTGTAAGCTAAAACTCACGAGTCATTCAACAGGGTTCACAATACCCAAAAGAGATTCACACGTTATCATTATGCTCCTGACACAGAGCTACTGTAGGTGCTCAGTGATGTCTGAAAAAACTAGAAGGCCGTGAGATACAACGTGTTAATTAGTGAGATGTAGAAGTGCTGCTAGGCAGATTTTGTTCCCCGTGGACACATCCAGTCCAGCTGTTCCCCTTTTTTGCAGATTGTATGCTAAACTAACCTGCCGTGTATTTAGCGGAGAGATTTGAGAGTTTCCAGTCTTCTCTTGCTTGTCTTGGTAAAAAAAACCCAATAAAGACGAACATGGAGACGAACATGTGACGGTGAGCGCTGTGGTTTGGTGAAGTGCTGTCTGCCCAGTTTCAGGCTTTCTTTCAATTAAACAAATACAGAAACAGTGACCAGAAAAAGCAGAAATCCGACCTCTGAAACCATTTATTTGGTGTAAGTGATACTGAAAACCTTCGTTTTGTGTATCGTACCAGTCCGTGGGTAGGCTGGTGGAGATGAAGTGATGTCAGCGGGTGTTAGTTGCAGCTTATGCAGGTTGTTTCATTTCCTCTTTTCTACACATTCTTAAGTGCACTTTCATTTCCCCTGTCATATTCTGGCCTATTTATTACTGCATAGTACCTGCACTGAAACTGCATCACACTCCTTTTTAACTAATTAATTCTAGTTTTAGCCGTGCTAGCGGTATGACCCTACAGTATGTTGGTCTCTCAGTCCTCCACTTTGGTCCACACTGTCAATTTGAATCCTTTCATTTGTCCAGCACTTGTTTCACTTTAGAACCAAACCATCAAAGCCTTTTGGTATTCACATCAGAGTCACTTAATACTCCTTTGAATTTACTACAAGACTGACTCTCCCACACTCGTCCCAGAAACATTTAATCTGAGCACATGGCAGGTTTGTACCCAAAAAAAGGACCTGTCCGTCTCAGGCGGAGATTAGGAGGGCAGGAATGTTAACCAGCTCTGGTGACAATGATGATAATGATGATCTGCAGTGGACGAAATCCTCAAACCCCTGAACATAGAAACAGAATAATTCTCTAATTCTCCTTAAGTAAAAATACAGAGCAGCATCAAGGTGTGTAACATGAACAGCCTGACATCGTCCAATGTTGTGAATTTCCATCATCTGAACTATTTTATTCATTTACTTTTACTATCCCAGGCAATAAAAGCTGCCTGTGATAGCGGACAGTTCATGCTGCAGTATCTTTGTGGTTGTAAAATGTTAATTTTGTCACTGAAGTTTTAAAAATGGTCAGGGAACTAGCTGTGGAAATGTGACCTAAGAAGAGACAGAAAATGTTACTGAAGATAAGATTAGAGGAACTTTATTGCTCACACCCTGGAAAAAACGTCAAAGCAGCAGAAGCACAAGATTGGAGCATAAAAACCATGAATAATACTGCTAATTACTACACTAATAGTAATTATAAAGTGTATTTGTAATCACAAATAAAGTAATAAGATAAGATAGTTGCATGACAACAACAAATTAAGCACAAAATAGCCCTGGAAATCAATCAGAATTTAATTTAATCAATTAAAGTTTTCTAAAATTAAAAACAAGTCTTAAGTAGATTTAAATTTGTTGAGTCATTCAACAATAGTTTATTTCACCCTCATTCATCATTCATGAATGAGGATCTCATTCATCCTAAAAGTTCTGGTTACACCTCTGAACGGGATATTAATATTTTAAGATCCTACGCCCTGTTTAATGTGAACCATTAATCTAAACAGAAGCTGCGGCTGTCAGATGAATTATAAAAGCAGTTAAATGTACTGTTGACTGTGGAAAATTATTTTTGGGCTAAAAATAAAAATACAGATATTGAAGAATGAGTACCTCAAACGGCGATCTGCTGGTCTTTTGTGTCACCGTCCACAGCTCAGTCCTGATGGGACATGAGGGGAAGAGGTGACCTTGTCCACATGTTTTGAATTCTTGTGGAATGATAAAAATCGGGTGACAAAGCGAAACCTTTCTCAGGCCTGTGAGTTGTCAGGGAAAAGACTTTTGGTTAATGTTTCACTGGCTGATCGCACTGGACCGCCTTGCAGACTTTGATCACCAAGAGTTGAGTGGGTTCGACCAGCAACAATTAATTCCCCACTGATTAACTCACATACACACTCATGCATACAGTAAAGATAAATTAACACCTGTTATGTGTTTTATGAGTTGTTATCACATACTTGACCTCTCAGAGTGTGAAGACTGCAACGCCTCATCACATAGGGCAAAGTTAAATATTATTACAATGGTGTGATTATCACTATATACATATAAGTATATAGTGATAATCAAATCATTGTATATATGTAATGATTTGATTATCACAATATATATACATATATATATAATAAAATACTATATTTAATATATTATTATTAATAATATATTATTGGATTATAATGTAATTATTGATGCTTGTCATTAATAATTTAAGAGCAAACAGGTGCATAATCTATAATAATCTATAATATATTTAGTACTTGGCATCATATTTTGAAATAATCTGCATTGAGTAAAAAGGACGTTTCCCTCTAAAGTGTAACACAAAATGAAAATACTCAGTTATTTACAAGCACCTCAGCTTTGTGTGTCTAGTTATTTTACACTGTGATAATTTAATCACGGCCAGATCTGGGACTCCTCTGCATTTTGTCGTGTGTCATGATGAAGCTGTGAACAGATTTTTGCTGTTACACAATGTGTTTGCTACTGTTCCTTCCTCCTGATGTCCCCCCTCCTCCAAGTTTTTTTTATGGTTCAGATTTATCTTTGGAAGGAAACACACCATCAAACGCTGCACTCACGCTGTCATGACTCACATGTTATCATGAGGGTGTGTGTAATAGCTGACAAGTTATTGTGATTCTGCGAAAACAGCAGACCCACTAGGATGAAGCTACTGTACCAGAACAGCACATCACTGACGTGTGTGGTTTGATATGTTCTTCTCTGCCACAGTTAAAAATAAAATTCAGTAAACGTCTCTCTTTTTCTCTCTAGATCGACATAATTAAACCACATTTAAACAGTTTTAACTGTAGCAATTCATTGTCTCTGTGGAAAAAAGGTTGATATGATCACTTTATTATCAGAAGCACACAGTAATTAATGCAAACGTGCACTGTCAACTTGTAACCACTAGTAGCAGCGTGGACTCGTGTTGCTTTAATTAGTTTAATTCCACTGATTGACAGACGGAGGCTGTGATGCACAGAAACGTGCAACGTTTTTTAGAAGTCAAGGAAGTCACACAGTGTCTGTTTTGAGAAATGCTGAATAGAAAAGTCTGTTTGTTTATCAGAAAACATCACATGGCACATTGAAGTCGGATCAGAACAAATGTTCTCTCCCTGTTGTGCCTATTTATTCTTTTCTTCTTGTTTTATTTTGGTGATTTGACCACATGCATTACCAATAAACCACCAGTGTGTTCCTACTCTAAGCTGGAAAACAGATACTTATCTAAAACATTCGTATACTTTGTTCTTTTTAAAGGGCGGCCTTGTTGAATGAACTTCTGGGACAGAACTCTGTGTGACCTGCGGTTTGCGATCGTGATGCAACTCCCGAAGATCTGATTAGCTGTTGAAGTTGAAGTTGTGTGCTAGCAAAGGTGAACAATAAATATGTATTGAGTCTTCATCTTTTCAAGTTGTAGATGAATGATGAAGGAGAATCAGAGTGAGAGTCATGATGGCTGCCTTTTACATTTTGGTTGTCATTGGTGCTGCAGTGTATGTATGAAAAGCTAAACCTGTGAGTCTATATAAAACATAACAGCTGGTTCCGACTGTAACCTGTGTGTTTCGGTGGGATCTTATTTTGCAGGAATCAAGCTGAGCTCCTCAGCTAAAAGTTGTTTTTTATATTCATGTACAAACTGTGCAAACACTTTCTCCATACTTGTGCTAAATGTTCGCCGCCTTGAGTCTTGTGTTTACTCAAGGTGCGGAGCTTTTCACCAACTTTCTTTTTTCGTCTTTTTATTATTCGGTTCATTTCTGTGAAACAGTTTGGACTCACACGTCTGCAGCTGCTCTCCCAGCATGCACTGGGTGGGAGCTCATCAGAAGACAAGCACACCCACTGCACATCAGCTCGAGGGGATTTTAGCCCATTTGCCTTTAAATAACAGCTTCAACTCAGGGATGCTGCATGAACTGCTGCTCTAGATTTCTATAGAATTCCATAGCAAGCAAGGGAAGCTAGACTTTCCCCTTGCCTTTGACCTCCTGGACTGTTACATGTTTTGCTCTTGGTGTTATCTTTGTTGCTTGACCCCTCCTTGGGAGGCTCACGTTGGTCGTTGAATGCTCTTCGTGAATACATGATCTAACTGTCAACTGGTGGAGCCTTTGTAGCCTGATAGGCATCCACAACTGCACTAAGTGATACAGCACATCTACAAATTAGTCGTGAAAC
Source organism: Anabas testudineus (assembly GCF_900324465.2). Lineage (NCBI taxonomy): Eukaryota > Metazoa > Chordata > Actinopteri > Anabantiformes > Anabantidae > Anabas > Anabas testudineus. The sequence goes on along the minus strand of NC_046632.1, from coordinate 12,703,659 downwards.
ATTTCCGTCAATAAATAAAGTTAATACTGAATATGAAGCTATTACTAACTTCCTGGGAGTAAAAACGCCTTGTTAAAACAAAATGTTCAGGATGTCCTGATTCATTAGAGAGAGACAAACAGAGAGAGTAAAGAGGTCATGAGTTCAATGTGTTATCTTAGTGCTTTTGGGACAAAGCAGTAATCCTCGTGCAGTTGTGCAGCAGGCACTGACTCACACTGCAGATAAATCAAGCTGACAATGTTTTTAGTGTTATCAAGACTCAAAGACTAAATAAACTGCCAATAATTTGGCAACTCCTAGAATTAAGAGACAACACTCAGCACAGAAAGTGAACTCGTGCAGGAATTCATTATATAACTCCGTTGCATTTCCAACCATCTGGTCATGCACTATATGTGAATCTGGCCTCGGGCTGTGTCGGCCAAACGGACTATCTGGCTGCAAGCTGGCACGCTGATCTCTACTCAGTCGGGTGAGCAGGAAAAACTGGGATGAGTTTTGTGTCATGAGTTTTTACGCTTACTAGTACCTGAAACATGTCACAACATGCAAATGAAAGTTAAACTGGTTTAATATAAATTAATGGGAAATACACATATTCACCTTCTACTTCAGAGTCACATGACTCTCATAGTGGTCCATTAAGTTTGGAGCTATGGAGCCTGGAGGTGAAATCTGTAGAGGACTATAAATGACACACCTCTGATTTCACAGCAGGATGTCCAACAGTCTTTTGAGGTGCTGGTAAGTGTGGTTTTGAACTTGAGGCAGTGCCAGGCTGGCTGCTTCTGTCTCTGTGCGAGCTCAGCTAATCACCTCCAGACTCTTACTTCATACTTACAGTAACAGTCAGACATGAGAGAGGTATTGATCTTCTCCTCTAACTCCTGCTAAGAAAGAGAATCATGCAGCATTCACGTCATGCTACATTTATCATCACTGCAACAAATAGTATTAACATCAACATTCAAGTCAGTACCACCAAATGGAGACAGAAAATCTTGAGAGTTGCAGTAAATTAACTGAGGCACAGTTAAGTTAATGGATATAATGTTATATGATCAGTTCATGCAGTTACATGCTTTCAAACATGGCACCTTTTCATATGCCAATAATTAGGTAACAATAATATGTGTCAGTATACCTGAAAGTGTAAAAGCTGCACCTATAGACCTTTATAAGGTGTCACTGAGCCTCATTCTTTATTCCTGACTTTCCAACAGCTCAGACCACAATGTACTATGAAAATATTCAGCTCTCAGTGCACATTCACCGGCTCTAGTCTGCAGTCCACAGAGGCTTTTCTATTGAAATGGGACACTGGACAAAGGCCAATGAAAAAGGCTATGTCAGCAATTCATAGTTTTTTTTTCACTGCACTCGTGATCTTCCCTGAACTTCCTTCTGTATCATCACACCAGAGGGCCGCTTGCTACTTTGCAGCCGAGCCGATTTCAATTCCAGTCAGACGTTAAGGAACACGTCTGTTGTTGCTCAGCTTTAGGATTATATAATGGAGTTTGAACAAGGGTGGCTGCTTATTGAGACAGATAAGGAAGAAGCAGCACACATGAAATAATAAGAAATCTTTAAAGAAACCTTTACAGCAGCAGAATTACACAGAGCGAAAAGCCACGAGAGCAGTTAATACCTTCTGAATGATTTTTTAAAGCACAATCCTTATGTTTACATTTATTTGCTTCAGTTTCCAGAAATCAGACGGCTTACAGTTTCTCATGAACTGCCCTTTAAATGTGACAACAGCATGAGGAAGTAGGGAGACACTTAGTAAAAGTAGTAATACTACAGCCTAAAAACACAGCACTCAAAAGTTTAGTAGTATTTTAAATACATTAAAATATCAAAAATGACTTAAGAAAAGTAAAGTAATGGAGGACTGCTCCATCATGTGAAGTGGTCCAGCATGTATTTGTAACACACAACACAAATCACTTGCATAGATAAATAACAAAAAGCGTTTTTCGACGTATTAGACCTTTAACATCCTCATATCAGTGTTTTATGCTTGACTCATCATGTGACTGTTCTTCAGTTCACTTCATGGTGGAGTGCACAAAGCTTGACATGTGTACAGCCCTGACAATCAAACAAAGCTCACATTCATTTCAGTCTGCATCTGTGCACATCATTTCACTGCTTGTTTCTTCACTGAAGGAACTAAAAAGGCCTGATTGTATTTTAATGCGCTCAACAACAAGCTCTGAAAGTTTAGGTCGTTTAAAATCTGGTGTTAATTCAGTGTAGACTTCAATGTAAATGCTTATCCTCTTCTGAAGCCCCTTCCTCTTGTTTCTTTGTTCATATAGCAGGAATGTGTCCGTGTACTATTATTTATTCAGTAGGCGAGGCAGCGTGTTGTATATTTTCTCAAACCTTTCAGGCCTTTCATCTCAAAAAATGTGAAGTTTGAGCTCTAACATCAAAAACGCTTATTCCCTCTGCACACCCAGGAGCTCCTTTCTCTCCACCCAAAACCCGTTCAACATCCCACACCACCTGTGGCGACCATCACCCCACCACACACTGAGATGTTCCAGCGGAGACAAAGAAAGAAGAAGGTCAGCGAGTTGGAAGAAAACCTCTCAGCAGCTACAGCGGTGAGAATCCACCCTCTAGTGGCGCTTTTAAGTGCTGACAGCTTCCTGGAGCCATAGAGGTTAATTTCCCTTCAACAAAAAGATGTCACATAGTTTGCAATAAAACCAAAAATGACATATAAACAGAAATTTGTGATACTGATATAAGTAAACAGAAAGGAGCTCTTGACAGTTTTAGAAAATGCACACCACCCTTAGATGTGTTGCTCATCTGTGCTTCCCTTTGACTCACACTGACTCACTGTTCACATAGACGTGTGCTCTCAAACTGTGGGAGTTAATCAACGTTATGTATCATGATGAGCTAATGCACATGATTAGGAAACCAGGGATTCACTAACAGAGAAAATGACTTTTATTCTCAGTTTGTACATCTGACAGAGATCTGATATCTCATGGTGATATGACGCCCTCTGTTGAAATTCCTAATAGCTGCATACATTAAAAAACACCCCTTAGCAAAATAAAATTAGTTATTATGTATTATTATTATATTAGTAGTAGTCACATTGAGAATATTTGGCTTCAGAAAAAAGAAGTATTACTATTACTATTATGTTTACTCAGTAAAGTCAAATTATTAATACAATAGAATAGAATTACAAGGTAAATCCTGCATTAAAATCCTAAATACAGTATTATTCAGTATCATGTATGTCTTTTGTCTTACACACATTTTCTTCCCCCTTGTTGTTAAAGTCTGGACTCTGTGGTGGCCTGTCCATGTGTATGCTCACATTAAAATCTTAGAATACGCCTCTGACATCAGGTAAGATAAAATCCACTGATAGAAAAACCTACACATAATGGTTTGCATCAATCATGTCCAGTCAAGTGCATTTTTCTGTGAAAAACCGTCACCGCTGCCAAATGCAGCACTCCACTGAACAGCAAACACACCAACACAGAGTGGCAGCACGGTGTGGCCCAGGACCCCGGATGTGGATGATGAGCACATTAGCTGATGGGAGGTGGGTGTTTAAAAGCTCTTGCCTTGCGTCAGCACACTCAGGTGTCTCTCTGTCATCCCCCAAACAACATCAGTGCCCGATGACGCACCGTCAGAGCCCCGTGGCTGCTCGCTGCGTGAGGTTAACATGGAGTTGATGGAGGGAATCACTTTAGAGGATTAGCACTGTCATCTGTTTGGATTACAACAGAGCTTACCTGCCCATCTGTCATCTTTAGGCTGAGGCAGACGCTCAGTCTGAAGCTTTTACATGTACGAGGCCTCACGCTCACTGTGTGAATATTTATTTATTCAGGCAGATTAAAAACACTTAAAGACACTTTGTCCCTGAACAGGAGCAGCGCCCATTGAATAAATATTTTAAATATATAAAACCTATTTCTGAAGTTATACAGAAGATAGGGGGTTGATCACAAACTATATTTAGTACAGTTTACACAATAAGAGGAGGATTGAGTTGATCGTGTGGGTGCTGGGTCAGGAGGGAGGTGGTCCTGGGAGGCTGAGCCTTCACTGTCCTGTGAAACACCAGTTCCGGAGATGCTGCCACACGAGTGAGGGTTGCTGGACTTTTGCTGCATCAGAATATTTAAATGACTTGATGTAATTTCGGCGAGTGTTGGCGTTTCTGCAGTTGCTAAGTAGAGTTCATAGTTGACCCAGCATTTTATTTAGCACTCAAGCAGAGGAGGAGGAGGAGGAGGAGGAGGTTGGTGCTGTGTTGGAGGTGTGATGAGGATTTTAAGGTTACTGTGAATATGTGCAGAAGGGAAACGCCTGAGGTTAGCTGTTCACACCTACACACGGAATAAACCAACAAACCTTGATAACCACCTACACAACAACAGCACATTCAGTTTCTCTCTCTGCTCCTCCATCGTCTGCACGTCACACACACAGTAACAAACACTTCCTTATGCAATTGGCACCTTTCCAACCCTCCTATAATTCGTGCACGTCTGTTCTCGGCCAGTGGGACTCATCATCTGTAGGACGTTAATTTACTCAGCCTGACCTCTTGCAGATGTTGCACCTCTGGCCGCCTAACCACGCTGTTGTGGCAACACAGTGAGCACACGCTACACTAACCTTGTCCTCAAAACAACATCCTTTGATTTCCATCTCACTGTTCAACCCACTCTGTCCTTTTTATCTGCCTCTCCATCTCCCTCTAGCTCCCTTTCAGCTGATGGAGCTTATTGTGGACAAATAGGCTTAGGAGCATCACTATGGCAACAGCGAATCGTAAAAAGCTACATAAGCACTTCATCGAGGGCCGTGATCCAATGGCTCCCGTTGGAGATGGTGCCCCCAACCTCCTGCAACAAGTAACGGCAGGCCAGCGAAGCTCCTGGGAGGAGGAGGGGAGAGACGGAGAGAGAGAGAGAGAGGTGGAGATAATACTCTGGGACTGAGAAGATGTGAGAGCACAGAGGGAAACCATTTCCCTTTTCTCTCTGCTTTTCATTCAGCCGGTCTTTCCTCCTAAGTATCCACCCAGCCATCTGCTTTCTGAAGACCTTCTCTACTTTGGCTTTTCAGTGATTTTGTTTCTTAAGACAAACTTAAGAAAAAGAGGCAGAAGAAGAGGTAAGACATGTTTCATGTTTTCTGGTTATTTTCAGTCTGCTTCGTTTGTTTTGTCAAAACCGGTATGTGCCAAAAGTGGGCAGCCATGGAAAAAAAGTTCAAGCTAGGACATTGTCCTCATTATGCAGAATAACAGAATTGTTTAATTATAATCAATTTGAGAGTTAAAGTAAAAAAAAAAATGCTAGTTAAAGTTAAATGAGAAAATGAATTGCTGCTTTTCTTAATCTTCCATCACAGTAAATTGAATATTATGGGTGTTTTGACATCAACTTGAGCTCTAAAAACAGTCTAACTGATAAATACTCTACCCGTTTATGCCTCCTGCAGAATAATCCACACGTTTGATGCCAAACTATTAAACAAATTGAATTAGATGAAGTAAAAAGCTACTGGTGTGGGCACTGTATATATTTAAAACACTGTACCGGCTGCCTGTGTGTGACTCCATTTTGAAGGCTCCGAGTTAAAGTGTTGAGTTGAGAAAAAAAAAGCCGGTCTGCAACTAATCTCAGTCTGTCACTAATGTTAAAAAGCTCTTATTTGCACATGCTGCTTATCTGACCTACTCTACAGTACAGCAGAGTGGCAGAAAACATGTCCAACTCAGCAGGTCAACAGATTAACTCAAGATTAAAAGAGGACAGTTGCAGAAGTAAATGGGCACCTTATAAAAGAGGAGTATTACACCATGAAGAGGTTACCTAAAAAAAAAAAAAAATTAACAATGATGTTTAATAAGAGAAAATGTCTGCTAATTAATTAATTCACTAATAATTTTCTGTTGGTTGACTATCTTATTAACTAAATAACCACTTCAGCTCTAATCCAAAACATAAATCTTCACACAGGATTCATTTGGATCAGTGGCCTTTTTCTGTTATGGTTTTGTACAGTATCACAAATAGAAAGACGAACGAAGGACTGACGACTGGAACTAATTGAATACAGAACCCGTGAGAGCGAATATGACACCTGCAGAACAAAGAGCTAGTGAGCGGGATAATAAGAGGACGCTCTGTTGGGAATACGTCCAGATGTAAAAGCAGGCTTCAGAGGATGTGGTATAATAACCACAGATGCTGAATTAGGCAAAGGTGCATATTTCCCATGTTAAAGTAGAGATAAATTAAAAGAGAACTAAAGAATTGTTTTCAAGCAGTGTTTATAAGAAAAAACAGCTGAAGTAGAAATTCAATGTAAATGATGCAGATTAACTGTGTTTGTTTTGTTGGCCTCACCTTTTTATTCAAGTTGTAAATCTCATCTGTAGGCTATTATCAAACTGAAAATAAAAGACAACACAACAACAGAATCAAGAGTTTAGTAGTAATATTCTGTGCTGTAGTTTAATCCAAGGTCATGTCTAATTATTTCTGTGTGATGATTCCCTGTGATTGTTCTTCCCTCATCAAAGGGCTGTGGAGGAGACCAAGGCCATGGCCTCCTGGTTCAGCTGGAATGAGCCTTATTACCGGAGCCCCCGGCGGGACCCGGCCGAAGTGGTCACAGACACCCTGATGCTGGAGTTCAGCTGGCAGCTGAAGGAGGCGGAGAAGCAGCAGAAAGAAAGGGAAAACGAATACCGACGCCTCAAGACCGGAGTGGACTACAGCTGGCTGGCCAGCACGCCCCGCTCCTCCTACAACATCAGCACCGCGGAGAGGCTCAGTCTGGAGGACCTCTGCTCCAAAGTGCCACCATCCTGCTGTGGGCTGGTCATACTCAAGTAAGGGGACAAAATCATGCATTGTCTCCATCCTGACAAAATGAGATTAGATCTATCTTAAGTGTAAAAACAGTACCATGTGGCACAATTCATCTGTCTGTAGGATCAGAAACAATGTGACTGCACTACACCTGGGCATTAATGTAAACTTTAAACAGAAGGAACCATCCATCATCATTAAAACATATACGTGTCTTTTAACAGAGAGAGGTTTCTTCTTTCTTCGCCCTCAGGCGACCCTCTCTGTGATTCAACGTGTTTTGTCCTCTAATCTGCAGCAGAGACACCCTGAGCTTGTTTGAGCATCTGTTCACAGAAAGCTGTTGATGTCCCAGATGTCTTGTTTGACAGTTTTTTGGAAGTAGCTGAGGAGGAGGAAATGTAAGGGATCAGTGAGGTGCTAAACAACAGCATGAGTGGAAATCACACATACATCGATCAGGGACTAAGTGGAACATGTTTTTATGATTTTAATTAGCTGCATGAAGGTGGAGTCCTCAGTGTAATTAACTCAGAAGGAGAGTTACTTCTGGGATTCTCCCAAGTGTAGGCTGTCCTTGTGAATTAGATTCTTTATTAACCATCTATGTCCCCGCTCAACTTTCATAATGCGATCGCTTTTGAGCTGTTCTTCCAGTTACTGTTTTATGTCTCTACAGCTCACTCACCTGTATTTGTCTTTGCTTTTCACAGGTTCAGGGAGGTCATGCAGGCCAATGAGCCTGAGGTGCAGGAGGTATCGGGCCTGTTCCGCTCCGTCCTCCTCGAGGCTCTGGACCACCTAAAGGAGGAGCAGGAGGCGCAAAGGCTCGCCCGGCAGTGGAACAACAAACGTGCCATGAGCATGTCACTCATGAACTTCAGGTCCCGGATAAAAATCAATCCGTTTGGAAGCACAGTGGGCCTGACTTCCACTGTGACTGACGGCGCGGGGCTGAGCGACCTCAAAACCGTGTCAGAGGATGTGGAGAGAGGAATGGAGAGTGAGGAGAGGTCACAGAGGGTGTGGAGCATGCCCGACTTCAGATACAAAGGAACCAGCAGCAGTAAGCCTGTCTGATGTGGACAGGGAAAAAAGGACAGAAGCCGAAGGAGGGTGAATCCCATCGTCCTCCTCCTTTTCCACTGTGCATTTGATCCTTTACCTTTTGATCTGAAAGGGTGATGTCAGGCGTTTTTCTGAGATCTTCTGTACCGTGACCTTAACAGTTTTTCAGCACTTGAAAGAGTTTCAGGTTTTCATGAGATTATCACCTCTTATGTCTCTTATATTGTTTAGAGATTTGACATCTACGTCAGGACAATTTACTGCAGTCAATTAGAGACATGTATTTTATAGTTTATTATTTTTTGTTGGAGGAGAAAATGGTCAGGTCTGGCTACACAAATTGCCTGAGAGTGACTGATGTTTTATGGCAGAATGTTTTGCGTGAGATTTCTTTATATAGATGTTAGTCAGTCTTAAACCAATAATAATCAATGAGTCATGATCTCGCCACAAGCAACGCTTTGTTTTCACTTGGAGACTCGGCACAATGATTTATAATCCAAGGTCTGCAAACCAAAAGCTTCTATATTCTTCCTTTGCTGATGGTTATCAAAGAGAGAAAGACAGAAATGAGGAATAAATGTCATCACGTCTTTCGGAGACAAACACAAAACCATTCCAGCAGTTTATTGCTGTTTCTCACACAGTAGGATTCAATAGTAAACAGTGGGTTTACTCCATCATCCATTTACACCTTATACGTAACTGCTGTAAGGGTGATTGTATTTTATATTTCAATTTACTGAATGACTGTGGCAGATTTTGGAGAATGAATGTTATTAATAAAAACATACAGTAACAAAACACAGTCAACTCTTCATTTTAAGCAAATTTTACATTACATTAAAAACTATCAGTTCACACTGATAACACTGTGGCTCCCACAGAAATGTTTTACTATAGAAACATAGCATCAGTTTTGTACAAAAAATAAACATATGGACAGTCCTAAATTAATGTTTGACAAGATCAGCAGGTAGAATATGCAACCCGCTGAACTGTTGGTGGTGGAGCTGCATTGGAAGTGGCGTAGGCACCAGGTTTTGACAAGAATGATGAATGCGTTGCATCGGTTTTGATCATTTTTTAAACTTTCATTTGTGAGTTTGACTATTTTAAATGTGTACTTCTTTAAAAGATCAACATGCATTCAAACCACAAGCAGGAGAATTTCTACAGTCCATCCACTTTCGATGCTCTGACTGATCATACCTGATGACAATTTTTAATCTTCCTTTGAGTAGCAGCACAGTAAAAATGTAGCTAGTGGTTTGAACACATCTCACTTTGCTGCTAGAGATACAGTTACCTCACTTCATTGAGTTTGTTGCTGTCTGTGTCGATGCACATTAAATTCATCATTTCTTCCTCAAAACTCTTTCATTTTGATCTCTGGCAAAGCTGTAGCTGTTGTTTCCTGAGATCTGCGGATGTGTCCAAGCCTCAGCACCACTACTGGCATCCACAGTGGGATCACAGGGTAGAGTTTAAGAACTCAAGAAGTTCTGCTCGATTTTTATCCCGCTGTAACAAACAAGGCAAATGTGAGCCAAGGTGAATAAAGATCCATGAAAAACAGTGTAACGTCACACCTGGTCACAGCAACAAGGTAAGATTACCTGTTTGTCTTTCTTTGACTTCTTTACTTTCATCTTTATCTTCTTCCCTGAAATCATGCTGTACTTGCCTTTCTTCCTGTCCTTCAAGTACTGAAAGAAAAACAACAGAACATTTAACAGGGCTAGAATCAAAAATACTTTTTAAAAAAATCACGTTGAATGACAAAATTTCACATGGCCTGTGATAGCAAGTGTAACAACACAAATGCAAGCAGGAAAAGCCTGGCATCATCTAAATATGAACAGAAAATTTGATAGTTCTCATTCACTCTCATTCATTCCCACTTTAAAGGAGAATCAGATGGGCACAACCAGGAGCAATAAATTCAACTATTGGTGGCTGCGTGAAACCAATAATGTTGATGACAACGTGGTGGTAGAGAAAATAGCTCTACCGTTTTTACTACAGCTATAGACCAGCATGTTACAAGTCATAGGAAAGGTTGGCTTCAAATCTATAGCCATACTTTTAACGATGGGCTATGTTTATAGTGCCTGGACAGAAAATATAGGAACTACATAGAACAATGCGGAAAAGCATTTCTGATTTACTATATGTATTTATGCTCACTATTGTATAGGACACATACCTTGGAGATCTGTACAGGTCCCGAGTTATCTTCTCCTCCTTTGGTTTTCTTGTCCTTTTTACGTTTATGCCGCTTCTCTTTCTTTCCTTTCTGCTCCAAAACGCAAAATAAAATACACTTAGTTTACAGTAAGTTGAAAATAAAATATAATAAAAACTAAATATAAATTACATGAACTACTATACCATACTTTTTTGTGTTGTTTCTCTTTTTTCCTTTTCTTAGAATGCTTTCTGGATTTTCTGCAGGAGTCTAAAAAAATGATAATACGTTAAATCAATTTATGATTTTATTAGTGTTACAGCAAAAGAACTATACACTTAAACTAAATGTAAAAGCATAAATTCTATTCAGCATGTATGGAGAAAATAAGGTTTGCCAGCTGAAGGTACTCAGCTGCTCTGCAAGATTAAAAAAAACAAAACAAAACAAAACACATACCACTACTGCTAGAGCTACTCCGACTGCGGCTGGAGGAGTGTGATGAACCTGATGAAGAAGAGGACGATGAGGATGATGACGATGACGAAGATGATGACGAGCTAGAGGAAGATGACGAAGATCTACTACGGCTGCGTTTCCGCTTCCTTTTTTCTCGTCCTGAAAAGAAATCAATGTATATCAACAATATAAACATATCCAGCTTCCACAGGTTGCTAAAATACAACACACTTCTATATCACAGACCCAGAGTGCTGCGTAGACATGTTCAAACTATTAGAAGAAAAAGAAAGGAACTTCATTATCCACTAAAAATGTGATAAATCACAGGAAAACATTGAATATACATTAAAAATAGGAGTAATTAAACTGTAAATCTTGCCTTCTTTTCAAGGATTTGGAGACAAAGTTAATAAATTAAACAATAAATCTAATTTTTGACCATCTGTACACCAAGTTTCGGTGCATGGAGGAAGTTTACTTGCACTAATCCAATGTTTGATGTGATGTGAGTTTAATATTTGTCTATTTCAGACTGTCCTACCTCTGCTGCTCGATCTCCTCCTTTCATCTGTTTTTGAGCTGGAGCTAGAGACTTTGCAGTCTCCTGTCGAAGACTAGAAGCAAAAAGAAGTGTTTGTAAGGGACGTGTATTTGTTAGCATCTGCCCTGATTGTGACAGGACACACATTGGCATTCAATAAAGTATATCATAAAAACATTGATGTAGATTGTCCGGTCCACTTCTGTTGTTATGTCACTTTTGGGGAGTCTGAGGATAGGTGGTGTCATATGCTGGCAGCTATTGTAAAGCTGATTTGCAGCAAGTTTGTAATACTGGGGATATAAAAATAATAATAGATACGACTTAGCTGTCGTTGCATCTAATTAAGTCACAGCTAACCGTTTAAACAAAAGGTTTATTGAGAAATTTCTTTACAAACTCGCCATTTGTCTGGTGCCTGATTATTCTTATAACAGTTAACAGGGCTAACGTTACGTTTACTAAGCTGAAGCTAAAGGTCGCTTTTTGCATTTACATTAAATGAAAAAGAATAAAAATGAGGTTATGTACTCACCATGGCGACAGCAGAATAATATGTTAGTTATATACCGTCAATACATCGACAGAAAAAGCTTGAATATATATTGTTATCACAGTTATCGCTCTTAAGTTAGCATTAGCTAGCATTCTTAGTAGACATTTTGTATCCCATGATGCACCGCTGCAGCTACAAAACAAATGAGCGTAAACGTGTAGCTAGAAGTGTCTGGGTGGAAATTAATTACTAATCTCAAGTCTTTCACCGTATTTTTAATCTAGTTGTGTTTCATGAAGCGTAGTCTGGCCATTTAATCGTAACCAGTTATAACTACAACACTACTTCCAAACTCTGGGCTCTAAACGTTAGTTAGCGATAGCGGGGATTGAATGAAAACGACATTCAGCTAATGTTAGCATAACAGCGCCCCTGCGACAAATCCTAGAAATTACATTTGTCTGTGTTGGACCACAATTAAATGAGGTAAGTTAAAAAATATTAGTACAAAAAATACCAGACAAAAATATTAATATTATAAGATACCAATGCTGCGCTTAGTTGTTAATATTTGGCTAGCTTAGCGTAGCTGTCTAAGAGTAACACCAGTTGTGAAGTGCAATACAGGTAAATGATCAGTCAAGTCACTTTCTAGAGTAAAAATATTACAGTTGTCAGTTTATCAGGTAACATTAACACTACACCTTGCCTAATTAACCATATTTAATGGCAAATTGTACTATTTTTAGTCACTGTGTCCTCATGTGTCTTTTTATTGCTGCTTTGTGGTTATTTGCATTCCTTTCGAAGTAGTTCTGTGTCTTCACTTTTTTTTTGCTTAGTTAAATCAATGTGGTGACTTTTTCTGGACGGGCAGTGTATTAAAGACTTCAGTATTTGCTATGACACTTAAAATTGAGCTCTGGTGCATCCTGTTTCCACTGATCATCCTTGATTGGAGTCCACTTGTGGGAAATTCAGTTAATTGGACATGATTTATAAGGACATGAATTTATTCAATTTTGGGATAGGACTGATAAGAAATTCTGACATAACAGAATGAGGGGGAAAAGTTAAGTGCTGTAAATACGTTGTAGATGCTCTGGATGCAAATTTTTTTGTTGCACCATCTGCCACTCACTGCAATCTAACGATTTCTGTAACTCTCGATGAGACTTGTGCACCTGTTGACAGGTAGTTTGGCCCACTACTCTTGAGCAAACTTCTCCAGCTGTCTCAGGTTTAAAGGGTACCTACTCCAGACTGCATGTTTCAGCTCTGTCCACAGATGTTTAATATGATTTAAAACCTTCATAGTCTTGATAGGTTGTCTGTCTCTGTATATCTGCCCTGCGATAGACTGATGACCTGTCCAGGGTGTACCCCACCTCTCGCCCGATGACAGCTGAGATAGGCACCGGCACTCCTGTGACCCTTCAGTGGCCAATCTGTTAGGAAAATGCAATGGTACCAAAAACCTTTTGGCCTATCTGTAAATACTGATATTAACGTTATGGTGTTAAACATTTATGCATATGTTCTACGCTCCACTAACCGACACTAATCCTGCAAATAATGACCATGTGTTTAGTTTTGTATTCACCAGAAGAAAATGCAGGGGGACACCGGTCACTAGCATAGGCCCTATATGCAACAAATCTGCTGATGTAATTAAGGTAATATACTGTTTACTTCTGTTTACACTGACTATGTAATTACTGTATAAGAAACTTAGTTAGTCATTAGTCTGTAATATATCTGCCTTTACTGCAAGATTGGAAGAGGTAATTGAAATAACAATTCAGATTGTTCTGCCTTTTATTAGGTTCAGAGTAATAATTAGAACAAGTTGTATTCCACATTTTGCGGTCTTTTACTTTGAAGGTGTGGTAAAGACAGGATGTTGTGACAAGAAGTCAGCCATCTTGTAGTTTCTCTCAGCAAGCACTTGGACTTAAGTTCATCCGCTGACATCTGCCCTTTGTGTTCATGCTTTTGACATCATCGTCTGTAAGTTGCTTCATTTTCACAAGAAGTACAGTATTGAATCTTTATTTGTGTAAAGAAATTCATGAAAAATGGGTATTTGTTGATAATTAGATGTTTGAATGATCGTGGGTTAAGTGCCATACAGTGACTACTCCATCTGCAATTCTTGTGTATGTGAGCTAATTTTAGCCATATTGTGACTGTTCTAAGGACAGGTTTATTTTCTGTTTTACAGTTTTTTACTCTGTTTTGGAGACATTATTGGAGCAATAAATTGGAGCTATGGACGCTACATCCTGACTCTGCACATGTTTCCGAAAGGAGTTAGGCTTACTGCTGAATTGTGTTAGATACACACAAGGAGAGCAGGACAGTAAAAAAAGACGATACACAACTAGCTAACAACAACACGGCAGCTAGATAACCTCAAACATGGATGAACCATTTCAAGATGGAGCATCAGTAGGAAGTCGGAAAAGTGCCAGTTCGAGTAGATCATCCGTGAGTGCTGCAGCAGCAAAGGCCAGAGCTGTAGCAGAGGCTGCCCGTGCACGTGCAGCATTTGCAGAAAAAGAGAAAAGTATTAAAGTTGAAAAAGCTAAGCTTGAGGCAAATCTAGAAGTACTGAAGTATGAAAGAGAGGCTGCAGCCACTAACGCCCAAGCAGAAGCATTGGAAGCAGCAGCGGAGCTAGAGGATGAAGAGGTGCGTAGCAGGAAAAGTTATCCCAGGTCACTTCAAAATGCACATGACCGTGTTAGCGACTACATTCAAAACCAAAATGCTTGTTATCACAAACGCCCTGAATCAGCCCACTTGCCAGAGCCATTGGAGCAGTCTATTGAGCCTCGCCACAATCTTCCATCACCGCTTGTTTACAGGGGAAAAGAATATATTGTCAAAAACTCCTGGCATGTTCTACCAAAAAATGAGTACAGACCAGGTTCCCCACATGCTCACCAGATGGGAATCAGCTACAATCCATCTGTTCAACCCGCTACTCGAAGTCACTCCCAAATCAGCAAAGAATCTGAGCCTAACAGTCCTAATCCCAGGGGAGATTCACCAAAGTACATGGATACGGTTCACACAAGTGTTCCAGAGTCTTCAGCCTTTATGGACATGGCAAAATATCTAGCACGGAAAGAGCTCGTTAGCACGGGCCTTTCACACTACGACGACCATCCAGAAACGTACAGAGCATGGAAGTCTTCCTTTTCCAACACAATCAGAGACTTAGATCTAACAGCAAGTGAGGAGCTGGACCTACTCTCAAAATGGCTTGGGAAGGAATCAGCCGAGCACGTCAAACGTCTAAGAGCAGTCAATCTAGCTAATCCAGTAGCTGCATTGAAATCAGTATGGAAAAGACTTGACGAATGTTACGGGGCTCCAGAAGTGATAGAGAGTGCTCTTTTTACAAAGCTTGACAACTTTCCCAAGATCACAAATAAGGACAATCACAAGTTGAGGGAGCTGGGAGATCTCTTAAACGAGCTACTTTCAGCCAAGGAGGATGGCTACTTGTCAGGCTTGGCATACCTGGACACCGCACGTGGCATAAAACCCATTGTGGAGAAGTTGCCATATAACTTACAAGAGAAGTGGCTTGCTCAAGGATCAAATTACAAAGAAACTTATCAGGTCAGTTATCCACCATTCTCCTATTTCACCTCTTTCGTCTGTTATCAAGCTAAAACCAGAAACGATCCCAGTTTCACGCCTGCAGTAAACAACCTCCAGACAGAACGCACACTTTCGAAACGTACCAATCCCAGAACTGCAATCTCAGTGCACAAAACTAAGGTCACCAATGTCAAAACTCCAAGCGAAGCAGCATCAAAAGACGACATAACCAAATAGTGCCCTATCCATAATAAGCCACACCCCCTAAAAAAGTGCCGTGGCTTCAGATTAAAGACTCTGGAAGAAAGAAAGACTTACTTAAAGGAACAAGGCATCTGTTTTAGATGTTGCTCGTCCTCTTCTCATCTAGCTCGCGACTGCAAAGTCATGCTGAAATGTGATGAGTGCGACAGTGAAAGTCACATAACAGCTCTCCACCCTGGTCCACCCAAATGGGCAAGCAAACATTCAAATCCCTCACAAGATGATGGCGGGGAGCAAGGGACGCAGGATACTTCGGCTTCTACAGTTATCGGCCCTTTGTGCACAGAGGTCCATGGAAACAAAATCAAGTCAAAATCCTGCTCAAAAATCTGTCTCGTCAAAGTCTACCCCAAAGACCACCCTGAAAAGGCTGTAAAAATGTATGCAATGCTCGATGACCAGAGCAACAGATCTCTTGTCCGGTCACAGTTTTTTGAGGCGTTTAAGATCAAAGTTAACGCATACCCCTACACGCTAAAAACCTGTGCAGGCCTCACTACAACATCTGGCAGGAGGGCAACGGGATTCCAGGTCGAAGCAGCTAATGGTGGTATTGGCCTTTCACTCCCAGAGCTAATTGAATGTGACGATTTACCAGACAATCGTGAGGAAATACCGACACCGGAGGCTGCTCTCCACTATCCTCATCTCAGGGATCTTGCTAAGAAAATCCCAGCTCTGGACGACGATGCCCAGATCATTCTTCTTTTAGGCCGTGACATTCTCCGCGCTCACAAGGTGAGACAACAGATTAATGGCCCTGGTGATACACCCTTTGCTCAAAGACTAGACCTTGGATGGGTATTGGTTGGTGATGTGTGTTTGGGGAAGGTCCATAAGCCAACAGTTTGTAGCAGCAAAACAAACGTACTAGAAGATGGCAGACCCACTCTTTTCAAACCCTGCATGAACCGCATCCATCTCAAACAAGCAATCAGCCCCAGTCGAGTGAATGGATCCATTCACATTTGCAGTAACGGTACTATGGACACCGACACTCTTGGCCTCACAGTCTTTGTGAGAACTCCAAACGATGACAAGCGTGCCTTCTCAATAGAAGACGAACAGTTCCTCAAAATAATGGATGAACAGGTTTTTCAGGACAAGTCCAACAGTTGGGTCGCCCCTCTCCCCTTCAGGTCACCGAGACCTCCTCTGCCAAACAATCGAAACCAAGCCATGACACGTCTCTCTTCACTACAACGCACACTAGAGCGCAAGCCAAAGATGAAAGAGCAGTATGTTGCCTTCATGCAAAAGGTATTCGACAACAACCATGCGGAGCCAGCACCTCCACTGCCGGACGGAAAGGAGTGTTGGTATTTGCCATCGTTTGGAGTCTATCATCACAAAAAACCTGAGAAAATCAGAGTTGTGTTTGACTCTAGTGCAAAATGCAACGGCATCTCCCTGAATAGCATCCTGCTTACCGGACCAGACCTCAGCAACAGCCTCTTGGGTGTCCTCATTCGATTTAGGAGGGAAAGAGTAGCTGTGATGGCAGACATTGAACAAATGTTTCATTGTTTCATTGTGAGAGAAGACCACAGAGACTACCTACGTTTCCTTTGGTTTCGAGATAATGACCCCAGCAAGGACATTGTCGAGTATAGGATGAGGGTCCATGTGTTCGGAAATAGCCCTTCTCCAGCCGTGGCCACGTACTGCCTCAGAAGAGCAGCAATAAGTGGAGAACAGGAGTACGGGTCAGACACCAGACACTTCGTGGAGCGTGAGTTTTACGTAGATGACGGACTTGTCTCGACACCCACTGAGCAAGAAGCTATTACTCTGTTACAAAAAACCCAGGCTTCCCTCTCAGAGTCTAACCTGCGACTCCACAAGATTGCATCTAACAGCATCAGAGTATTGCAAGCGTTTCCGACCGGAGATCATGCCAATGACATTAAAGAGCTATACTTAGGGGCAGAAACGGTCCCTGCACAGCGAAGTCTTGGTCTGAGCTGGGAAGTTAAAATGGATACCTTTACCTTTCAAGTATCCATCAGCGACAAGCCATTCACGCGTCGAGGAGTCCTCTCCACCATAAACAGTCTCTTTGACCCTCTCGGGTTCGTTGCCCCTGTGACTATTCGAGGAAAATCTCTGTTACGAGAACTCACATTAGAGGGAACAGATTGGGACGCTCCACTTCCCCAAGACAAACACGATGCGTGGAGGACATGGAGGGACTCGCTACAGGAACTTGAACACCTTCATATTCCTCGTGCTTACACCCCCACCTCTCCTTCCAGAGCTAAGCAAAGAGAAATCTGCATCTTCTCCGATGCTTCTACAAAAGCTATTGGTGCAGTAGCATATCTCAAAACCACAGATGAAGATGGTCGAGTTCACGTGGGTTTCATTTTAGGGAAAGCCAGACTTGCTCCCGTAAACGAACCCACCATACCCAGACTAGAGCTTTGTGCAGCGGTACTGGCTGTGGAAATGGCAGAACTCATTGTGCAAGAGATCGATCTCCCTCTGAACGCAGTCACACTCTATTGTGACAGCAAAGTGGTGCTGGGATATATACACAACCAGTCCAAACGTTTCTACGTGTATGTCCACA
Organism: Anabas testudineus; assembly: GCF_900324465.2. NCBI lineage: Eukaryota > Metazoa > Chordata > Actinopteri > Anabantiformes > Anabantidae > Anabas > Anabas testudineus. Next base: position 12,685,560 of record NC_046632.1, on the reverse strand, counting down.
ACAGGATTCAGAGGATTCGCCAGTCCACAGAGCCGAAACAGTGGCAGTACGTGCCCACCGAGGATAACCCTGCAGACCACGCTTCCAGATCTGTTCAAGCCTCGCTCCTCACTAAAACTAACTGGTTCACAGGCCCAGCCTTCTTGTACAAACCGCACACAGTAAGCGACCAGCACCAAGTATTTGAGCTTGTGGACCCGGACTCTGACGTTGACATCAGACCACACGTAACAAGTTGCATAACAAGCCACAACGATGAGTCACTCAATCCTAAAAGATTTGAAAGATTCTCCTCCTGGAAATCACTGCAAAGAGCAGTTGCAACCCTTATTCACGTGGCACAGTCCTTCAAGTCGACAAACAAGAACACCACTGGTTGTAGTGGATGGCACCAGTGTAAAAGACCTCACACAGTTGATGAGCTGTACAAGGCAACCACAGTGATCCAATGCACTGTGCAGAAGGCGTGCTTTCCTGAAGAACTTAAAGTACTGTCAAAGGGAGCGGAAGTAAACAAGAAAAGCCCATTGGCAAGATTGAATCCAGCTATCTCTCCAGAGGGATTGTTGAGAATAGGAGGCAGGTTCGAGCAAGCAGATCTGAATGAAAAGGAAAAACATCCAGTTATTTTGCCAGGCAAACACCATGTGTCTACACTCCTCATAAGACATTATCACGAGCAGGTTGAGCACCAAGGCCGCACATTTACTGAAGGTGCTGTAAGAGCTGCCGGCGTTTGGCTGATTGGTGGCAAAAGATGCATAAGCAGCATCTTGCACGGATGTGTCTCCTGCCGAAAACTCCGTGGGAGAAGAGAGAGCCAAAAAATGTCAGACCTCCCACAAGAGCGACTGAGCATCTCACCTCCTTTCACATACACTGGTGTAGATGTCTTTGGCCCCTGGTTCGTCACCGCCAGACGCACAAGAGGTGGTGAGACAAAGAACAAGCGCTGGGCGGTTCTCTTCACTTGCTTGAGCACACGTGCAGTCCACATAGAGGTTGTGGAATCCATGGACACTTCTTCCTTCATAAACTCCCTGAGAAGATTCTTTGCAATCCGTGGCCCCTCCAAACAACTACACTCGGACTGTGGAACTAATTTCGTCGGAGCTTGCAAAGAGCTGCAGTTTAACAAAGTACAAAAGGAGTTAGACGTTCAAAGATACACTAACAGTCAGGGCTGCTCATGGCACTTCAACTCGCCTCACTCTTCCCATAAGGGTGGGGTGTGGGAACGTATGATTGGAATTGCAAGGAGGATTTTGGACTCAATGTTAACGCACACTCCCTCTTCTAGATTGACTCACGAAGTCCTATGCACTCTTATGGGAGAAGTGATGTCAATCATCAACTCCAGACCTCTGGTCTCCGTTTCCTCTGACCCAGAAGTACCTCAGATACTCACCCCAGCCATGCTTCTCACCCGTAAGCAATGTGTGCCACCTCCACCTGGGGAGTTCACTGAGAAGGACATGTACAAGCAACAGTGGCGTCAAGTGCAACGACTGGCAGACCAGTTCTGGTGTCGCTGGAAACGTGAATACCTGCACACATTGCAAGTTCGACACAAGTGGCAAGAGTCCAGTCGCAACATCGAACAAGGAGACATCGTCCTGCTAAAAGACAGTCAAACCTGTCGTAACGACTGGCCTATGGGTCTTGTCACCAAAACCTTTCCTGGACGGGATGGAAAAGTCCGCAAGATCGAGATCAAGACAACTAAGGATGGGTACCTGAAGAAGTTTCTTCGGCCCGTCACAGAGATCGTTCTTCTTCTGACAACAAAGGACTAAATGTTTTGTGCATAATGTTTGTAGGTTTGTATGGTATCCTCACACATACCAGACGGGGAGTGTTCTGCCTTTTATTAGGTTCAGAGTAATAATTAGAACAAGTTGTATTCCACATTTTGCGGTCTTTTACTTTGAAGGTGTGGTAAAGACAGGATGTTGTGACAAGAAGTCAGCCATCTTGTAGTTTCTCTCAGCAAGCACTTGGACTTAAGTTCATCCGCTGACATCTGCCCTTTGTGTTCATGCTTTTGACATCATCGTCTGTAAGTTGCTTCATTTTCACAAGAAGTACAGTATTGAATCTTTATTTGTGTAAAGAAATTCATGAAAAATGGGTATTTGTTGATAATTAGATGTTTGAATGATCGTGGGTTAAGTGCCATACAGTGACTACTCCATCTGCAATTCTTGTGTATGTGAGCTAATTTTAGCCATATTGTGACTGTTCTAAGGACAGGTTTATTTTCTGTTTTACAGTTTTTACTCTGTTTTGGAGACATTATTGGAGCAATAAATTGGAGCTATGGACGCTACATCCTGACTCTGCACATGTTTCCGAAAGGAGTTAGGCTTACTGCTGAATTGTGTTAGATACACACAAGGAGAGCAGGACACAGATACTACCAGAAAAATGCACATCAACTCTGGTATTGTACAAAAACATATTTATTAGGACAGTATAAGTATATTATACACAGAAAAGCATTTGCCCTGTGTTCACTGCATAGTGTTGGGCATCATAAATCATTTGACAAACCAAAATATTGATTAACTCTAAATGCAGTCAGTTTTATCAAGCCCTGCTGTCCTACTATGTTTTGATGTTTAACGATGCCATCCAACCTTCCAAAGCCAAGCACCTTATTTGAGATGGAAAAGATGTAAAATAAATCCAACAATAACTCTTACAGAAAAAAGTAAGTGATGTAAAATAGACAAACAAATGAAAATATGTGTTATTTGTTTGTGTGCAAGGTCTGTTACATTCCTTTTAAAGATATCTGAAATATGTTCAGTACCGGTTGCTCTTATTTGACCTTGCAGGGCCATGATTAAACTGACCATGTCAATCCAGCTAAAAGCAATGTATGTACATACTATATTGGTACATTTTGATGGAAATAGGAAAAAAACGTAGCTTGCTAAGTCTAATATTAAATGTTAAATGCATAGCCCTGAATGTTAACATCCTTGCATTAAAAAAGTTTTACAGCTGCCCTCAGATAGAAAATGCTTAGAAGAATTAGAAAGTTAATTTGTTCATTAGAATATTGTGCGACTATCACTGCCCACATCAGAGCCACTTCCTGGGTTCACACAGTCTGACTCACTAACTGGGCTCCAGTGAGGTAATGTGAAGCAGAATATCAAAACAATGTTAAACTCCTTTCTTTGACCTAAGCTCCAGCAGAAATACTGAAGTCAGGTTTATCAAAATAAAATAATTGTATGAAAAATACACACTATGCTAATATCTCAGAACATGCTTTTGATAATATAAAATGACAAAGAAACAATTGTCAGTGTTCAAATGTCTGTAGATTATTTGTTTTTCCAACTTTAATGTGCTTTTCTTTAATATAAGTAGGATTAATTTTCATGTTATGAATTGTTTCAGTAAAACTACTTCAGTATATTTTCTGGTCTCTGTTCTGTAAACCTTTCACTACCCTTCCTAATAAAATTAATAAGTGTCTTATTACTCACATAAACTCACAACACTTTTAAACTTGACTGAAGTTGATGCATAAATCTTTAGGTTTTATAAATATTAATGACATTAATACAACCGAATATTGTTGTCTGTGGTCAATGTGAAGCTGATTAAGGATTCTACTTTAATTTTGAGCTTAGTGGAACAATGGGTAGATATTTAAGCCTCTGTTTTATTCTTTGAGTGATCAGCGTGTGCCAAGCTCTCCTCATTTTCCTCCTCTTCCTCGGGAACCTGGAAAAAATGCAGCCCCAAATAAGTGTACATGTTACATATGCAAAAAATAATTATATTACATTATGTATTAAACCCCATTCATCTCATATGAACCACAGATGTAATAACTACTGTAAAAAACCCACCAAGCTGCCACTACTGTTATTTTAAATTTTTGACAGTCAGAGAGTTGAAAGCATTTATAAGGAACAAGATTTCTTACCTCCCAGTAAACAGAGTCATCAAAGCAGTTCTGGTCTGGAGGCTGTCCCCAGATTGGCAACTTCATTATTAAACCTTAAAGTGAAAATTGTATTATTTGGTCACTCGGATGTAGTTCCTCTGGTAAATTATATGATATTTATGATATCATTTTTATCTCCACTGACCTGTAAGAGCACCTCCAACCAACGCAAACCCAAGGGATGAACCCAAGGCAGCAGCTTGCATGGTAGCTTCACCTTTTTTCTTTCCCAAGGCTACAGCCACAATACCAGCCAAACCTCCCAGGATGCCAGGCATGCCATGCAGATTGTGGACACCACAGGTATCCTGGATGCCCAGCTTGGATGCCAGGATGGGCTACAGAGGAGGGGAAAGCATCTTGTTAAGTGTCTTTCAAAGCTAAATAGTGCTTTGTATCTAACAATTTTGAGTAATTTCCTAATTAATTAATTAAGTTATGAAATTTTTAGAATATTTCTGGAACAATATTTCTGTAACATAAGCAACCTTTTGAAGGTAAATAATAAAGCACATTTCGGAATACAGCCATGGTCTATAGGGCTTGCACCTTAAATATAAATGTTCCTGGTTGCCCCCCTCCGCCCCCCTCCACCCCCCTCAGAATGGCAAAATATGGCAAAGAACACATTTCTAATTTGGCCTATCATGCATAACGTTTTGTGATGAATACTATCATAGTAAGTTATGGTTATTACTTATTGGTAGGTTAACCAAAGTATTAATGACTAATTCAAAAACGAACTGACTGTTTTTGACAGATATTTAAACAAATATCTTTATTAGTAGTTTCTACAAAATGATCTACTATATTTTATTTCTGACTTTGGACTCACCGATAGGTACTTGAACCCAAGGGTAGAGATGATGCCGGCCACAAATCCAATCACCATGGCTCCCACTGGTCCGATGCTCATGTCAGCGCATGTTCCCACGGCCACACCGCCAGCCAAGGTGGCATTCTGGATGTGCACCTGTGGAGCATAAAAGTATAAAAACAATTCAATTCAACAATTCAACAAGTGTGTGTTAATAAGTGTGAATGGTAGAAAAACATTGTTTGACCATGTCCAGTTTCCCTTTGTGCTCCACAAGGCTGGATATGGCGTAGGCAGAGAGCACACAGGCAGCCAGGGAGAGGTAGGTATTGATCACTGCGGTGAGCTGATCGTTGTCCGATTCAGCTATGGCAGAGTTAAAGCTGGGCCAGAACATCCACAGAAAGACTGTTCCTGTAGTAGCAGGAGATAACGAAGAAGAGTTTGCATCAGGACCATTCTACTACTACCACCAATACTTTCCCGCTTTATCATGTATGTGGTGTATGTGTTTCTGTCCACTAGGTGGCATAAATAATACATATCCTGGAGGCCAGTGATGAACCACTGATGTAACATTATAGCCAAATAAAGCATTCACTTACACTGTTGAAGATTAGAGATGGTTAATACATACAGTAAAAATGTCCAGACTTGCAATTTAACTAGCTCTTACCAATCATTGCAAACATGTCAGAGTGATAAACAGATCCATCATTTTCATGTCCGTTTCTTAAACCTGGTCGGTAAAGTACTCGTGCCACTGCTAGTCCAAAGTAGGCTCCAAAAGCATGAATGATCATTGACGCTCCAACATCATTAGCCTGTAAAAGGAAAGGTGAACCATGCCAATCTCCATTTAGTTAAGTTCAATTTAGACAGTGAATGTACTGTGTTTTTAGTTTGATCAGTGCGCTCATGAGTCCTTCTGTACTCACCCCCAATATGTTGGCCACCAGATGTTCATTGACGGAGAAAATGGTGATCTCCAGTATGGTCATAATGAGGAGCTGCACAGGGCTAGTTTTACCCAGGACAGCTCCAAATGAGATCAAGACTGTAGCTGTGCTGAAATCTGCATTGATTATTCTGCAACAGGAAGGAGGAAAAGGAAATGTTATTAAAATGTAAAATCTTATTATAAATACTATAAAACAATATGAAAAATAAATGATAAATAATGTTAATGCAGATGTTACTAAAAACTAGCACATGCAGAAGACAGTCATACTTGAAGATGTTGACTTTGATCTTTCCATCCTTCAGATGCCAAATGCCCTGCATGAGGAGACCCCACTGCAAGCCGAAAGCAGCCAGAAGTAAGTTGATGCCCACACTGCTGAACCCATATCTCTTGAGGAAGGTCATCAGGAACCCAAAACCAATGAAGATCATGACGTGGACATCCTGAAACACTGGCGCACATAAAAAAAAGGGGTCAGGTATGCTTGAGATACAGTGTCAGTACCCTGCTCTGTTGTAAAACAATCCCATTTTAGCTGAAGCTAAGTGTGGATATGAAATTTAATTAGATGAAACTAAAGACTTATTAAGCACTTGACTTCACATGAGTAGTTTATTGTCAGCTGAAAACACAATTCATGGGGATGGGATTCTGGGAAAACACTCCCCTGTTCCTGTTCAGTTTTTGGACCTTGCTCTGTGTCTGTTAAGTTCAGAGGAGCTTAGTAACTTTAGCAAACCCTTATCTATTAGTCTCAGTTGCTGGACTGACTCTGTTTTTATGACTTCTATGTTATTTAACTATACTCTCAACTCTAAGAACAAAAAAAGTGGACTCTTTAGTGGCTCTAAAAGTGGACATAGTGTGTAAATCTGGGTTACTGCCATGCAAGTCTGAGGAAGGATTTGGGTACGAAGGAGCATTCAATCATTGATGTGAGAGGAAGCGGGACTTTCCCTTTCCTAAAAACTTTGCCTGAGATGATGAGCCCTTCATGTGGAAAATGCATTAGTGTGGAGATATGCACAGTGTGAAACAATAGGCCTCATTTTCTTTGTTCATAATGAACATGAACGCAGCCGTTATTGTTGGACATGTTTACTTTCATCTTTGAATAGGCAGGACTGCTGCTCTACTGCTGCTTCACATTTGTACAATTGCATACCTTCTCTTGGCTTTGAAATTTCCATGGCTCACAGTTTGGTGTTTAGTTGCCACATAAGTGTACACATTGTACATAAGTGTGAGTATAGGCACAAATAGATGCGTGGCTCATTGAAAGTAGTACAAATTGAGTTGTCACTAGCCATTTCCTTCATTTCCAGTCTTTGTGCTATAGTAAGCTAACTGGCTGCTTTGAGGTAACATACTAATATTGGCATTCTTATCTGTCTGTGAGCACCTGTTTAAAGTGCAGCAGCTTTAGATTGATAGGCTAACGAGGGAGATTAAATTAATCTACGTATACTTTTCTACCCAGTAATTACATACACAGTGTCAGTTTGTATCAAGACGTTTAAAAGGAGTGACATAAAAACACCTACATCTACTGCAGAAATCAAAGATGGTTCCTGTTGATTGTTGGGATTTTTAGTCTTTTGTACACTTTCTTAAATAATATGTTTAAACAACTTTATACTTATTAACTAATATACTAATATGATTCTTGACTGCTTGGTAAAATTGTAATACATCAATTTAACTTAGTACTAAGTAGTACACTGGTAAGTACAGCATTGACTTGAGGTGGCAGTATCTGGTTTGCGTCACTCCCTGGAGTTATTTAGAAGAAAACTCAATTGAACTTTGCACTTTGACCCCCACAGTGCAGCCACAGTGGCTTGCTTGTTTTGGATAGTGGATATTTCTGCCCACTTTTTATGCATTTACAATGATTAAAGTTAAAGAAGTTAACGTAATAAATAACATGTTTTAGATGTGAGTTTTTACCGCAATTGATTATACTGTAGATTACTTTGATGGTTAAAAGTCAGGGCTGAGCTGAAAAGGGAAAATGCCAGTATTACACAAGTTTAGAAGCAGCTAATGGTTCAGTGTACAACTTACAGAAGTGCAATGTGGAAGATTAACACTTCAGTGAAGTGGAAGATATCCTCAACCTTATTGAGACTGCTCAGCTAATCTCTCAGAGTCACACCTGCCCCGCCCAGCCATGAGCAGACATTTGTACTGTACGGTCAAGATGCAGAGAAACCCACCAACTGTAGAGACCCCTCCAGAACTGAGTACACCATTTAAACAAAAACACAGCGCTGCACAATGTTCAAACAGCATTCTTCCATGTGGACCAACGATCTTTGCTCTTGTCTTTGAGACATTAAAGTAAAATGCACGTGACCTCCACTGGATGACACCTAACACACTCCTGGGCTGCATGTGTGCGAATAGACATGAGGGGATCCTGTGACTTCTTTTATTTCGTTCAGCAGACCTACTCTGTAACAGCATTTAAATAAGTCTCTTTCTGTTTGCAAGTAATTGGAAAATTACATCCTTAAAAGTGAATTTGCATTATCATAATAAGGTTTCATGACCTTTTTGAGTTCACTCAGTTCATTCAACACTGGAGAATCCAAGCTTTTACTGGGACTCTTGTTGTAGTTTTTTACACAACACAACAGACATTGTGTTTAAATCATTAGATAAAACTTAGATTATAATTTAAAATAAACATAGTCACACAACCAAACACTCAGACATGCAGCAGCACAGCACCTGCCAACATGCAGCCCAGGTAAACTTACTGGGGTAGAGGTCCATAGCCTTCTCAGCGTGAGTCTCATTGCTTTGTCCGTCGTGTCCGTCGTGTCCGTCGTGTCCGTGACTTTTGCCGTCATCATAGACCGCAAACACCCCAAACAGTATGATAGTGATAACTTCCAAGACTAAGGCCACAATGGGGAACTTCAGCCTCATGTTGGTGGAGTACACAGGCATCCTGAGTCCAACTCTGATTATCTCTCACGCAGTGCGACACACTCACTGACTCTGTCTGTTTTGTTGAGAGTTGTGAAGGGAGGGAAGAAAGTTGTGTCTGGTTTTAAACTGATGCATGTTTGGTGTTGACCAATGACAAGCCAGAAGACTGGGTCCTCAGTGGGGAACACCCCACTCATACAATGTGCTCACAGGGATGGGTTTCCTCTCTTGTTGTCAGAGGGGACAAAGTAAATTACCATATATGTATTGACACCTGGCCAGTGAGCAGACATGAGGGGATTGATTTTTCACTCAGTGTTTGTTATTTATTGACTTAAGATCAGACCAATATTTCAATAATAGCTTCCTCTGCTGTATTAAAAGTGCATGAATCGCTATTTTATATTTTAGTTCAGCTCTGCTGAGCATGGTTCCTCTTCCTTAGTGCAGACTTTAGAGATGACTTCCTTGACATTACAGTATATGATTTTGCAGTTGAGAGAGTCTTCACCGGTCTGAGGAACTGGGACTAAATTCTGCTCAGTCGAAGTAGATTGGGTCAGGACTCCTCTGAACCTGTCAGGTCTTGGGCCTGTGTCTCAGTTTGTGCAGGAGTCTATCGGATCTGAATGAAACCAAAACTGTGCATTGTCGGCTGCTGATGACTGCTGATTTGTTGCCATCCCCGTGGGAGAAAACAAGGAGAAAGGGAAATGGAACATGTGGAAAGGAGAAATGAAGGTGTTTGCAGATGTATGGAACAAGTTCAAGGAAAATTAGTGCATGGAAGTAACCTCTCTTCCTTGCTCTACTTGGGCCAACCACACTTTAGATCAGGTTCAATTGTATTCGGGTCTATTTGTGTTGGGTTTCTCTTTTTTAAAAATGAAACCTTCCAAGTTTATACCTTCTCCCACCGACCGGCAGGTTTTGATCCAAAGAGAATGTGCTGACAATCTGACAATCAGCAGTTACTTCACGTCAACAGTCCTCCATTTGTCCAGAGAGAGGTTTGAGTATTTCACTCCCTGACCTTTTGGGAAATTACTCCCAAATGTTGAGAGATATCTAAAAGCTCTGTAGCAGCTTGTGCTAATCTTGTGCAGATTCATTATTCAATCAGTTCGCACAACAGTTTTGCAGTAACATTTGGCAGACAGTGGAGGCTTTTTCAGGCTTTCATGTCAGCTAGTGGCAACTTGAACAGCATGGGAGGATTTGGTCCACTTGCCACAGTCAATCATTCATGACAGTTACAGACACTCCCTCACTCTTTTGTCCTTTTTAAAAATTTGAGTTAATATCCCAATAAAAAATGAATATTTATATTATTGATTTACCACAGAACCAACATTGGATGTTTGACACCCATTTAACAAATTATTTTTGCCTCTAAAGTAGCTCAGAAATGTTTATTTAATGTTTAAATCCAATCTTTAGTATTTGAAACCATTATTTTGTCTGTACAGTAGTTTAAAGATCTGAGCATTTATCATTTAACATTTAACATATAAGGCTTTCAGACAAAACATACATACCCCAGTTATTGACTTAACTTAAGACTAATATTTTAATAGCAATGACTGGATTAATTACTCAATAAAACAACCAAACTTAGCTTTGTTGCTTTTATTACTCTTTACAGAATGAAATGTTTTTATTAATTTGACTGAATTTGAATGATGACAATCGTGTTACTGTCCAACATGGACCTAATGTTAGATATGACTGATTATCTTTTATGCAGCCTTTTGTGGAACAAGTTGGCAGTTTCATCAAACAATCCCTATTATTGCTGCAGGAAATAAAAGTGTTGATCTTTCTAGCCTTACAGAATCTGAGAAAGTTTGAACATTAAAGCATGACACGAGGGGTAAAGAGGCAAAGTATTCTTTTATCAACTAAAATCTGTTTTTAATCTTGGCTCCTTGTGAACTTCACATTCCCGGAAAGCCATTAAGCATTTTATCTCGATGCACCCCGTCTTTTGTTTCGGATCCCCACGTACCATAATGCAACATACATGATGTGAGCTGACACACAGTACATGTATATAAGACTCACTTCATGTGATTCTTTTCAACTGGTTCATCTGTCGTAGTCGTGAGACTCGCTGTAATGACCTAATGACTTGGTAAATGTGTTGGATCAAAGAGTGAAGGACTCGGATGATAGATGACTGCTTTAGCTCGCTTTAGTCTACTGCGTCAGAGCATTCCTGGAGGTCTTATTCTGCCACATGTAAAGTTCAAACTGAGGTTCTCTGCCTCCTACATCATTATACGAATTTCTATTACATTAAACTCCCCATATACAGGAAATCTTCTAGATTGTTTTTATCTGACTAGTAAAAGCAGATAGTTTTACTGGAAAGTCAAATCTTATCATGGCAAAGATGAAACATTTTCTGGAAAAAAATCCTCCTATGGATAAAATTCCTTCTCACATTGTTTTTGTAAGTCGGTTTGGTGCATTTTTATTCACATTATCTTGTGTTGACTGTCGACTTATGGAAGGTGTACTACCTTGAAGTTGATAGATTTGTATTTATATTTCTCCATATGTCCATATTGTTTGTTCTGCTCTCATGTAAAGTTCACATTCATCATTATTGCATGCCCCAGCTTCTACCATATCACCTCCCTATAACTTATAATGAGGACCAGTGTGTCCTAATGTGTCTGCATGATATAGACTCTATATCTATAATGTCTAATGTCTATATAGACATTCGTGTGAAGCTGGATATATTAACATACTTGTTAGACACTCAGGTGATCAACACTGCATGTCTCTGTTTGGAGGGACTCCCCCTCCCGATGTGGAGATACAGTATGTAGCAGATTAGGAACAGAGACTAGTTAGTGTGACAGACACAACCCAGGCCTTTTCTCCAGGCCAGTTAATCAAAACTCAACAGCAATCAACTTTTTCCTGGGTGGAGTAACTGAGTAAAGTCACATACAGCTTTCCACATTCATGTGCGTGAGCTCCGCTCTGCTTCACATGAGCGCTATCTTTAATAATCCCGCTTTATTTATGAGGCTTGAAAAACAAGGCGGGTGCTGACCTTATCTCGAAGTGAGAAGCACTGGGAAATGTTGTTTTACTTTTTCTGTCTTCAGTATGTTTCAGACACTGCTGACTTTCTCCTCTAGTCCAGTCATAATTAATAAGGCTTGTCAAGGTCACCTAACTTTGTACCTACATACCTAATAACCTAAAACATAACTAATGCTTGTAATAAACTGCTTGCACCAGGTACCTGTAGGGTTGTTTTTTGTTTTCTTTTCTTACGGGAAGCGGACTACCATAACTAATTAAACTGTTTAGAGGGAATTAATTCTGATCATGTGGTCTTTAATTTCAGTGTTAAAACAAGGCCACATCAATCTTTTCAGCAGATGTCCCAAAACATCCTGTATTTATTTATTACTAAATTGATGAATTAACCCTTTAGCAGCTATAGCAATTATGACAAAAAGACACCAGCAAGTATTTGTTTCTTGTTTCGAAACCATGATTGTTGCCTAAATCTCTCTCCTTAAATATAGTGGTGATATAGGTGAAATGTATTCCTTGGGGCCACTGATAAAAAAATTGTCTGCACATCAAATTTGAGCTTTGTAAAAACATTATACATTGTTTTTAGTACACATGGGCTTTCTGAGACTCATAAAAATACTGTAGGTGTAGATGTTCAGTGTTTAGGCTACTGTTTTCAAACAGTCACTATATGTTATAGACTTTAGAGTCTTTTAGGAAACAGCTTCTTTCCCCAGTGTTGTCTTATATCTTTCTTATATACAGTATAGTACAGTATAATACAGTGGTATAAAGTACCACTCTACTATCAAGCATTTCACCTGAGAAATGGGACTGTATTCCTAACAGTGACTTATGAACGAGCAGAAAGTTTGTTATAAGTTAACTGAGAACAGCCGACACATAAATCAGAGCAGCAGGAAATTAGGAACAAAACACAGCAGCTTGATTGGTGAATGAATCCAATTAGATCAAAATTGGTCCACATTAGACTGGTTTAAGCAGCAGCTGCCTGAAAGATAAAAAGAAAACCTCAAGAATTCATGATAGACAGGTAGATGTCAATCCTTATGTATAGCTTAAAGAAAACCACACAGCTAAACAGTAATGTCGTTTTTGTATTTATGTTATCACCAGCACTTAGTTCATCCTATTAGTTACTTTGTTTGTATGAACGTGATAACGATATGTATTCAAAGACGATAATATCTGTTTTTGAATACACTGGTTTCTTTCCCAGAAATGCACTTTTTGTTTCACACCTATCATCTAACTTTAATATGTTTTAACACTGTTGTTAATACTTTGTACTAATGAACTAGGAGCATTTTGTGTCTACATGAAAAATTCCATGGTCCAACTGTAACTTCGATAATATGATGATGATAAGAGAACAGTTCCTATCAGCACCAGGAGGAGGATTATTGAGCAATCAGGCCTGTAGTTGTCAAGAAATATTGTTGCTGAGTTGAAACCATTCACTTCATGCACCATTAATAGCAAGGTAAAATTATCCAAATTCCAAAACACTGGGAAAGTAATATTTTATGTCACTGTGTAGATGTTTGCATTGGGGTCATTGGCCTTGACGCTTCGTTCCCAAACCACTGGAATGCAGAGAATGATAGCACATAGATACTCCTCCTATCTATCCCTGGCCCTCACTCACCACGCACCACGTCGCCCTGAACGTACCCCCCACCCCTCGTTTCCTGTGGCTGACGCTGAAGAGAACAGTTGCACACCCTGATAAGGCCGCTCAGAGGGAAGCCTATGCAGTGGTGTAATCAGCATGTTAGATAGTAGCAATCAAGAACAATCACAAGTTCTCATCATGTTTATGTTGCGGTGGCCCTTCATGCTATTTAAGTCAAGAACAATTGTTTCCCTATATAGCATCCCGCAGTGTTTTTCACATCACTTCTGTATGTGCTTGGGTTGAGATCGCACACATGGTAGAATTTCTGTTTCGGGTGCGGTGGAAAGGTACTGTGCCAACATATAGGGGCCAGATAGAACACTTTAAGTGTAAAATAAATTCTTAAATGAGGTCTGGACCTTTTTGTTAGTTAAATGTTGCACTGCTAGAACATGAACATGCCCTCTCACTGCAGCACCTGTCTACTTTAAAGGCTTTCCACACAACTGCAGATATGCTGATAGGCAGACAGTGTTGTTTGAATATGGCTGAGAGCACTCAAATGTTTAACAGGTGTGTTTGAAGGATTTAGCACCATGCCTATCATGTTACTGTGGTGTGTGCAGTGGGCATCAGTCAAAAGTAAATAAATATATATATATATATATATATATATATATATATATATATATATATATATATATATATATATATATATATATATATATATATATAAGTGTGTGTGTGCACACAGAAGTGCGTGCACACAGTATGAAATCTGTGGCACCAAAACCACATTGCAAAACATAGTACAGTGAAAATGCAGTTACAGCAGGAAGATGTACAGCAGCTGCCTCTAAGAATCTTATTCATGCTTTTTAAAAACATTGGATTGTTACTGGAAAGTTACTAGTTTAAATCCTGTAAAGTTAGAGATTTAGATCATCTCGTCTTTTAGCAGTAACATGTTTAATATTCGAACACATGGGTACTGTAAACAGCTACCATATGTAGCCTGTTTGACGGAGTAGGTGTAACAAATCAGCTGTAGAGACTTGGTACAGAGACGGTTGGGGTAGTTTGGTAGCTTTCGGGTGTCGTGGGACTTCTCCTATTTACTCAGAGATAAGTCTTTGCTTTGCTTTGCTTTGCTTTGTAGTTTCCTCAATTACAAAGATAAAACATTCCCAAGACACCTAAAGCACGAATTGTACGAAGCAGCTCTGTGAAATTTTAATTCTGACATTTCTTCTGGTGACAGGAGATGCAGTCAAACGGGGCCGAAGTGTGATAGGTGAATAGCTGGACTCATAATGTCACTGCTAAGTCATAGTGTTCTTTTAAATGTCAAGTTAATTGGATGCATAACAGAGCAGCAGCACGAGTGGAGCTGCGTTAAAGGACATGCTACGTCAGTCCTTATTCCTGCTGCACTTTTAAATCCCCCAGCCTAAAAGCAATTGCTGTCATATTATTACTTTGATATCCACCTCTGCAGCTTCCTCTGTAGCAGCACACCCTGATACCATGCTGCTTCCCTCCAGCCTCTCTGCAGTGATGTTGTAATGTCTTTATCTAGCACTGGCTTAATGCAATGATGCCTAATTGAGAGCCTTCGCCGCACCCTTTCCTCACGTGGTCGCGTTTGCCAAATGAGTTGTCATGTTATCACCACATCTTAGTAAAAACTTTAAAATTTTGGGCCACAACCCAGAAGTTCCCATAGAAATAGGAAAACAAAGCAGGAGGGGGTAAGAGAGGCAACCAAAAAAAAAAACAAAACATCCTGAGCTAAATGATGGGGAGTGGGCTAGTAATGAACAGGATGTAGCAAGATCTGTGGATTGAAGCATGTTGGTGAAACAGAAGAGGGAGGAAAAAAGAGAAAACGACTTGTCACGCAAATGATTGCACAGAGCAAACAGCTGGGAGGAGCTTTGTGTATATGATATGATTAATGAGTCTTGTTAAAACTACTGCATTTAAAATGCTTTTCCACTTGCGTCAAGTAAATGCGAACAATCATTCAAGCTGTGTAATGAAATCGCTCTTAAAAGTCCTAATTAAAGCAATTTACTGATCGTTTCAGTTAATCTTCAAATGTGTTTTATTATCCAGCTGTGCCTGCATGTTAATTACATAACGACTGTCCACGTGTGTGAAGTATCGATCCAACCGTATCCCTTCAGAGGATTTGAGAAACCATTTCTCCTCAGAGCTTTTCTCTTGATGCTTTTATACCTGAAGCAGCAACATAAATATGGAAAGACATGGTTTATTCCAGTCTAACAAATTGGGTCCAGACTGAAAAGTAAAAATAGTTTATAAATAAAATAGTTTGATGTGCATTTTTGTATGTGTTTGTATATGTGTGCATAAATGCAGTGTCCTGGCTGCAGGTTACAGGGAGGCGTACAGGAATGCTTAATGTTTTTTCCTGTTCAGTGAGCTTATCACCTGTGGTTTTCTTTTTATTTCATTTTATTGTTCACTGGATCCTCTTTTTTACATGCTACACATTTCTACTATATATGGATTAGTTTGTCCTGATGTCCCATCACAGGACAGTCATTGCTTGCATTTTATGCCCCCATATTTTATTTTATAAAAATGTTTATTTATTTGTTTTGTTTTAGTTTGTTTTAGTTTGTTTTTTCAAATTTGGTAAAAACTTCCACATAGATTGTGGTGATTAAAGATCCGGGTCACAGTGATTCTCTGTCAGTATACATCCAGTCCAATTGCCTACTTGGACTCATGGATGAACTGATTAGAATTTAAATCTGGATAAGCATGCATGTAAACAGCAACTTAACTGGCTACATGCAGATACTGCAAAAAGAAAATATTTCTAAAATGTTGCCAGTGGGTGTTTTGAACTGAAATGACTGTATATACATTCATCCACAGAGAATATTTTACATGCCTGTGGTTAAATACATATCGTAGTAACAGCTGCACAACTGTTGTCAGTCACAACAGAAGCATAAATTAAAAGAATATTGTGATACTTCACATCTTGTTTACCGAGCTCAGAGCACTCCACAGCTGATGACTGTAAAATCATTCAGGACTGAGCAGAGACCTCTGATTGTGCAACAAGGGACATCATTTGTCTATCTATTATGAATCTCTCTCAGCTCCGTATTCCCTATGAAACTTCAACCTGTCACATAGAAAATATATATTTTGACTCACAACAAGCTCCAGATGTGTATCCCATAAAAAATATATAAAACACATATGAGGAATTTCTAGTATTAAATGTATGTTCTCATTTGGAAGTGAAAGTAATTATAGAGTAGTTAAAATACTAAATGAAACACTCAAAATGTGAGTGAAGTCAAGAGACGCTTTACAAATATAAATAAAGATGCTTCACAACGAGGTGCAAAACACTGGTAACCCTCATCTTCAGAAAGATCAAGGTCAGGCTTTTCTAGAAAAGACCTTTAAAAGCATGAAAGCAGCAAGAGACAGCATTCAGTCAGGTGCAGGGGTCCCAGAGTTCAGGACGTCTGACAGTCACTGACTGCAAAGGATGTTTGCAAAGTATCAAAGTTAATTGTTAGATTTGTAGTGATGTTAGTTTGTTCCATTATTTATGAGTCCCCATAATAACTGTGAACCAAATAGGGATGTGTGTGAAAATGGCTGTAATTGCTGAATGATTAGTGCCACACACAAATTCAAAACATTACAACAAATAACAAATTCCAAAAATATTTTTAAATAATTTAGTCTAAAAGCTTAAATACTCTCAGGTTGACTTCATCCACACACTCTTAGCAGACTGAATTTAAAGATTTACCCACATTAACAAAGGATTGTCAGTTAAATGTAAGTTTAATACGGTTTCCTGTATCATTTGACCTGTTCACAGACTGTAACTGCTGTACCAAGAAAGCATCTGTTGCCCCAGAGATAATGAACCGTGACTGACTGACCCCGGCACGACCAAGTCATTTCTGAGTGAAAGTTATGGGTTTTCGTCCCTGCATCTGTTTGACACTGGCTAATGGCAAACAGATTTACCAGATCAAAAAAGGAATGTTCTCCTTTTCTGCTGTGTAAATGTCAGGCCTGGCAAACATCTCTGTTAGATTACTGTGGCAGCACAGATAAGCAGATGTAAGGACCTTTGGGCTTTATTTATTATTAAAGCCAAGAGTGGGGAGAAATTGCCAGAGAAACAGCAGTGAGAACAGTGCTCTGGAGAAAATAATGTGCTGCTCTCATGCAATATTTGTCAGGGTGTTAGGCCTCCCTTATGTAATACACCATGATATACAGCTCATGAACGTCTCCCAGACAATTTTCCAGAATTCATACAGGATATATGAAAGTTAACATGGACGTTTGCATGTGTTGTGCAGCTGAAGTACAGACTTAATTAAATCTTATCATTTATAACGTCCAAGGACTTATGTGTTGCTGTGAGACTGTAATTTTGTCATTAGACATTTTTAGAATACTATTTTGCAATAAAAGTTGCACAACAGAAAAAAAGATAATTACAGACAACAACAAACAAAATAAAAGCATATTTAAAATAGAATAAAAAATATAAATGTAGTCCATTCCTCCTAGTGCATTGTACTGAACCTTACTTAAAGTCTTCACTCGGTCTCTAAACTGTGCTCATAACAATGTGAGAAAACTAAAAATGACTGTATTTGTTGAGACCTTGAGTCAGTTGTTAGTTTTGATTTTATTTTTGCTTGTGTATGAATGGATGTTTTGCCATATATTGTTCTGGATACTCCTAATATAAACATTTCCTCTGCTGCAGGCCTGGGACCTCTCTCCAAATGTTTTTTTAAAACATTTTTTTATGCATGTTTGCTGCAGGACAACAGTCATTTGTTAATGGTTGACTTGAACCGGGCGTGTTTCATTTAACTGGGCATGTTGGGAGATCTCAGCCTTTGGCTACTGGTTGAACTTGAGCAATCGTGGGAGATCATAGAACAATAACCACTGTCAGAGTAAAAGGCACTTTAAGAAGCGCTGGGTAACCATGTTGTTTACAAAAGTCCATAGATTACAGGCTTCTCAGGACAATATAAGGAAGTATGTGGTTACTATAGAACGAGCTACCACATATAGATTAGAACTACAGTGTTGGCCATATCTACAGTCATCCTTCCTGGAGGCTTTTATTGATGAAAGTTATCTGTCAGTGCTTTGTCAACTGACAGAGATCAGTTTTCAGAGTGATGAAAGCTTAAGAGGTGAGCTGACGAGCCTGTTAGCAAGTTTTGTTGTACTGCACTTGTACCGTATCACAAAACACTTAAGTGACGGGAAGGAAGCAACACAACTACCAGTGGGAGGCCTGAATATTTCTGTGCAGATGATCATTACATCATCATCTTCACAGCACTGAATATGGACTATGTGACGCACAAAGGTGTCTGTCAGTCTGAACCACAGTGGTCAGTTCAGATTATGTTCTTGTGTTTTTGGTGTTAACTTCACTGCTGCTTACTGTAAAGTTTGCTTTTGCAAGGTGTAGTTAAACTAGATGCAATAAAAGATGTGAATAAATAATGAGAACTTGATGATTGGACAATCATAAGTGATACCCAAACACTTTCAGTGTCATTGAGGATTCAAGCTTGGTTTTAAAGTCACTTGAACATTATAAATCAACTTGAGTTTGTTCCACTGAGCTCTGAGATCTTTGGTCAGTTTCAACTCAAGTTTTTTCTTCCCAGCATCCTGTTTTAAACCCAAAGGGACTGTGATCTTGCGAGATAACAGCTCAGACTAAATGAACAGTTTTCAGTCTGGACAGACTGATTTAACTGATCTACCAGTGTCTTCCTGCCTTTGTTTTTCTGTTAGCTTGTTTTACTCCCTTACTTTCTATCTTTGTCAATCTCTTTCCTCGCCAGCATTATTTTATTAAAAGAAATTTCGAGGGAAAAGTGTCCTCTGAATGTGATTACTGTCACTACACGCAGAGAGCTGCCTGACAGAGCTGTGATAAGATGTGTTAACATATCTGATTTTAGTTGAGATTAGGTAACACAAGTCTGCATCAGCTTTAACAATGCAGAACATGTTCCTAGTCATCATTTTTTTCATATTGCATAATCTGCTGTTTGGGAAGACAAACAGACGCCAATGTCATAAACATTTTCTGGCTCTGGGACTAACTGTTGAGGCTCGCTGTTGGAGTTGATAAGCCCCACAGGATGGCACGGCCAGGCTTATCGAGCTCGGCCAAGCCAGAGGACCTCTGCTATCACTGGACCAACTGGCAGAGGAAAAACTCATCCCCTTATCTCCCCTCTGCTGGGGGAATAACACTCCTTCCAAGTTGCCTGTCCACTCACTTCAGGTGGTCCTCTCATCTGACACCTTAGTTAACCTCATGGGTATTGCTGTGACTGAGCAGAAACATTCGTAGGACTTGTGCACGCTGTGGTGTGAGGAGTGAGTTTCTCTTGGCATGTGGACAAGATTACAGACATTCAGCACAAGTGTTTATTTTCAGTGAAAGACTTTTGTTATCACATGGAAAGGGAGCTCATTTCAACACATTGGCAGTGCATGTGACAATATAGCAATAGGAAATCTCCTCTTTAAGTTGAGCGTGGAAACTCAAGACACGCTTACAAGAGAGGAGGAAAAAACCAAAACAAAATGAGGTCTAGTCTGGATTAATTCCAACCACTCGAGCCTGTAAATGCTTCTGGGTTTCTCAAAAGTACACTGCATGTGCCTAACACATAGAAACACAGCCTTATTTGAACCAGGTGTCCTCTGTGCCACCAACATGTGTAGTTGATGCCTGAAGAGAGGTGCAATCTCCCAGCCTTAGATCTGTGTAAAGATCCTATTTTCTCTTTAAATTGGTAGATAAATGCAGTTTGAAAGAGAAGTCACAGGCTGACGATGAAGGACGTACCAATAATGACAACATAACACATCTAATCATGTTGATTAATTCAAAATTAGAATAAAAGTAAAATAATGGAGTGGAGCAGTATGAACAATTGAGTGTGTTGTGTTAAATACTTGCATAAAGATACTTGTTGCATCTTGTGGCTGTAAATTTGTTGCATACAGTAGCTCAATTCTTCCTTCTACTGATGTTTTTCACAGCTGCCATCTTATCTCACTGGATGGTAATTTCTATGGCTTCCTGGCAGCTTTAATTAATATGCATCTGCAGTGTTCTCAGTGGCCTAAACCAGCAGTTACATGTTTAAACTAATATTACTGCACATTTCAAAATATCACAGGAAGTCAACCTTGCCTGTGTTGCATAAGACAAAAGAATAAGATATTACTAACCATGACCCTGTTTTAGACTGGCGACCTGTCCAGGGTGTACCAGTGACAGCTTGGATAGGATCCAGCATCCCCTGGAGTGAGTGATGAAAGCTCTGATGAAAGCATCAGAGTGATGAAAGCTTAAGAGGTGAGCTGACGAGCCTGTTAGCAAGTTTTGTTGTACTGCACTTGTACTGTATCACAAAACACTTAAGTGACGGGAAGGAAGCAACACAACTACCAGTGGGAGGCCTGAATATTTCTGTGCAGATGATCATTACATCATCATCTTCACAGCACTGAATATGGACTACGTGACGCACAAAGGTGTCTGTCAGTCTGAACCACAGTGGTCAGTTCAGATTATGTTCTAGTGTTTTTGGTGTTAACTTCACTGCTGCTTACTGTAAAGTTTGCTTTTGCAAGGTGTAGTTAAACTAGATGCAATAAAAGATGTGAATAAATAATGAGAACTTGATGATTGGACAATCATAAGTGATACCCAAACACTTTCAGTGTCATTGAGGATTCAAGCTTGGTTTTAAAGTCACTTGAACATTATAAATCAACTTGAGTTTGTTCCACTGAGCTCTGAGATCTTTGGTCAGTTTCAACTCAAGTTTTTTCTTCACAGCATCCTGTTTTAAACCCAAAGGGACTGTGATCTTGCGAGATAACAGCTCAGACTAAATGAACAGTTTTCAGTCTGGACAGACTGATTTAACTGATCTACCAGTGTCTTCCTGCCTTTGTTTTTCTGTTAGCTTGTTTTACTCCCTTACTTTCTCTCTTTGTCAATCTCTTTCCTCACCAGCATTATTTTATTAAAAGAAATTTCGAGGGAAAAGTGTCCTCTGAATGTGATTACTGTCACTACACGCAGAGAGCTGCCTGACAGAGCTGTGATAAGATGTGTTAACATATCTGATTTTAGTTGAGATTAGGTAACACAAGTCTGCATCAGCTTTAACAATTCAGAACATGTTCCTAGTCATTATTTGTCTCATATTGCATAATCTGCTGTTTGGGAAGACAAACAGACGCCAATGTCATAAACATTTTCTGGCTCTGGGACTAACTGTTGAGGCTCGCTGTTGGAGTTGATAAGCCCCACGGGATGGCACGGCCAGGCTTATCGAGCTTGGCCAAGCCAGAGGACCTCTGCCATCACTGGACCCACTGGCAGAGGAAAAACTCATCCCCTTATCTCCCCTCTGCTGGGGGAATAACACTCCTTCCAAGTTGCCTGTCCACTCACTTCAGGTGGTCCTCTCATCTGACACCTTAGTTAACCTCATGGGTATTGCTGTGACTGAGCAGAAACATTCGTAGGACTTGTGCACGCTGTGGTGTGAGGAGTGAGTTTCTCTTGGCATGTGGACAAGATTACAGACATTCAGCACAAGTGTTTATTTTCAGTGAAAGACTTTTGTTATCACATGGAAAGGGAGCTAATTTCAACACAATGGCAGTGCATGTGACAATATAGCAATAGGAAATCTCCTCTTTAAGTTGAGCGTGGAAACTCAAGACACGCTTACAAGAGAGGAGGAAAAAACCAAAACAAAACGAGGTCTAGTCTGGATTAATTCCAACCACTCGAGCCTGTAAATGCTTCTGGGTTTCTCAAAAGTACACTGCATGTGCCTAACACATAGAAACACAGCCTTATTTGAACCAGGCGTCCTCTGTGCCACCAACATGTGTAGTTGATGCCTGAAGAGAGGTGCAATCTCCCAGCCTTAGATCTGTGTAAAGATCCTATTTTCTCTTTAAATTGGTAGATAAATGCAGTTTGAAAGAGAAGTCACAGGCTGACGATGAAGGACGTACCAATAATGACAACATAACACATCTAATCATGTTGATTAATTCAAAATTAGAATAAAAGTAAAATAATGGAAGCAGTATGAGCAATTGAGTGTATTGTGTTAAATACTTGCATAAAGATACTTGTTGCATCTTGTGACTGTGAATTTGTTGCATACAGTAGCTCAATTCTTCCTTCTACTGATGTTTTTCACAGCTGCCATCTTATCTCACTGGATGGTAATTTCTATGGCTTCCTGGCAGCTTTAATTAATATGCATCTGCAGTGTTCTCAGTGGCCTAAACCAGCAGTTACATGTTTAAACTAATATTACTGCACATTTCAAAATATCACAGGAAGTCAACCTTGCCTGTGTTGCATAAGACAAAAGAATTAGATATTACTAACCATGACCCTGTTTTAGATTGGTGACCTGTCCAGGGTGTACCAGTGACAGCTTGGATAGGATCCAGCATCCCCTGCAACCCTTAACAGGAAAAGCTTTTAAAATAACAGATGGATTATTCAGAAGAAAGGAAGTGTTTTGGCTGATTGGTGTGCACTAGCATTTCTTACTGCTGCATTGTCACATATACCGTACTGCTGTTGTGTTGAAATGTATTTTTCATTGATGAAGATGAGTGTGTGAGCAGAGTGATTAGGCAGTGGCGTTTATACATTTTATCTTTTAACTGTATGGAGGGTAGGAGATATATTTCTGGAGTTGAAGTGGGGAGTGAATGAAGATCCTTTTAACATATTCTCATTTCAGATTTATGTGTTTCCTTTTCTTTCCTTCGTCAGATTTATTGTATTAAAACACAGCTATTTTGTGGGTGTGCTAGATGTTACAAAGATGCTCTTTGGTTCCACTCCCAGTAAGTTTCCCATCCTTTAAGCATCCATTAATTTTCTCCTGTCGCTACTCTGATCTGTAGAGCAACTGTCCTTGAGCCGAAACAACAGTGGGGCTGCAGTAACAAAGATGTAGCCTCTTGGCATCCTGCCTCCTGCAAGTGCTTCACACAGATTATTTAAAGGCCTCAGTCCACATGGGCTCTGGTTCAGTTAAGATGTTTATCTTTAAAGCTTGTGTTTGTACTCTGTATCCTCTACTTACTCACAAAAAAACACATCCTAAAACTGTCAGCTCTGTGTGCTCTATGTGAATAAATTCTCTTTGATTTACAATAGGACTTAACACTTTGACCCGTTCAGCAATCAGCAGAAAGTAAGGAGGGAATTTACTTTGGCCCAGCATCTCTCCGGATAAAAAAGACCTTTGGCTGTGTGTGGGGTGTAAACTCACAAAAAGGGAGGAAGACATACTCGATGTGGTGGACTTGGCACAAGTCAGGGGGAAAAGTTTCCCAAATCTGAGCCAAGAAACACACACTGAAGCCACACCTGCTGTCTGTGGCTAATAAAAGCGAATATTAACCTTTAACGTCATCACTATGAAAAAAAGCAATTTTGTTTTTTTACACTTACTGTACTATGTACTGTACTAATTTTGTGTATATATATATAATATAACAGACCTCACCCCAGTGGTAGAGAAGTTGACATTGACAGCTTTAGTTCTCATGTTAATACAGTGGTTCCTTTACTGTAAACTTCAACTTAAAATACAACTACATTATAAATTATAAAGTATTTTAAAATGTTTTTAGAGCCCCACTCTATTGTCATTCACAATCTTCCTTTGCCATGTTTGCTACAGCACTTACCACACAGAGACCAGCTGCTGATTTTCAGGAGTTAAATAATGACCTGATACAGAGAAAGGATTGTTGCCATGTGCATGTGGCCAAACAAGTGGTAATAAAGAGTCTTTATCACACAAAAATCTTTTTGATTTAACATTTTTATAACATAAATTTGACAAGCTGAGGCTGAAAGAACCTATAAATCTGAAATGAGAAAATGTTTGACCTTCCCATGCTCTCACATAAAAAGACTCCCCTTCCTCCTGCAAACATAAACAGTTTATACCCCCTTCCAAATAACTTTTCTACAGCTATGTAGTCATCTGAACTGTCTTCAGCAGCTACATTTTGTGAACACAATACACCAATGACCATAATAAAATTGGTGAAAGCACAGCCACTTCCTCATAAAGAAAACAGCTGCAAAATGTTTTATATCACACTAGATAGTAATAATAATTCCCAACCCTTCGTATGAGCATTCATAAGTGGAGGCTGGTGTATAATGACAATATACCGCATTGATAATTACTGACAAATTCTGCACATTAATAAACACTTAAATTACAACTAGATTATAAATTAGAAAGCATTCATTAAATGTTTTCAGAGCTCCACCCTGTCATCATTCACAAACTTTCTCTTGCCATATGTGCTACAGTATTTACGACACAGTTTGTTGTCACAGGCGTTGGAGCTGTCTGGACTGGATATTAGAAACATGTCAGTGTAGTAGAGTCTACTCATTGCAACTTCATGAACATATAATTTAACACTTAACATTATAAGATTCATAATGTTCATGCTTTAGATTGTTTATAATTGAGCATGTCAAGTGAGTGTTGCAGACTTTTACGCCATATAGCACATATTGTGTAATGTACTTCCTGCTGGTCTCTCTGGAGCTGGCAGGGCTGCGCGTCATGGAGCAGGAGCTGGCCCATCTCTGAGCATCGGCTGCTGCCTCGCTGTTCCAGCTCTGTGGGGAGCAGAGGACAGGCACAGTTAAATCGACACATGTAGACATATACATGATTTACACCATAAGATCCTGCAGGAAGTGCTGCTTTGTTTTGGTTTTTCATTGGCAGTTCAGGAGCCCTCATATTTTACTCATTGCAATTACACACTAAATACACTATAATATTTTGTTAGCCTCCTTTAGCTTTGATTACAGCACACATTCACGTGGCATCGTTGTGATAAGCTTCTGCAATGTCACAACATTTATTCCCGTCCAGAGTTGCATTATTTGCCAAGCTCGTCTTGATTATGGGAGTCGGACCGCTGCACAAATTCTTCTCCAGCACATCCCAAAGATTCTCAATGGAGTTAAGGTCTGGACTCTGTGGTGGCCAATCCATGTGTGAAAATGATGTGTCATGCTCCCTGAACCACTCTTTCGCAATTTGAGCCTGATGAATACACACATTGTCATCTTGGAATATGCCCGTGTCATTAGGGAAGAATAAATCCATTGATGGAATAACCTGGTCATTCAGTATATTCAGGTCGTCAGCTGACCTCATTCTTTGGGCACATAATGTTGCAGAACCTGCAGCAACCCCAGATCATAGCACTGCCCCCACCGGCTTGTACAGTAAGCACTAGGCATCATGGATACATCACTTCACCCACCTCTCTTCTTATGCCATCACTCTGGAACAGGGTAAATCTGGACTCATCAGACGAGATGAGCTTCTTCCATTGGACAGTTCTTAACCCAGTTTTAGTGGTTTCATTAATCTCCTTGATGTTTTGTTTTCCACGACCACTGGATGTGTCTTCAGACATGGTTGTTTAAGAAATGAGAAGCTACTCACTGCATCAGTTAGAGTTAAATAACTAGTTGCCAGCTGAAAAATAATCATTATTTTAAGTAGGAGACTCTTTCCTATTTGCTTAAATTCAGGTGGTGACTTTATTTTTGGACGGACAGTGTATTTACAGTGTGGCATCACTAACCAGGGATCTGAATAACAACTACCACCATAAATGTGTCTGTAAACCACTTTATTGTTTTATTGTTGCATTCGTCGTCTGGCTACTTGTCTGTTTGTGTACATGTCGGTGACATTATTATTTACCAGAAAAAATGTGAGCTGCTGCTGTGATGAACACTTGTAGGTGAACTCCCCACTGAGCATGCGCAGAGCCGCGGATCGCCTGCATTTGTTCCCAGACATCATCACAGGTTCAGCTGAGCATCTCCATCCACAAAGAGGGATTTCTCTCTCTCTCTCTCTGTGTGTGTGTGTGTGTGTCTATTTTTATATTTACCTGCTCTTTCTCTGTCGTCGGTGCCGCTGCTGCTGCGGTGTCACATCACCAGCACGGAGGGAGTCGAAGCCATAAGATGAAGAAACGATATGTGGACGCGACCAGGATACGGAAAATGAAAAAACTCAAAATAACCGAGAAGCTGTCCGAAAGGTAGCTACCGCTGCGAGGCTGCTTTTGTTGTGGTCTTTGTGTAAATGTCATCCGGGCTCACCTGTCTCGCCTCGCATCCCCATCACTTCATCCCCATCACTTCATCCTCGTCTCCCATTTTCCGGATGAAGGAGGCGAGAGCTCGCATTAATGTGGCGACTTACTTCAGCCTGCATTGTTTACAGAGAGACAGGAATCAGCAGCTGTGCAAGTTAACGTCGGCCTGGTTTCTCCTCGGGCTCCCAAGTCTGCTTTCACATCGTGCGCACTGGGCGAATTGCGTGCACAGTTGTTCCCGTTTTGTTGTTGTCGTGGAAAATGGGAAATCTCTGCAGCTTCTCGGTAGACTGGAAGAAAGAAAATTGATTTTGCACATGAAAGCATGACTTGAAAGCGTCTAGACAGAGTCCAGACAAGAAAAGAATACCCAAAGGAGGAGAAGCCACTTGTTTTAACTGTGCACATTTTGCACACAAAGTAAAACATTGCATAAAATAATATGGATTTTGGGGATAATGTACTGAATTAGCAGGACTTAAAGAGCACTGCTCCTCAGTGTTATTGTTTTAATTTACATATTTAGCAGTGATATAAAATCTTACACCAGGGAGATCATTCAAAACGCACTCAGTTGGTATTATTGTGTATATTTGAGCTCAGATGGTAAACATCAGATGCTGTGGTGCTGTCTTTGTGTGATTTAATATTTCCCTTTTATGCTCTGGAATAATTTGCATATCTAGCAATTGCACTTAAAAGCAACATCGATTAAAATCCACTGAATCAGTAACATTAAGAGGCTAATTTGAACTTGTAATTAGACTTTAACCTGCTGTAGTGCTCCCTCTTTGTACATTTTCCAGTAATAAAATAAATAACTTGCACATTAGCTACAATAATAAATACCAGAGGTTTGAATTGAGAAACACTTTCTATCTGTAACATTAATAGGTAGATATAAACTCGCGTGTGTAATGGGATGTTGTGGTGCTCCCTCTCTCCTCCAGATGAAATATTGCCATGGTTACCAAACAAAGAAGGGGTGATGTGATAGCAGCCTATGGATGAGCAGAACAAAGGAGGAAACCGCAGCTCCTGTTTGGCTTGTGGTCGCCAAACAAAACGATCGAGGGAACAATCGTTCTGTAGTGTCTCGGCTTAAATGCATTTTTTAAGATGCAGATACTCAATTATAGGTTTAGCACTGCGTGGTTGATCGCCCCTGTTTTATAAGCTACTGTGTGTGTTTAATACCATGGTTTAAGAGGCTTTGTTGTATTTTGTATGCATTTTATTTACTAGAATCAGTCATTTCCTTCCCACTGAACACATACTACTGCTGATATGTAACCCCTAATATATAAAACCCATAATAAGTGAAGTTTTTCTCATTTCTGCATGTTCTTGCAGTGCGTGCACCTTCCTGAAGTTTATTATGATGTGGACACTAGTGCTGCTGGCAGATTTCATCCTGGAATTCAGACTGGAGTACCTGTGGCCGTGCTGGCTCTTCTTCGGGAGTGTATATACCACTTTCCACTGCCACGGGCTGGTGAGAACCCCCCTGCTGAGTGATTTGAAATTGTGTGCAGTGGCCCACATGATGACAGTTACACACAACGGATGCAATGGTTTTACTGAAATGAAGGTTTTTCTCTGTTTGCAGGTGATTTGTGTTGTTTTTGTTTGTGCTGCCTTCACTCTGGACATCTTTTGTTTAATATTTGTTCCTTTGCACTGGCTGTTCTTTGTGGCGAGCACCTACGTGTTATTCAACTACATATGGCACACAGGTGAGTGTGTGGATTGTTTGTTTTGTGCTAAAGTATTTCACAGTCAATATTTTAAAAGATACTCCCAATTCATAATGAACGATAACTGTTGTTTCTGTTTGCTGTGATTTTATTTGATTAGATGCTGCTAGATGTCTCTTTATTTCCGCCACTTCACATCTAATTATTCCATATTTCCTTCCAGAAAAGGGCATCTGTATATCAACAGTGTTCCTGTGGATTCTTCTTGTGTACACAGAGGCGTCACTCAGACTCAAAGACCTTAAAACCTCTCATGCCAACCTTTCTCATCTTTTTGCTGCACACTGGTAAGTTGCCATAATAAAAGATGCCCTCTCTGCTTTTGGTAGCGAGGGAATTTACTCTAACTTACTCACAGTATGTGTTAACGTTTAAGCTGCTAGTTAAAGACCAACCAATTACGAAGGAGAATGTAAAATATGCAGAGTAAATATTAATAATAGAAATCAAGTGTTTATATTTTTATTGTGTGGCACCCGTACTCAACTCTTTCTCTTTCTCTCATTATTCACTTTCAGTATTGGATATCCTGTAGTGTATCTGGGGTTTGATGCCACCTGCTACTTCACCAACATTTTTAAGCTTCGCATACAGAAAGCTGTGCAGAGTGAGAACGATTTCCACATGCACCTTCTGCAGCACTCGCTCCCTCCAGGCCTGCAGGTTTATCCCAAGACCAGCACAGATGGCAGCAGCAGTGAGTCTGTGCACCTGCCCCATCGGTTCATTTACACTTTAAACTACCGTTCACACAATCTGCAGCATGTTTCAGTTTATTTTGTCCTCAGCTTTAGTGCTGCGTGCTGAGGTCATGAGATTACTTGTCATGTAGTGGTGTGTCCAGCGGTGTGATAATAGACATTCAACTTTCTGCAGGTGGTGCTAATGCTAACTTCTCTGTACTCTACTGTTTAATATAATGAACAGTTATTGTTTTTATACATTACATGAATTAATAGCATCTTTATCTCTTAAAAACAGCCATCATGGGAACAAATTAGTGTACAAGTTTTTTAAAAAACTTTCTCTAGGAGAGGAATTTCTCACATTTAAAGAGACAGATCTGTTTTAGTGAATCTGAGTGTTCTTGAATAGTGCAGAAACAGCTTTCTAGGAGTAAAAGTAGGTCAAAATGAACTTAAAGTGCCCATATTTTTCCTAATTATACTTAAAGAAGTCTTTGAAGCTGAAGATGATGTATTTGATGTATCTTTGTTTCTAGAGGTTTTCAAATGCTAGGTAGCATAGTAGCAAAGTAGCAGTTAAACAGCAACACAGAACATAAAGTAAGCACAAGAAAACAATATAAGACTATTGAAGAAAAGACATTGGCAGGTAATACAGTGTTTGCATTGGCAACTTCTTTGTTTTTATCTACACTTGCAGACTCAAAATGGAAGACAAAGCCTGATTTGACTCAGTACCAGTGTCAGAACGGTGCTGCAGTGGCCCATGATGAAGCACATACAGTGGACTGCCTCCAAATCCGCAGCGAGGAGAGAGCATCAGAAAAGGGAACTCAGGAGGTGAGGTCAGGTGAATCAAGCCGTCGACTGTCTTCATCCAAACACGCCGTCAGCGAGCACAGTGGGTCAGGAGGACCAGAATCCTCTACGACCCCAGATAATCTACCTCAAGAGGAGCATGGAAGCAAAGCCGCACGACTGGCTAAAAACTCCTCGCCAAAAGCTCGCAGAGGCAGCACAAACACTTCTTCACCACCCGCAAGCTCGTCCGAGAAGAAACAAAGATCCAGTCTAAAAACAGTCAGCCCCAACCGGGACGTGGCAGACAAAAGTACCACAGGGTCTCAAAGTTATCACGCTGAACAGATGAGCAAGTAAGGCCCAGCTAATTCAGCTTGTAACTAGGCACGTCACGGTGAAATCAGCGCTAAAGAACAGTCTTCATCCTCTTTTCCTGCTTTCAGGTTGGAGCAGGAGCTGAGGAGGCTGAAGGCTGAGGTGCAGACGAGCAGGCAGAGCGAGCAGGAGCTGCGAAGTCACATCTGCAACCTGACCAACAGCGAGAGGAGCCTGAGGCCAGAGGTGTCCCTGCTGAGACAGTCCAACATGCTGCTTCAGAGCAAGTGAGTGCTCCAAAACCCACTCACACACACTCACACTTTTTCTTTCCAAGCCACTAATGAAATCCAGTGTCGTTAATTATTGACTAATCATGTAGATTATCTTTAGGCCCCAGCTAATACAAGTGTAAGGCTTTATGTAACGTTAAGGCCTTTTCTGTGAGCATGTGTTAAGTGGTTTCTTGTTAAAAAGGTTTTTCCACAACATGTGAATCCACAGTTTGTCTGAAAATCACATTTAATCTCCAAGCTCATTACAATCTTAAAAAACCCTGTGTTGAAGAGACGAGTAGCTTCACCGGTTTGGATGAGTGTTTTTCATGACTATTAACGATTTGATCATCTTAGTTTATTTGACCCACTTCCTCGTGGTCTTATTTTTCACATTATTTAAATTGAGTTTCACATTTTTCCGTCAGGATACTGTGTCTGACTAAAACCAAGCAGCGGGACAAACAAACAAGCTCCATGCTGGAGAAAAAGACCAGAGCCGAGACGGACGCCAGACTCGCTGCTGAGAAACAGCTGGCTGAACTTCATGCCCAGAAGCTGGAGGAGGCTGCCTGTACTGCTCGTAATCTAACAAAAAGGTAATCACACCTGTACGACCTTTACATTTGCCGATCCTCAGTGAATTAGTGTTGGAAAAATAAGGCGGGAACTGCATTTGTATGCAGCTAATTACAATTAAATCGATGTCACTCTGATGCCTGTATGTTCAACATTAAACTGGACAGCAGATAGCTTAGCCAAGCCTGCGTCCGCCTGTTTCCTGGGTTTAAACTCAGCTAAGCTAAACAGCGGCTAGTTCCAGTTTCATACTGAAGCACTCACCAGAGTGGCGTCAATCTCATAGTTACATATATTTCAAATAAAGTCAAACTATTCATTTAATGTGACAGTTTTACAGATTGTTTTCCTCTTCCCTTGTATTCTATATACAGTAAGCGTCATCATCAAAACTGCAAATGAAATGTTTCCTTCTGTGTGAACGGGTCTTCCCTTTAAAGGAAACCCCTCTCTTACTGTTCCAAACTGTGATTTTCTCCATCTCCTACACCAGGCAGGAACACTCTGACACCCAAATGTTAAGGAAAAGATTTAAAGATCTAGAGACAGAGTACAAACAACTACAGCTGGAGTGTCAAGTGAAAGAGAGTCGTGTGGTAGACCTAGAGAGTGATATTGAGGTATCTTTTCCTCTATTTGGGAATGAACTTTTGTGCATCTGTCCTTGAGTCTCAAGTGGTCCAGTACTTGATTGTCTTCAGTTTCAGTCTTTGAGTTGTTTCTGGGTTTTTTGTGACCGTAATTATTTGTGTTTGTAAAATGTTTTAGTGACTTGAATGGTGTTATTGGGGGATACTGAGTATTATTAATTTTGTTTTGGCCTGAATTTTGCACTTTATCATCACATCAGAATGCAGTATTATTGTATGATTGTTTTTGTCTGACATCAGTTGTGCACATTGTTGTACTGTGTGGGATTTCAGTGGCATATTCTCCATGAAGCATGCTCAAACAAAAGCCAGGTCTTTCATAAAAACATCACACTGCTTTAATAATAAATGTTCCTGAGTGCAGGTTATCTCCTTCAAATGTAAGAAACACAGAAAGAAATCAGCTTTCACAGTATTTGTGTATTAATGTGTGGCTTCCATGTTTTTTGAATGGCTGGCCGGTTCATCATCCATGTGTGAAAACTCTTGTATCTCTGGTGCATTGGTTCCCTAAGTGAATAACACCCTAATTTCCTTAATACTTAAAAAAGAACTAAAGAAGAACTGACTGAATTTATAAAAGTACACAAAATATTTAGGAAACCAAAGCACTGTCTCCCTCAGGTGGTCGCTGGAGGAGGTAAAACTGCCGTGATGATGCGTTCTCACTCCCGTTGTGTTTTTGAATCCAGGCTTTGGGAAAATACCGCTGTGTGGAGAAAGACACGGACATGCTGCTCTCTACTCTGTCAGCCATGCAGGAGAAAGCTCAGCATCTGGAGTACAACCTGAGCGCTGAGACTCGCATCAAACTGGACTTGTTCTCGGCTCTGGGAGATGCCCGCAGACAGCTGGAAATCGCTCAAGGTTCGCACACTAACGCATTGTGCAGCTTCATTTTAATACTTCATAGGTTCCAGTTAGTGGTGGTGGTCATGTCTGTGAAAACATGTCATCTGATCATCTTGGCCCAGTGGCACCACCAAGTGGACACTCCACACGTAAACAATCAAGTCAAACCATTACATACCATGTTTTAGCATGGTTCATAATAAATATTTCATATTGTTATGAACATTTTAATGACCAAAACCCAGTAGTTATGAATCTGAGTCAGTTGAAATTATAAACAGCATACACGGTATCTTGCTGGATATGATTTAGGTGTCAAAAAAATCTTTTCTACGATCAGCCAGTGGGCACTGGTGACATTTAGGATGTGTGTGCAGACAACAGTAATCCACATTAGACTACTAAATATTTCAAAAATTATTATTGCAGTTTTTGAGACTCTGTAGTTTAATATATATTATTATTATTATTATTATATAATAAATATGTATATGAGGGTGGGGAAGAGTTCAAAATCATTATATAACTTTTATATAATTATATAACTTGAATCTTTTCATTCAAACACACAGCATTGCGTTCGCAATCACTAGAAATGTTGGAAATTTCTGTATCATTAAATCAAATTCATTTCTCCATACTACAGACAAATTGATGAAGCAGGACCGAGAGATAAGGGAAATGAAGCAGAGGATTGCTGAGGTGATGGCCGTCAGCCCCGGCGTGTCCTACATGGCTCCTCGCTCTCCGATGCCGCAGTATCTCACCAAGCTCCTCAACTCTGAGCGCTACATGCTGAATCCACGAGCACTGATGTACCAGTGTCTCAAGAAATAAGGGACGTCGTCGCGTTTTTCAAATCCTCCGACCTCCTCATCGGACCCCTCCACAATAAAACACAAGAGGGAGGGACTTATGGATTTTATTACAGGTAAATGATGCCATGAAGTCATCTGCTTCCAACCACGAGTGGAACCAGAACAAGCCTCCACAAGTCAAATGCCTTTTGTTGCACTGATGGTGCTAACTTGACTACACTCTGTATTTTCCTGTTTCCTTCCACAAAAACGGTTGAAGAGTCTCACTCCAAAATAACATGTGATATGCAGAGCTGCTGTAGACGTGATTTTTCTATAAACATACACATGACTTGACAACAATACAGAAAAAAGCACAAATTCTCTGGTGATTCAGATGCTGCACGTTTGTCTGATATATTTGGTGCTGGGTTTGGACACTTCTACACAGGAGTCAAACACACATGACTTGTCCTAACATAGCTCAAGCCAATTATTTTATTATTTACATTTAGTCATTTGGTAGATTCTATCCAAAGCGACTTAGAAGTAAGCCTAAGGACCTCTACTGGGATTTGAACCCCACCCGTGACAACAAACAACCAGGACACAGTCAAATTCAGCCGTTAGCTGTTATTTTATTTTCTAACTCCTCTGTGAAAAGTTATTGTTAAAAATGTGTTCTCACGTATTGAGAGTACTGATTTATGGAATTCTCTCTTAGCCCTCGTTAGTTGCGTTTATAGACCATCATTTAATTTGAAAAAATGACATTAGTCCAAACAATATTCTAAATACAGCTCTCTGAAGACTTGAGTCTAATTATTTACTGACATTAACATGATCCAAACTTTTAAAGCAAATATGCAAGAAAATGTTCTTGTCTCTAAATACTGGATTAAGATTATTTGAATTGTGCCGAAAGTGAGACGAAACTTCATGGGTTCATCATATAAAACAGTTTTTTAAATCTCAATGGCAGCGCTTTGGAATGAGACCCTTTGAACTTGGACTGTTTCTTCTGGGAAAGAGAAAAGCGTGAAAAGGTCGATGAGAGATTTGAGGGGAAAAAAAAAACAAAACAAGGAATGGCGTTGACCAAACATGGTTCATGAATTGAATTACCGTGCCTATAGACGATGCCGTCAAACCGAAAAGTAAAAACAGATTTAATGTGAAAGAGTAACGTGTTTGATTGAAGTGCTATGTACCGTTTTTGTAGGATTTTTCGTTTGTTTTTTTACTCACTATGTACAGAATTGAAAATACCCACACTCATGAACTGGATGTCACCATTTTGGTAGCTTTTATTTAGAGTGTGTTTCTAGGGTATTTTCTTAAAAAAAAAAAAAAAAAACTTTTTTAGTGTTGCTGTACTTTTATTATTCTGCTGTAATTTTGTACGGCAATGTGCTTGTCAGCATGAAATGTGTTTTATTCAGCTGTTATATGAACACACATTGTGACTTTAAGTATGTACATGAATATACTTGTACAAGGGCTACAGTTTCTTAAAATTTTGAACAAATAATTGTTAATTCAAACAGTGATGATCTGAGGATAGAGATCTCACTGATACACCAGGACGGTGTTTTTGTATAAATAATATAAAAAAATTTGAATTTTGCCTCAGTTGTGTGTCTGAGTGTACATTATTTCATATTTACACTTAAAGCCTTATTTTTTAATGTTAAAGTTAAATTAAACCAAAGCTTTACTTGTTGACAGTAAATGAACAACAGATATTTCGCCTCAGAAAAAAAAAAACTGAGGGGATCTAGATTATCTTAGGTAGAAGTCACCCTAACATAGTGGTTATTTATGCAAGTAAAAGTATCACAATGCAAAAATACTCCAGCAACGCATTATGTAAAAGTATCAGGACAATGTAGAAGTACAAAGCATAGAGCTCAGTAGTAGTCAAATTGTTACAACGTGCACCATCGAGGCAAAGTTTGCTTTGGAAGACGATGCAAGACACTGGCAGTTCAGTATAAACTGAATTTGTGTTTTGTTAAATGAGTGGAATTCCCCTTGATGAGCAGGTTTAAAGTTGCCACAACACAAGATGACACCAAACAAGGCCTTGAAGTGCTGATTGTGTCATTTTTTTATTTCAGGAAGTGAAAAAAGGGCTTAAATGCGTAGCAGAAACAGAGCACAGTGTCCAGCATACAGTGTACAAGATGGTTACAAGCATGCCAGGCGGTCTCACACTTGTCTCCTGCAGTATCTACAGACCCTAACAACAGGTGGTCACAGCATCGAGCAGTTAACTGGATCACTGACTAATGGTTTCAATGATTTCCAAAAAATCTAAGTTCCTCCTGATGGTGAGAAGAAGCTGGAGGCTACAGGACATTTCCAACAGGACATAAAAGTATACCGTAGTGCAAACTAGCAGAGAACTCATCAAACAGTTAACACATAGAGGTCTGAGCCCAAACGTAATTTCTCAGCGGTAAGAACACATTTTAGCGCTGGTGTCAAGCAGAATACCTCACCTATGAAGGGAAACTACTCAGAGCCACAAAATCTAAAGACTGTCAGGGGCCTAAGTTGAAACTATTGACAAATGACCTGAATCTATCACCAACGTTAAAATGGGAACTGAACCGACTCCAGAGGCAAGCTCGTCGCATGCATTAGTTTCCATTTAGATGTAGAAAAGCATACACATGTTGACCAAACCTGCTGAAAAATATCCTTCAGATCGTGTGCTTTAACACCAACGCTTTCAAACAAACATCTCCTGTGTAAAATTCCATCTAAAGACAACGCATTGACCCAATCGATAAGTGCTGCAACGGGCTACTTGAAAACAGAAGCTAGTAGTAGTTGGACCTCAGTCGACACCTTTGTCACAGAATATAACATGATTTAAAGTAGGAGAGCAAATAAAAGCATACATTCAAACAACCACCGGCCTTAGTGCTGGAAGTGAAGTACAGTGCACACTTGGGAAAAGATCCACAAATAAATAGTTTGATTTTTCATATTTTATCTGTAGCTTCAGATTGTTGCAGCTTCATGTTTCATGACCACACAGAGTTACAGAAATTTGAAGTAAAAGTGACAAATCTGTTGCATTAGAAGCTTGACCCGGTCTTCGAAAACCAATATAAAAGGTAGGAAGATGCCTCACCCACTGCTCAAGAGAACGTTTAAAGAACCAGACTTAACCTTACAACACCATAATACATACACTTCAGTTTGCCTTGGGACAAAGATGATTTTTTTTTATACAGACAACTATTAAACAGTTTTTAAGTAAAAATGTTTAAAATACTATTTTAATACTGACTTAAGGAAAATACTGCTGTTATCCAGTTTTATTTTGCTTACCTCTCCCATTTCTACGCTATTAACTGAAACAGATAAGCCAAAAATGACAACATGTGCATTTTCCTTTAAGTTGCAACTAGGATTTCCTCTTTTAAAAGAGAAGCAGATGGCTGTATTGGGTGGGACGAAAAATAAAAAGTAAGCAACAACCACTTAGTGGCAGCTTTTCCCACCAGAAGTAACAAGGACAGGTTGCAGGATATTTAATCAGACTAAGGCTTCCTCCTTTGTCCTTGCAAAGCTTTCCTGCAACTCGGAGGCGGAGCAACAAGCTAGTCCTGTCGTGGAGGACGAGGAGGGCTGTAAGAAGGCCTGGCGAGTCCTCTGCTATGAGGAAACTGTGACCGGATTGAGAGAATCATTCCGGCTATAGAACTTTGAGAAGGCCTCTTCAAGAACGGATGCAAGCCGTGGCTGATCTCCCTGAAATGCACAATCAGTGAGGTCAAATTATTATGTTTAGCTGTTTAAGCTTAAAGTTGTGATGTTGTCGTTGTTAAAATTGAGGTCAGCAGGGTCACGGTGATGAACACTACTTACCTCACTGATAAATCCAAGCTGAACTAACTCAACAGCCAACTCCTGCACATTCTCATCTGGAGAAAAATGCAAACCAGGTAGATTACTGTCATTTTTTAATGCTAACATGTTTAAACTATAAAATAATGTGCTTTTAAAGGCATTTCAGTTTATAACCCAAACAACCATTAGTGGATATCTCATGCAAAGTTTTCGTAACATCTTAAATCTACAGTATCATCATTCACACAGAACATACCATCACACATGACACATTGATTCACAGAAAGAAGGTAACGTTTGCTGATGCTAATGCACCATGAAAGTAGAAATTCATAAAAACATTAGAACAGAGGAAGACTACAAGCTGATCTTGAACAGTGAGGAACATTATTAAATGCTAAATTAGATAGAAAATGTTTCACAGATACATGACAAACTCTAAATGTGAATAAAACACATCCACAGAGTAACTACTGTATAACATCACCTGCATCGTCTTGATAAAGCAGTTCACCAACCATGTGAGTTGTGAAACACTTAAGTGATTATTAAAGTAACAGACTGATGGTTGCTAAATGTAACCAATCTACAAATGTTTGCACAAGCAAAGTCTAGAAACAACTACTGTGCAAATTGATCTGAAAGAAAATAAAGATACTCACTTGGTAACAAATCACAGCTCAAGTGCCTGTTTAATTTATCCTCAAGCTTCAACAGCAAAGTCAGCTACAGAGGAAAAATAATAAATGTATCAGAACAGAGCACTTTGTCAGACAGTACAATGCACCACAGAGAGCTTGTCATTATTCATTAGACTTACATGATGCTTAGCGCCCTCATCAACAGGCTCAATGTTACACTGCATCTGAAGGACCTGAGGAGTTATAAGGAAAATGTTTAATATTTGTCTTATAAACAAAAACTTTTAAGCAGTCGATAAAAACAGTAAATGATGGTATTCTAACATGTCTCTACACAATCACAGAGTTGGTGCAATTGAATATTTCTAGTTACTGTGAGAACAAAGACTCTTCACTGACACTACCTGCGCTCCACTTTTAGTTCTTACCTTCCTGGTTTCAAGCTCTGCAGGTTCAGGAGTTGGGGTTTTGACTGACGGGGGCACTATGGGTGACTTCACTGCCTCTTGCTGAGGTTGTTGTGGACAGGGTATTCCAAACGCTGTCAGAGGATAAATCCCATTCCTGGTGCACCAGAGAGAAAAAGTGATCAAACGTCAGCTGGAGACATTCTGAATGACTTTTTGACCAACTGCAAGAGTTTTCATGTTGCGTAGTTGTATCCTGAATACTGGAAGGAACGGGATAACGTTTACCTTCTCC
This sequence comes from Anabas testudineus, assembly GCF_900324465.2. Lineage (NCBI taxonomy): Eukaryota > Metazoa > Chordata > Actinopteri > Anabantiformes > Anabantidae > Anabas > Anabas testudineus. The sequence goes on along the minus strand of NC_046632.1, from coordinate 12,646,967 downwards.
ACCTAATCTGAACAGCCACAATCCTCAAATCACAGCAAATCAACAACAATTTTGGTTTCATGTATGCTTGCATCTGCACTGTGGCATCATTTTTTTTCGTACCTTACATCTTCCAGGAACTTGTCCAACTCAAGAGCAGGAAACTGAGAGAGCCTAAGGTAGAAGAAAAAAAACTGTTAACATTCAACTCCAAGAACCGTCAGACAATTTGGAGCAGGGGAACAACTTGTGCCTGATATGATACTTACTTCATCTGAACTCCCTCCTTGCCTTCAACGATCACCAAGTTAGGGTCCATGTTCTTTGTCATCTGCTCTAAAGCATTTTCTGGAATCATATCTACAGGTAAAATGACAACACTGCAATCAGAGAGGAGCACTCAGCCTTGATATGAAGTCACTTCCCTAATATTCCCCACTGTTACTGTCTGATTTATTGTTATACTGAAGAGCTCACAGCTTTGTGGCAGCCAAGTGCTATTTTGACTTTAACAAAGCAATTGATGTCTTTAGAGTGTCATCTGCATGATGGGGGTTTGCATGACTGTCTTATAGGCCAAACTGATTTTTATTAGAACCAACAGTGATCCACAAATATTCAGTTAATATGTGCTCTGTCAACAGCTGAATCTGCTTTTTCATGTGTACTTTCACTCACGCTGGTGGCTGACGATGCAGTGTGCAGCCAGCAGCTTGAGTAGTGGCACCTCAAACAAGGCCTGGTGAAACAACAGCTCCTTGGCTGTGGGTCGTTTACTGGGATCTACCTCCAGACACTTCTGGATAAATTCCTGAAAATGTAATAAAAGTAATTCATTTTTATATTTTGTTTCAATAATTTGAATTTAAAACTTTATGTTCTCTCTTTAGTTTTTCTCTTTGGCTTACCCGCTGCAAAGGGTCCTCTAAGGACTGAATGGCACTGTTTATGGCTTCTTGGGACACGTAAGACGAATCTCCATTACTCTGGATTTCCAACACAGCCATCTGGGGGAGTGATTGTACAATGAAGGGTGTGGATTAGATGTGATTCACAAAGTGTAAGCCAAAAACAGCCACTCCCATATTACATAACTCATTTTGACAGTTTAGGCATTACTGCAAACCTATTATTAATCATAGCAAAGGTATTAGTATTTCCACATATCCTTTCTTACAAAACACAGCGATAAGGAACATCCTTAATTCTAATACTGTGACTTTCGGTGAATGACGGCACTAAGCATGGCAAAGCTGCAACAACTGGCAAGTCTGTTAAGAATGCAGCTTATACTCAGACAAACTGTGTGCTCTTATTGTTTTTGTGAATCAGGACAAATGAAGGAATAAGTAACTATGCTCATCTTTACATGACTAACAGCTACAAGGTTTCCTCTCACCTCTAAGGCGCACATTCCAAAGGAATAGATATCCACGGCTGTGGTGACGTTGGCAACAGCTGAACAGACAAACGCTGATCAGTTTCATAGAAACACCACTTCACACCATCAGAGAAAAGTGATAGAAAGGTAGAATCTTACCTCCATATTCTGGAGCAAAAAAGTGAAGGCTCTTCTGCTCTTCCCGACAAGTTTTCACATGGTTATTAATGGTGTCTGGAGCGACTAAAACAGGGGGAACAAAAAACTTTCTAAGCACCACTAAAAATAGGAATAGTTGTAATAGTGAAGACAGCAACAATATATAGAGAAAATCCTTTTACTCACATACTCCCTGCTGATAGAAACTACAAAGTACCAACTAAAGCTCCTGCAGAAATCAAGTTGCCACTGGCTTCACAATGTTGTATTTCACTTGTCTGAAAAATCTCAACTACTGAACAGCCTGCGTCCTACCTGAGCCAATCTTGATGAGGCCGTTATGCTGAATGAAGATGGTGTCACAGGTCAGGTTGCCATGGATGATGGGAGGTTCACACGAGTGCAAGTAGCTGGAAATAAGAGGAGGAAAGTATATCTGTTATAAGATGCTACCAAACCAGGCACAAGTGATGTATTGTGAACATAACTACATCAGCTAGCTTAAACGGATGTGTCACTTCCACATTATTAAGTTGATTAATGTAAAAACTATTAGATATGTGTTAAATATACCTGAGAGCAGACAGTATTTGTGTGCACCAGCGCTTCCAGGCCTAAAATTGGTTTAAAAAGACAATAGTAAAAGGTTTAAATAAACATTTATCAGAATTATTTTCAAAGAAATTCATTTTAAAATCCATTGGTGAGTTACAGCTGACCTTTTCATTCATTGTCTTGTGGTTTTTCTTAGTCTTTTTCAAAAACTGTTTGAGGCTTCCTGATGACATGTATTCAGTGATGAAAATGACCTGCAAACAGGAAAAGGAAAAAAACATGCAAACAGAAAAGCATTAAAGTCATTTTGTGTTTATATGGATGAACAGGGGGGGGTTTGATTTAATTTCCTACCCTCGCTCTGTTCTCTTTGACATCCGCCCAATACTTGTGAAACTTCACAATGTTTAAGTGTTCCAGCTGGATCAAATTGTCAAACACTGCCTTGACTTTTTCCTGCAGGAAATAAAAAACAAAAATATGAATTAATCACGTCTTAGTATTAATAAATCACATATTTACAACTGTAGCATGTAATCCTTATTAAAAGTGAGTGGTGCTATTTCCGCTTTTACGTCTCAAATTTGTCAAAGATTCAATATAATGCATTATCATAAACTATCAAGCAGAGGTTAGGTTCTTCAACTAATGACCTTTTGCTCTTTACATTTCTGAAAATAAATTCTGCAAATTCAGGGATAAGATGTACTTTGCTATGTTACTGGCAGCAACAAGCCCAACAACTTTCTAAGGAGCTTAAAGCCAAATAGGAAACGACTAGGTTTCCACATTGCTAGCGAGATCACAAAAAAGAAAGCAGCCTAACAAACAAGAATGCAATGCTAAACACCTTATCAAGGCATTTGGTATAAATGGTCTGGTTGCTCATAATGATCATTGTGATTAAACTTTAAGCTGCTGCAGTGTGCTAATATCGCAGACATACTTCCTGCATTGCTGTAGCTCTGCACCCACCTCTTGCAGTTTGAAATTTTTCCTTTCTGAGAACATGACCTCATTCCACACCACCTCAACTCCTTCCTCTGTGTCCATGGCCAAGTAAGCATTATCAATCCCGGGGACATTGCGCTGATTCACCTTCAGGAAGAAAACAAAATAATCCATCAACAGTTATTCATACATTAGTAAAGCTAAACCTGGCTGTTATAAATACATTACAGGGAAATGAATGCAGCTGATAGCAAGACCCTGCAAAAGATAATCAGTGTATTTTCACTACCTTTGGAACATATATCAGGAGAGATGCATGCAGAAAAGCAAAAGCATTGAGAGACAATTTTCTCTATGGGAGACAATATAAGAGCATCAAATCTCACCACTCCTTTCTTAAAACTAACTAAATACAAATAAGTAACTGGAGACAGTTCACAAGCCATGTATAATACACTTTTCAACCTTAGCACCAAAGATATTTAACTTCAGAATTTAAATTTTACTTCAAACATTTTACACTAATAGTAAAGGTTAGTTTCTTAACACTATTACCGGCGTTCAAACCTGCGTTTGCTCTGTGGAGGTACAGAACTTGGTTTTTCTAAGTAGAAATCTCTACATATGTGGCTCCAACAGCACAAGTGAATCTGAAATCTACCTCTTCTCTGCGTTTCTGCCAGCGTCCACACGGGCTTTCCTCCAAAATCTCTGACTCATCCTCGCTCTCCTCTTCCTCATCCTCTGTGGCAGCAGTGGGTTGAGGCTGGGTCACCACGGACACAGGGGGAGACACTGATGACACTCCTTGACCTGTGGATGCAGCTGCCATCGCCTCTGGTCTCCCCTCCTGGACAGGGTCCGGGCCCTGTTTGTTCTCTCCCTCAGACATCCTCTCAGTCCTCAGGCCCCACAGCCTGCTACATGACACAGAAATGCCCAAACACAACATCAGCCTCAGTTACCCCTACAATGACTGGTTAACTGTTTGTTAACGTTTACAAACAAGGTTGGCGACATCGATTGGCGATAATTCACATGATGGCTGTAGCTAACTAATATAGATACAAGTGATGAGCGACCGGCGAGACATGCATGAAATAAGTTAACATTAGCTTATTTAGCAGTCAACAGTAAGGGCCATAACAACCAGCAACACACATAGGAGTAAAAGTAGTAAATATAAATGGACATACGTGTTGAAGATGGGAAATGTGACGATCCCAGCTCCAGTTTAACAGGATCCCACGGTGGAGGTCCAGTCCCAGCTGTTTTAGCTTCGCTTGTTATAAATCTCCTCGGTTCCTCAGCGGAGTAGCAGCTAGCTCCTTGGCTAAGCTACGTTACTAACTTAACAGGCGACCGTTTAGCTAACACCGTCCCCAGCCGTGACTTTATTCGGTTTATATGTCGCTCGTTGTTTTTGTTTTTGTTTTTATTAACTAGCCAGCTAACTAACTAGCGAGCTGGTTCGCTGCTAACTAACTAGCTAGCGACAGCTCCAGCAGCCCACCGCCCCTTGCTGCTTCTCAAGACTCCAGCTCTGCTAATGTGTGTCGTGAAAATTAGCCGCGGCTAATGTGAGCACAATGCACAAAACTGCAGCAGCCCTAAACGCGTTTACTGGTTAATAACATCACAGCGGTTCACAGAAACTCGACAGAAGAAATAAAGACACGTTAATGATAGGAGTAACTTTATATTCTCGAATACAACGGAGGACTGACTTTAAACTAAGGTTAACATTTAGCCTGTTATGATGGCGACAGCTGCCAGATGCACTGTGCGCTGCAAGCCCGTCACGTCAGAGCCGAGAGAGGTTGCCAGGTAATCTTTGTCTGATCCCCCTTCTGCAGTGTTCACAAATTAAAAGGTAAAAAACTGTTTCGCAAGTCTGTCTTAAAAGACAGACAGGTGGAAATACACTGTGCGTCCTCCCTGCAGATTAAACAATCTCTAACCTGCACATAAGTCATATAACAACTACAAAATGCAACTGTTATACAGGCTATCGTGTAAGTGATAAATCATTACTGGAAAGTGTGGGTACGATGATGCAGATCCAACCTCATCATCAATCAATCAATGGTCCCCTGTCAATGTAGTTTATTTAATATATTATATTATAGTAATATTTTATTAGGATTCCAGCATTATGAATGATAATGAATGTGAATTTGCTGTATGCATTGTATCTGATTGCAGTTTGGAGCTCTAACAAACACACGAGTTAGTAGGTCAGTAGGATCACAACAGTAAATTAATGCTCTGGGGCCACTAAGATCTTAATCATGCCATGATGGTGTGATCTGAGTACATATCTCTGTACTAAATCATCGAAGACCTAAAACAATCAGTGGATATTTAAATCATAATGCTACCTTCAAACCTGGCAACGCACTGTGCAGCCTGTGCTTCTGGTTTAAAGTGGGAATAGACTGACAGAGAATTAGGCCAACTGCACACTGAATAGAAAAGAAGTCCATTTATATATGTTACCACTAGATGTCAATATATCTGATGTTATAGATGTAAAATTATTACAATTACTTTTGCTAAAGTTTCAGTATGTGCTGATCCTGCTAAAAAAAAAAAACATGGACAAAAAGGGGACAGCAAAAATAAGGTGGAGAGAGGGATAAAACAATTAAATAAAATAAATCCAGGTGTCACCAGGAGAGGACCAGAGTTAGAATTACAACACACACTAATAAAATCAAATTAAATGTGTATAATAATCTCTGCAAAAAGATCTGCACACTGTACTGTAAGCTCCCAATTTACTACATTAGCCTGTTTTTCAGTAAATGCAGATCCCTATAGGTTTGTGTCCACTAGGTTTAAAAGTCACTAAACCAGACAGAACAACAAACTCAAACTGTCCCAGTTATTCTGTTCAATTTAACCTACTTTATTTTGGTTATTTTGTCAGCTTCCCTAAAAATTACAAGCTGGTTTAAACACACTGTGAAACGTGCCAAATGACATTAGATGTGTTACCTCTAATATTTTGATGTCTGCAGCTATATCTGTGCGCTGTGCTGGGTCTCAGCTTGTGAACCTCATATCATGATTCACGCTTGGCCTTTCATTACGCAAGCACAAGGTTCCCACGGACTGCTGGATACTCAAGTCTCACACACAAGTCTCGACAAATAGTGATGAATATTTAGTTAAAAATAATCATGAAACACGCCACTGGATACTAGTTTTTGACCTACATAGCAATAGTCTTTCATGATATATCCCTCCAAAATTGTAGTTGCTGAATGTTGGGTCAGGGTCTCTGTGTTAGAAACTTCTGCCCCTCCTTTAATGAGACCTATATTTAGGTCTTGTCAGCTTCAGGCACACACGGCTGTGTGACTGCTGGTGTGAGAGTATGCTTGGTGACCGTCCATGAGCAGTGACTTTGTTTTCCAGCAAATAAAGGAACTAACAGTGGTCCTCGGAATCAGGGACGAGGCAGGAAGTTTCTCTGGGCTGTTGTGCAAGTTGAAACTCTGTTTTTGCAAAAGAAACGGAAGAACTTGAGAGTTTATTTCTTGCCACTTCATAAGCTGAAACAGCCTAAGACAGACACAGACACTATGGGGGACAGGAAACATAAAGAGAGAGCTCCTATCGTGGAAGAAACAGACGTGAAGGTGCTTTTTGAAAGTGAAGCATCATTTTGGCCTGATGACAAAGCTGATTACCTACCGGCTGGAAACTCAATCTACTCTGCAATTCTAAGCAGAAATGAGGCTGTCAAGGATGCCAAGCGTCTTAAGACTTTTTTGGAACTGAGAGACAAATACGTAAAGAAGAAGGTTTTGTTTGAAGACCCTCTGTTCCCTGCAAACGACTCCTCACTCTTCTACAGTCAGACGCCTCCAATGAAGTTTGAGTGGAAACGCCCCTCTGTGAGTGCCAGACTATTGTCATCATATCCTTTAGGCAAGGTTACACTTAATGTGAAAGTGGCTCTAACATGTTTACAAAAGCTCTTCTCTAAAATCTCCATGCATCTCATCACTTCCTCGGGTGGGGTGGGGTATCAAGTTGATATTGTGGCATGGCTGTGAGAACATAGCTCTGGGTTATCACTTTCTGCAATCATGGACAGCTGACTCTCATACTCGCTGCCAGCTGGGACAACGTTGTGTTGGATTTGAGATTTCATATTTGTTTGCTTTCTGTGACACTAGCTTGCAACAGGGTTTGTGTTTTGTCCAAAGCTTTGCCTTTGACAGGAAACAACATGAAGTCTTAGAGCAGAATTTAGCAACATGCATGTACTGTAGGATGGTTTGGCATGAAGAGGCTCACTCCCTTGACTCACAGTACCTGCCAATACACCGACACTGATGTAAACACTGACAGACATGACAAATATATTATGTTACAGTAACAGTCCTCTATTCAGTGCAGTCCTGCATTACCTAAACTACATACAGATAATATAAATGATCTCTTTCATTATTGCACTGGTACATTAACAAATAAGCAGCACAATGTTGCATTACCTAATACAATATATATACAGTATACTGTATTTTGAGTTAAATGTGGATTTACTGTGTAAATATTAGTTAAAGGTTAAAAGTAGTGTGGAAAAAAACTGCTTAACACTTAAAATTAAATGTGACATTTATTTTCTTTTTAAATTTTTAAAAAATGTTAAATTTGTGCCTAACTAAATATGCTGCTACAACCAAACACTGTAAATAAAGACTTACAATTTACTGAATTTTACAGGGGACGCTCGGTGGGTTTTCCACTAGATAGATTCAGACTACCTTTCGTTTCTGGTCTTAAAAAATATGATAACTAACTACTGGTTGTAGCTTCATGTTTATAATTAAACCAATTTGATTACAGCCACCAGTAAGAACAAAGCACAACGTGTACAATATTTTATGTTATGTTATGTTAGAAGCTGAGTGTAATACACTGAAGCATGATTGCTACCTAATGGCATCAACGATAAATGAATCCCATCCAAGAGTCAGCAGCTGAGCGCGCTCTAAATTCAGAACATGAGGTGTCACTTTTACAGCTGTAGTCATTCTCAGGCAAAGTTGAGTCGTTACTGTTATTTCTCAAAAATAAGATATTAACGACACCTTTTTATCTCCCCAGAAACATATTTTCTAACATCCAAAAACTATACATTTCTGATAAGAGCTGGAAGTCTGTGTTGGATTTAGATTGATTTTAGTTGAAGTAGTTTCCAACATTTTAGCTTGTGACTGTTCTTCACGTAGTGTGGCCTTGATTGTCGTAATGACATGAGGTCTTCACCACATTCAGCAAAGCATTATCACTTGTTCAGAGGACTAAGAGGTCATGACCAGGAGAATTTGTGCTTCCTTATAAACATGCAGTGAATGCAAAAGGGCGATTCGTGGTCCCCACTCTGCTCCATCCAGACATTTTTTCCAAGTGGCCTTTGGTTTCAGGGTCATAGTGTAAATTGTTTAGAATTTCAAATGTCAACCAACACCACAAATGAAACTGTGTCATATTCAGAAAGATTGGACACATATCCTGGCTCATGCATTTTGCAGACATACGTCCTAACACTGTTATTCTTCTGTGCCAGGAAATCTGTGAAAACCCTCAGTTCATCATCGATGGAGCCAACAGGACAGACATCTGTCAAGGAGAACTGGGTACAGTTTACATGTTTTCTGCTTATAGTGGTTTTCAAACACACCAGGCTGCCTGGTAAGATGTCACAGACTGAAAGGGGCTGAGAACACAGATGCAAGTTTTGTATTTTTTTGTAGTTTGATGTGTAAAATCCCTGACTTGACCTAACTTCTCTTCCCTCAATTTTTGTAATACATATAGTGGAATGCGTTTAAGTAAGGTTTTGTGCAGTCAAAAGTAGTCATATTGAGGGGCAGTGTAAATAAGAGAAAAAATCAGCCTTAGCTTACTGACACCTGCAGTAACGTGGTTTTAATCTTTGACAGCAGTGTTACTTTATGCAGCAGTATGTTTGGATCAAGTGTCACAGCTCATGAATCTGCCCTTGACAGGTGATTGCTGGCTGCTGGCTGCCATCGCCTGTCTGACACTGAACGAGAAGCTGCTGTACAGAGTAATTCCCCAGGATCAGAGTTTCACCGAGAACTACGCCGGCATCTTCCATTTCCAGGTTCTAAAGTGACATCTGAGAAAGTGTGCAATAAACAACTAGAGTCTCTTCAAACTCACAAACAGACTTGCAGATCACAAACATGAGCATGTTTGTGGTCACAGCTGTTTAAAATCCAAACCCAATTCTTTCATAGAAATGTTCGTTTCAATAATGCCATCAAGCCTTTATTGAAATATGAATATACAATTTATGATATAACATTTTCCAAGAGGGGAAAATAAAAATATGTTAAGGAAAGCTAAGAGAAGGCCTTAATGAATGTGTATAAATCAATTATTAGTTTAAAGTTGATATAATATTTATATGATTTTCCTCCACTCTCTCATCCCCATTCTATTTTTCCTCTGTTCTGCTTCCTGTTTTCAGTTCTGGCGTTATGGCGAATGGGTCGATGTGGTTGTGGACGACCGCATCCCCACCTGCAACAAGCAGCTGGTGTTCACCAAATCTTTCAGAAAGAACGAGTTCTGGAGCGCTCTTCTGGAAAAGGCTTATGCAAAGTAAGAAGAGTCTATTAAAAGTCCTCTGCAAAGTGGAGGCGTAAATCTCTCACCTCCCATGTGTTGCTGTTACTTCAGTCAGTCTGTCAAGCAAGCTGTGAAGCCAGTGACCTAACACCTCACTGGGATTCCACTATGTGACTTATTTTATGTGAAACAAACATCTATAATAAGACCCAGAACTGAACCAAATATCTTGTTAGGGTGCATATTTCTTTGCAGTGTAACTGAGTAAACATCTCAAGTACTCTCATACTTTCAAATTGGCTGTAGACACTGTGAAAACTCCAAGCCTCGAAGTAGAGACATGTCAGCGCATTTACCCTAATGATTGACCTCTCTCTCAGATTGCACGGCTCCTATGAGGCACTGAAAGGGGGGAACACTTTGGAGGCCATGGAGGATTTCACAGGTGGAGTGACAGAGTTCTTCGAGTTGTCCGATGCCCCGAAAGATCTCTACACCATCATGAAGAAGGCGCTGGAGAGAGGCTCTCTGATGGGCTGCTCCATAGATGTGAGTGGTAGTGGAAACAGTCACATAAAGCAAATAAAGTGCAGACAACATACAAAGATTTAGAGTTATTAAGGTTTTAACAAGTTACAAAAAGAAGTTAAAATGAATATTTAACAAGGTGTTTGATGAGCTGTATCTCTCAGGCTTTGTCAGCCAGTGATATGGAGACTCGGACTGAGCATGGGCTGGTCAGAGGTCATGCTTACTCCATCATAGGCCTGGAGGAGGTACGGTTATATCCACTTAGTGTAAATGCAGATTTTGTATTATTTGTAAGGCAAGAACTTTTCCAGTAACGCTAACAAGTTGTTGTTGCCAGTGTGACGAGGTTGCAAAGGACTCCAGGATTCGTCTGATACGACTGCGCAACCCCTGGGGTTGGGTGCTGTGGAAGGGACCCTGGAATGTAAAGTAATAACATACATAGTCATATAATACTTACATAAATATGTATATTATTGAACAGCTATATACTGTTTTATGGTGCAGTAGATACATATTCCAGTAGTCCACTGGTCTATATCATACAGTTCATAAATGCTACTATGAGTTTGACTTTTCATTGTTCATGTGGTGATGAATGCTCACAGGGGATTAATGTGGTTTTATCTTCATAGTTCGAAGGAGTGGTCGACCATTTCCACTGCAGACAGGGACAACCTTAAAAAACAGACTGTAGAGGCGAGCGAGTTCTGGTGAGAGAAACCAATTTATTTCATCACATCTATAATTTGACATGTCAAAGTCTCCTAACTGTTGAACCATGAAACGTGCTACCCATCAACACGTGGTGCTAAATGTTTAAGTTAAGTTTGACCAACTCTGAGGTGGAGTTGGACTTAGCTGCTTATTGCAACAACCTCTAGTTCTCTAGTGAGAGGACTATTGCTAAATTACAGGGCCAACTTTTGCCTCACAATTTTTGCCACAAGGGGCATCACAACATTTAAAGCACTGTTTCTGTCCTAATATCCTTATATTGGATAAGGAAAATCGTTCCCCACACATCCCTCAACAGGAAAAAAAACTTATTTCATAAAGTGTTTGTCCTTGTTTGTGTTCCCATCTAGGATGTCCTTTGATGATTTCAAGAGGAACTTCACTAAGTTGGAATTGTGTAACCTCACTCCCGACGCACTGCAGGGTGATGAAAGAAACACCTGGACGGTGTCGGTCAATGAGGGTCGCTGGGTGAGAGGCAGCTCTGCTGGTGGCTGCAGGAACTTTCCAGGTCGACTCTTTTATATCAACATTACTGGGGTCTCATTGCCCACCAGAGCTTTTGTGTCTTTATTCAGGCTACTGTCACATGACCCCCAGTTGTAGATTCACCTACTGTGTTTTACAGACACGTTTTGGACAAACCCTCAGTATCGGTTGCAGCTGTATGAGGAGGACGATGACCCTGAGGACGGAGAGGTGGTCTGCACTGTCGTTGTGGCTTTGATGCAGAAAGGTCGGAGGATGCAGCGCCATAAAGGGGTGAAATTCCTCACCATCGGATTTTCCATCTATGAGGTAGAGATCTGGTGACCCTCAGCACCTTTCCTTCATCATCGATAAGCTGAGTTGAACTTTAATTCAATTTTCTCTGTGTCTCTGCAGGTACCGAAGGAGGTATGCCCACCTCGGAGAAGGACGTTATTTTGAAGTCCCTGTTCCCTGTTTTCACCAGATAGTTGTGTGTGTTGAATTTAGCCTTACACACAGTAGAGAATGTAAACCTCACAACACAAAATGCCCAAAATACAAAATGGCATATTTATCCTCATTATCAGTTCAGCTGTTGATCTGTTTTAATTAACAGCAGTAAATGCTTAGTCTATTATTAAAGATCATACTTGTTATCTTACAGTATCTACACATTAACTGCCTTTTTGCCATCTGCAGATGTGTGGACAGAATCAACATCTGCAGAAGGACTTCTTCTTGTACACGGCCTCCAAGGCTAAATGCAAGACCTACATCAACCTACGGGAGGTAACAGAGCGTTTCCGCCTGCCTCCTGGAGAGTACGTCATCATCCCCACGACCTTTGAACCCCATCAAGACGGAGAGTTCATCCTCAGGGTCTTCTCTGAGAAGCAGAGCACATCTGAGTAAGGATCACTCGTGATGCAACCGATGTTATTTAGGGGATTGTTGACAATAAAATTAGCTTTTAAATGATGACCATTAACAGGGCATGGAAGGAATCCTAATGAGTTTATTTTTCCACACAGGGAAGCAGAGAGCACGATTGAGTCAACCAAAACGCAGGTTTGCAACATGACTGAACAATATCTATCTAATATCTTATTAATTCTGACTGATATTGCAAACACAGATGCTTGAACTTATCTAAAGGGAGTTTAAAGAAGAGCTTCTCTGATGCCCTAGATTTTAGGAGGCTCTTCACAGGGTAGATAGCTAAATATGGAATCAAAACACACCAGACATGATACATAACTAACAGTGTCCTTGACATTAAAACACAGATGATACTAATATTGTGTTGCCACTTGAAACATAATAATCACTGTAGTAATTACCCAGTGGAAGGATTTTAACCATTTGCCTATTGAAATCTAGGTAGTGACTTTTTTTATTGGCCAGTCAGTATATGTACAGTACATGAGTTAGGGTTCATGTTGTAAATCCCAGTTGTGTATCCTACATATTCCATCCTCTTTGTTCTTAGGATCTCTTGTTTGTCCCACTGTTCATTCCTTGTTTTTCCCCACAAGAGTTACTAACAGACTTGAATATCCACGTGTTTTCCTCTGTTTCATCTCATTTCATCCTTCTATCCCTCCTTGTCTTATTGGCCATCAGCAAGACAACAAAAAGAAAGAAAAGGTAAAGTACAGTATGTGGCACTAGCATTACTAGATTACTCTTACTTATGATTTTACCACTCCTATTGCTTCTTTAGATTATACAGGTTGGTCCATAAGTATTTTAACAGTCACAGAACTTGTGCTGGATTTGAAATTAAACGATCAGCTTTAATTTAAGGCATTGGCCAAATGGGATGATACTATACTCATGGACCTAACTGTATGTTGGCAGGTCTAAAGTAGTTTGTACCGTCATTCAATGTACAGATTATAAGCATATAATGATCTAATAATCTCTCTCTCATCTGTTCTGTTTGTCTTTTCTATCCCTCCTCTCCTCTTCCTAACTATCAACATCATCCTAACTATCAACATCATCCACACGCCAGCCTATTTTATTTGTGTCAGACAGGGCACACGCCAACAAAGAAATCGAGCATGACGGCATTCAGGGTGAAAAGAGGAAGAAACCAAAGGTAACATCCTTGCAGCAAAGAAGTCTTTATTGAGCAGAAAATAGCTCATTGTGACCTTTTACTCTGGCAGCTATGAAATATAATCTCCTCCAGGTCAAATAACATCACTGGGAATAAAACAATTGAGTTTGATGCCAAATGGTCTCAAGTGGCTCAACTGCACCTGTTTTCCTTTAAGGCCTCAGAATGTACAGGCCCAGACGTGATCTCTGCTACTAAAATCAAATATACCAGTACCAATCAATCTTAACATTATATGATATATATACATATATCATTTCAAAAAGTAGTTGAATGTAACTATATAAATGGTCTATGGTCTAAATGGTAGAGGATAATGCTCAAACAAAGTGTGTGTAGCTGTTACATACTACTATCAAATAAGGCCCTCAAACCTCACAACCTTTTTTTCAACTTCAATTGTTTCTGCATTTACGATAGATTGGCCTTCAAACTTACTGTTTAAAATACTTTCCTGTTAGTACTAATAATGCACAGGGTCTCATGTTCTTATCTGTCCCTCAGCACAAACTGATACAACCTGAGGAGGAGACTGAAGAGGAAAAACAGTTCAGAGCCATTTACAAACAAATTGCCGGCGAGGTGAGTGCAACACAGAGCAAACCTGACGCCTTTTATTTGAAACCTATATGAAACACGTCCTTCCTCCTTCCTTTAGGACATGCAAATCTGTGCCAACGAACTCAAGACGATCATGAAGAATGTACTCGCCAAACGTGAGTTACTGACAAGATCACATCTAGCTTTGCAGACTGTATCATGTGTGTCATCACTAAAATCAAGTTTCTATCTTTTTCAACAGACAGTGAAATTAAGACAAAAGAAGGATTCAGTCTTGAAACTTGCCGGAGTATGATCGCCTTAATGGATGTATCCTAAACGTATTTGCACCCATGTTTACTACCTTGCAAACCTGTATTGTAAAAAGTTCTCCTTATTGCCCTTACTGTTATTACAATAGATCATAGTACTACGGTGCAGTAGTCAGTTTTAAAAGGACAGATGTTGAGTTAACAAGTACTTTGATGTGTTATGTTTCTTTGAATGAACCGTCTCCAGACTGATGGGACTGGAAAGCTGAACCTGCAGGAGTTCAAACACTTGTGGAAAAAGATCAAGGAGTGGCAGGTTAAGATAACTGTGTATCCTCCTTAATTTCTATTCATGTTTACCTGACTTACAAATATTTTATCTGACTGTGTCCTCATGTGTTTGTAGCTGATCTTCAAACGTTACGATAAAGACAAATCCTGCTCCATCAGTAGTTTTGAGATGAGGAATGCTGTTAATGATGCAGGTGAGGAGAATTTCTTTTGTCATTTGATGCCTACTCATTGTCATAGTATCGTTGTTTGAAACATTTTACTATGTATTAAACTGTAAGATCATGAAACTAATCCCATTCTATCCACACCAAGGGTTTCACCTCAACAAGCAGCTGTATGACATCATAGCCATGCGCTATGCAGACGAACACCTCAACATCGACTTTGACAGCTACATCTGCTGTTTTGTGAGGCTAGAGGGCATGTTCAGTAAGTACAGACCACAACTGAGCTTGTGCATTCAAAATTAACCTAAAAAAGCCATACTCTAACACCATAGGTTACGTGGCTTGAAGCAAAAATATCTACCAATACCAATTATTTTAACTAAATTAGTTTTGATAAAAATATGGAGTTCTTGACATGTTTCATGAAACTTTGCAGAGCCAAATTCAAATGACAGATTCCATTAGTAACTACGGTTACAACTAATTATCTGTTGTGTAACTCGCAGGGGCTTTTAACGCCTTTGACAAAGATGGAGATGGACTAATCAAGCTCAATGTCCTGGAGGTACGTGCTGCTCTCTGCCTCATGCTGCGTTTTAGTTCCTGTTTATATTTTTTCATATACAGTATTACACGCTTGTGAAAAACAACATCAAAGATTATTATCAGTCTTCAAAGCTGCTAAAATGTGATTACACTTTAATGGACTAGAAATACAGAAATAGCTGTAGCCTACAATAATTACCAGCTCATTTCTAATAATCACCTTATTAAGCTTGACTATGACAAACAAAACAAGTGGCATTTTAGTTTAGTGTTTTCTGCTCACCCACTAAATGATGTAAATACATTTTCAAAATGAAATTCTTTCTGCTCATCTTTTATTTTATTTTTTTTTTCTTTCCAGTGGCTTCAGCTGACCATGTACTCTTAAAGTCACAGTTTGAGGTCGGAGTAGCTGCTCACAGTCTGCGACTCATGTGACACCATCTCACTCATGACTCTTTCTTAAACAAACTGTATTTTTGCACATGGCGGTGATGATTACAGCCAAATGATGTCAATGTCAGTGTTTTCATTTAATGCTCCAGTTTTATGTTAAAAAAGTTAAACTGTGTTTTAGCTGATTTCTAAGCAACTGACATCTTTAAGCATCTTCTGTTTCTTAACTCTGTGGTGCGACAAGAGCGACAGAATTTGTCTAATCATCACATGTTTAACGTTACAAAGAGTTTGCCTAGTGATCTGACACTATTAAACAGTGCTACTGTGAAGCAAGTCTCAGTTATGTGCATTCAGTGATTGAGTATCATGATGCTGAAATATATTGGAAGTGTACAACGCGAAATAGATTTTCCTTTATTTCTGTAAACATACAGTAAGTATTAATTTCAAATGAAAGACAAAGTGTACAGTGTAGCATACAAAAGTTAAGGCAAGCTACTCGCTCTGGCTAAACATTTTGATAACCTTGCCTCTTAGTCACCACATGACAAAATTATTTCTCATGTGTGAACGTGTGATGGAAGAAACAATCAGAGACAGGAGGAAATAATGATAGAGCTGTGCAGTCAAGAAAAACAACACACAAGGTCAGCATATGATGAAAGTCTGACATCTGAATCTGTTCATACAACAGGATCAGTGGTGGCTCAATAACTAGACGTCTAGGAAACAGACGTCAAACCAAAACCAATGCGATCAAGAGCTTAAATGCAAAAAACACGGCCAATCACAGTCTCACTGAGCTACGCTGTGTGTTACATTTTCACATCCACTTTAGGCAGCACTGATCGTGAAAGCAAAACTGAGCAGATGTGTTGTAATGGAAGCAAATTCACCCTTGTTCCCTGCATCACTTTACCTCCAGTCAAGGCTGCACCTTACTGTCGCTCTCAGCGTGGTTCTGCATGTGTTCAGGCAGCTCCTGCAGGAAAAACCAAACATAGGTGAAAAGCTGTTCCCATAGAAAATGTCAGATTTTACGGTAATGTCATGTGAAGGCACTCACCTCAGATAATAAAACTATTAGTGTGAGACAGTCTAAATTGTTAAAACTACAGAATACATTGGGCTAATGACTTTAAAGCTAATTCTGTGTAGCTGGTGTATTTTCATTACCTGCCGCACTGACTGTTGTGTTGGAAAAAAACTGTTGCAGCCTCTCCAGCGACATCTGACTGTCTGCAGATTCGGGTTACTGTGATCTCCCACAAGGTGCTGCACAAGATGCTCTGCTATGCCGAAGATCAGAGAGCAATTCTGCCACTGAACCAGAAACAAATGTGAGGACAAAAGTCAGTCAGAAAATAAAACAATCATTAAATTTTTTCAGTAACATCTTACTGCACTAGATTAAAATATAGTGTGTGTGAGACAGAGTCCTTACCCAGCAGCGGTAGTTTTTCATTAAGTTGAGCTTAACAGCCTGAACGCTGCCATCATAACAGCCTGTGTAAATCTGTGTGGGACAAACAGTGTGAATACAACAAAAATGGAGCCAAGCGCCTTTTGAAAAATAAACCTTAATGCTGCAGGTTTAGACTCAAACCCGTGTGTCGTTCTCAGTCTACTTACCACACTCTTATGGACAGCCATGCACATCACCATATCACTGTGACCACCATACACCTGCAGGCGGTCATGGGACTACAAAAACGAAAAAACAAAAAAGAGATGAATCAATCAATCAGTATGGATGATTTATAGTTTCTGTAAAATGAAAATGAAAAATGTTTATTAAGTATTTTACACTGGTTGGTGAACCAGAATGACGCAGAAGAGATCCACGTTCACAAAATTCAGCATTTCCTCAAACGTTTTTGGATTTTTTTTTTTTTAATCAAGAGATATTTAATGTTCATTAAAAATATTCAATATTTAAAACACAGGAATCATCCATTCAGAAATACTGCGTTGAAAACTTTGAGTCCAAATTTTGCAACCACAAATCACAGTGGAATGAAGTCATAAATACCTGGAGCTCATAAACCCGGACCAGTTTATCAAGACAGGCCGTCACCATCACTTTCCCCAAGATGACAATCGATGTGACAGCATGATCGTGACCTTTGTAGATACGCACTAACTCGCCCGTCTACACATAATAAAAATAATTGCAACAACACAAGCATGAAATATAAACAGCAGAAACAACATTGACATGTTACAAGACTATGAAACAAAACGTCTCAGCAACTAAATTTGTGCTGTAGAGGAAATGTTCAGATTAAAAGACGCGTATTAATAAAGCATATAACAAGCTGCTTAAAGTGAGAAAACAGCTAAACCCTCTACTCCCGATCTGTAACACTCACATGGATGTTGTGGGCATGAACTGATGTGTCACTGGAGCCGCTGAAGACCAGGTCGTTCACCACCTGAACTCAGTTTAAAAAACAAAAAAAAACAAAGCTTAACATTTATTTAACGTCATGCTAACTCATGCCACTCCCATTCTACAACAGTTTACATGTGAAGAATTGGCGTCCGACCCTCACCTTCATACATAGAACAGTTTTGGTGTGACCCTCCAGGGAGCGCAACAGCAGGCCACTCTTGGCGTCTCGCACGCTTATGGTACTGTCATAGGAGCCGACCAGCAGCACCCGGCGGGCGCCCTCCTGCGCTGTAGCCAGACAGCTCACTCCTCGTGGCCCATGGCACTCGAATACATCCAACTGCTTTAGAGTCTGACAAGAGGCGTTGGGTGATAGTGTTGATGTGAAAAAGAGGAATGGAATAATCTTTGAAACACTTTTATACAGCAAGTATGACTTACTGTATAGAACATACAAATGTTTACTCACCTTTAAATCGTGACTAGCAACTGATCCGTTGGCGAGTCCGGCATACAAAACGTTCCAGGCTATGTGTAAACACAACACTCGGTCTGATAGAGTGAGCTGCTCCAGACATTTCTTAGACTTGAGGTGAAGTAAAAACAAAATACAAGGTTCACAGAAGTTGGTGTGTAGATTAACATCTGATGATTACACATCTTAACTAGGAAATTATAAACATTAAATACTTAAAACTAGCCAAAAAGACGAATTGTGACAGCAGCATGTACAAAAGGGAAGTAAATCAGCATTTATAATTCCTTTTTTCCCATCAGTTTTCACACTCTACTAGGAAATGAAATGTAATGTACAAATCACAAGAATGACTTGTGAGTAAAAGTGTTTTGTACCTTTATACTGTAACAGCGGATGGTCTGGTCGCTGGATCCAGTGTAAAGGCGTGCGGGCATGTTCGGGAGGGACGACACCAGCAGACAGTTGACTTTGTTTGTATGACCTTCAAACACCGCTTTGCACTCTCTAGTCTAGATACAGACAGACAAAACATATTGCTTAGTATGTAACACTTTTACTGTTTTCCACTTTGCTCACTTATCTCTCTACATGCACTGATTTAACTTAATCACATAACATTTGTCTGTATATGCATTCTATATGTTAAGTGTGTATTATCTGTATAGCTCTGTGTGCGTCTCTGTGAGAGTGACATAAGCAGATTTTTCTGGGCATTATGGCATTGAGTATGTTTATAATGATTTTAATTTAGAATTAATAGAATTCAAACTAATTTTAATTTTGGATCAGAACCAACTTACAACCAGACTGTAAGCTCGTGCAGTGTTGTCCCCGGAACAAGTGTACAACAGGCCGTCATGTACTTGCAGGCCGTGGACAGGTCCAGTGTGATTTGCAAATGTTCCCAAGGATGGTTCTTCATCATCGACAGACTCTGCAATAATGGCGATTACTGTAATTTTAACATTTTTCTATCACAGCCTTGTCTTAGCATCATCAATGCAGGAAAAAAACTCACCTGCAATATTACTGGTGTCCTTCACTGGCACAGCTGACAGCTGAACTTTTCTGAGGTCAAGACAAACAGGTCAGTGACTTTTCTCGTTTGTTTAGAAAAACAAACCATAGAATATTTCAGATCCCAAGACTGGATCTTACCTGTCGTTCGCACTTTGCAGAGACGTCTGTGTGCTTGCAGAACTGAACTCCACACTGACACACGTCTGAGGAGGCTCAGAGTGGACCGGAACACTCGAGACTGTGTCATGCAAGTACTCGTTGTCCGACTCATCAATATCAATGACCACGGGGTTGGAGGGCTCCATCATTTCAACAGAATCATCACTTTCGTTCCCATCATCACTGTGTGGCGCTGCAGCTGATGCATTTTTATCTCTTCGTGGGACAAACTTTTCTGCAGCTTGCTCTTTACCATGATTACCATGACCATCTGTCTCTTCATTAGAATCAATTTCATCTGTTTGTGCTTCTCCAATAGCTGACCTCACCTTTTTTCCACTGTCCTTTAACCGCTCCCTTGTCTCTTGCTCCTGCTGCCTAGCAGGTGAATCAGAAGAAGGAGGTGTATTCACTGATGTTGAAGCAGCAGAAGTTGTAAGAGCTGGTAGATGCGATGGTCTGAGCAGCAGTGAAGGGAGCAGATTGGAGGGAAAGAAGGGCACAGGCTGGTTCAGGGGTACTTGAGGTGCATCAGTGTTAGACAAGACTGCGTTGGCAAACTGACTGGTCTGTCCAGCTGTTGGTGAATGGCAGAAATCTTGCTTTATTGACACAGCGAGGGAGGCTGGATGAGGTTGGTTGATACATGGTGATGCTAGGGCTGTGGCAGGTGGTCGCGGGTTGGCAACAGAGGAAGGAAGAGGGGACAGTCTTGATAAGGTGGTGACTTTCTCTGCTACATTAGATGTTCCAGAGTATCCTTCTAAAAGAGATTTTAAAAAAAAGAGAGAGAAAAGCTTACAGTCTGATGCATTTGAGGGAATTTAAAAACAACAGGTAAATGTAGTGTACCCTGCATCCCCTGTAGGATCTCAATGCGCTTGGTTCTCAGGCTGTTGACCTCAGCAATGAACTGAAACAACAGGGAGAACAATTCAATGCAAAACATGTGGAAACAGTAAAAAAAAAAAAAGGATACATGGGTATTTTCTGCATTAGTGCTGGTACCTGTTGCCTCAACAGAAGGAGTCTTTGCACTTCCGCATATGCAGCTTGCAGGGCGTTGCGAGCCTGGACCAGAGATTTGTCCAAATCCTGCAAAGAGTGGCTCAGCTCATCCTCCCGCAGAGAGACTGCTAAAAGCTGGTCCATTTGACCCAGGTCTACAAGTAGACAGAAGATAAACTTTAAATATTTTTTCTAACTCTACCCTCGCACTCAATTTTCATTTTTAGACCTCTATTCTCCAGACACAGCTGATGGTTATTTTAGTTCAGGTACTTGCACAAGCTTTCAATAATCTTTTCTTCAGGTGTGCAAGACTTGTAAACAGACTTTGCTGTGCTGAAGTTGTGGCGCTCCACCAAGAAAAGCGTAATTCCTGCACACTGACTCCAAACCACACTTTTTGTTAGATGAACAACATTTCCATCTCAGGTTTTTCCACCAGGTCAAAATAGTGTTTGATGTAAATTTGTGGTTGGGAGTCAGTATGAGGGCGTTACCCTTTTCATTGATGCCCTTTCCCGGTAGACTTGCACCTACAGGAAAGGTTTGTATAATTACACTGGAATGAAAATACCTTCCATAAATCTTCACTCATCTCACACACTTAAATTTAATGTGGGATTAGTCAGAGAACAACAGTTCTTATATAAAATATTAGAATTACCCTTGTTAGACTTTGTTTTCTTCTTTTTTCCAACTGGCTCATTGTCGGAAATGCCAGCATCCTGCAAGAATATGTGATAATTACAATTCAGCAACAAAATGTTATGAGCAACCTGGATGTTTCAGCTAAACCACTCACTGTTAATGTGTTGTGCTTCCTCTTGTTGGTACCACTGTTGCCTCCATTATCAATCTCTAGGTTTGGTTCCAGTTTCACAGAAGCTGCTGTGACTTTGACAAAGTTCCTGTCCATCTGTGCAGTACCTGGCTGCTCTAAAGGTTCCTGCTGCTGAGATCCTAAATGAGTCTCTGTGTGAGGCCCAGGATTTGCTGGGTGCTGAGGTGGAAAAGGTGGAGTCGGGCATTGACCCGAAGGAGCATCTGGAAATGACTCCCAGTGGAAGCCTTCGGAAAGAGGCAAGTCACTGTCCCGTGGTTGTGGTTGTGTTGAGATTTCTCGGTCAGTCAAAGGATTTGACAATTCAATTCCAAACCTGTAAATACACACAGTGACAGTAAACAGCAAATAAATCTTAGGTTAAATGAAATACCTCCTGTGAAGATGACTTTCTTACCTAGGCATGCCTTTGCCACTGTCCTGCTTCTTCCTTTTCATCCCCTCATGTGTCTCGCACCAGCTTAACCTATTCTTGTCTCCTGATAAACTCAACAACTTATTAGGGGTTGGTCCAAGTCTGGTCTCCTTACCCCCTTGAGCTCTGCCGGGTTCGTGGGCAATTCGAACCTTACGGCTAATGTTCAGATTGGGTTCAGAGGACATTGCTCTGCCCAAACTCTGGCTGAGTGAAGACGGGGTATCGAGGACTCCCCGAGTTTCTTTGCTGGTTGACGGACCATCTGTAAGCACTGAACTCTCCTGGCAACGGTGAGGTGTTTCTTCTGTCATTCTGAACATTGTCTGTTTTATGTTAGCAGGAGCAGTGTTTGAAGCAGTAAGAGCAGGGTGGGCTTCAGTAGCAGGACTGCTGACGGGTGGAGAGTGCACATATGAGGCCCCTGCGGGTGGCTCTTTCCCAGTTCCGGGCACCTGGACACCTGCCATGCTATTCTGCCTCCTGGCTTCACGATCTGCTCTACAAGGCTCCCTCACACCCAGGGCTCTTCTTATTTGCCTCAGCATTGCACTGACGTCGACATCCCGTATGGGAGCAGCATTGATAGATTTGTTTGCTGAGTCAGGATTAGCAGAAACCTGTGAAGTTTCTTCTGCTGGCTGAGAAGATCCTGTACTCTCATTCTGGTCGTGATCAAAGATGATGGCTCCATCCTGAGGGAGGTGATCACTGGTGAAGTCTTTATCTGATCTGCTATCGTACTGCATATTGTAATAATCCTTCTGGCTGATGGCTGATCTTTGTGCTGGTGCATTAGTGGGATCTCGTTCGGTTTTGTAAGGTCTTTTAATAACCCTGTCTGTTTGGGATTTCTCCACTTTGATACTAACATGCTGATTGTAAGTTGATTGGGTGAACTGATCCCGAACATAAGGCTGATGCCAACTTCTACCTCCAGGCGTGCCTGACAAATGGTGAAACTCGCCACTTTGATTCTGAAATCGCGTTCCTCTTTGGTGAAGCGTTTTTTGCAGACTGAATTCTTTGTTCTCTTTGTTTTGAACAACAACACTGTTGCTACATTTCCGATTAATATCCTGCGTCTGCATAGGTGCATTCATGTTCACTGGTCTGGATGCCACTGGGTTTTTTCTACTGGTTCTCTGTAGCGTTTCTGCACGCTTCTGACCAGCTATTTGCTTCAGTTTCTTTTTTTTCTTTTTCATTGCTTTCTTCCTGTAATGGAAATAGAATTATAGTTGTTTAAACCCAAAAAAAAACACATATTCCAATGTGAATAAAATGAAACTGATGATCTAATATTAACGTTTTAACCCAACATTAGATAAACAGATACAAATCTTACTCCTCTTTCTTTAGTGTTTTGTTTCTCTCCAAGATTTGGTTGATGGTCTCTTTGCTGAGAGACTTAAACAGAGAGAGGGGCTTAACATGTTTAGACATCAAGCTCTTCATTTTGGCTTTGTGTTGAGCAGTGGAGATATGCTGGGCGTACTCATTCAAACCCATGGAGGGTGCCTTACATGCTTGGCACTTATGAACCGAATCTCTGTTTGTGGAAAAAAACATGGAGACATTTTTTATCAGATAAGCAGGAGGGTCAAAACCTGTCACCTCTCAGAGCTCTATTTAAGAAATAAAAGTCTACAATCGGTAAGAATTACTGCATTTGTGTTTGAAGTATGTTTATAATGATAATTACTCACTTGCCAAGTACTGTCTCCAACTCTCTGTGATGCAACATACCATGCATATGCTCTTGAGCTTCCTGTCGTTCAGAAAGATATTGTCAAGATTAAAGATTTTTTTTGTAACAGATGTAAAAAATCTTCTTTTTTTTTTTTTACTTACATATTTCATATAGAACCTGCGACATAAAATACAGTAGATTCTTTTGGTTTTCTTGGTCGATTTTGTGTTGTTGCTGATCTTCACAGGCTTTTTATCCACCCTCTCCTGTGGGGTCTCACCCTTAGCCATTTCTAAACATGTAAAACAAGAACAGAGAAAAACACATCTGAAAAGACAAGCATACAGCAGCATTAAATGAAGCATGTAGCAAACAAAGCCCAAATCATATTAACACAGAATTAATACAACATCCAAAGGAGCACAACGTGGTTGTTAAGTCACATCTAGCCTCCGTTCACCGAAAGATTAACATGTTGGAGTTTGACTTTGAGAGTTTTACAATGACGTTTCCTGCTTATAATTTACACAAGCTGTTAGGCAAAGTTAATAGCATTTTTGCTTATTCTTATGGGATTATATTAAGCTAAATATTAGGTTTAATCTGTAACAAGAGCATAATTACCAGACATATTTCACATGGCAACAAGACTGCGCTGCTGTTAAGCCGCCATGTTTTCTACGTACACTACGTCAAATTTACGTCGCCCAATCGGTTGGCGGACTGTTTTCGTAGATCTTTAAAACATAGACTCAACTCGATCTATAGCGTTTGACAATGCGGATGTTTTGGAGCTCTGATAAGTTGCAGAGACCACCGTTCTGTGCGGAAGCTAACATCTGTTGGCTGTTTGTTAGCTGTTTACAGAGTGCTAGCATCGCTTAGGGAAAATGTGCAACGGTTGTGTGCAAAAAGAATATCCGGACCGGGTAAGTTGAGATTTGTGTTAACACACAAAAGCTAAAAAGCTAGTGTATTACTAAGTTAGTAGCCGCTGGCGTTTTAGGTAGCTTAGCCCCAGTTTATTATGATGGCTATCGTTAGCAATGGCTAAAGTTAGCCATCATTTAGTTTATAGTCACCCACCTGAAACGATGATGCTCTATTTTATTGTTATAAAAGAAGACAAATGTTGAATGCGATGATGTCAAACATGTTATCTTTGATTCCCTGCCCAGGGGAACACTTGTCTGGAGAATGGCTCCTTCCTGATGAACTACATGGGCTGTGCCAGCTGCCATCAGAGGGACTTCGTGCTGATCAGCAATAAAACCACAGAGGACGAGGATGGAGAAGAAATAGTCACATACGATCGTTAGTCACTACTGTTGTGCTCCAATAAAACAATAGAGCAGTAGCTAACGATTTTTAATGTAATAGATAATATTTATGCAAAACAGATGTAGGTTGATTTATTATTGTTGTTACTGTTGTTGTTATAGGATTTATTGTCTGGTTGTAATACAGTAATCCAGAATGTCTGACACCCCCATCCACAATAATAAACAATGCACTAATTTCCATTTGTCTTTCTAATGCAGATGTTTGTAAAAATTGTGACCATGTCATCGCAAGACACGAATACACTTTCTCTGTTGTTGATGAATATCAGGTGATTAATGATGTCTGGTTTATTTTCCATAAATAAGTACATTCATATGTGTAAACTATTAGAGATTTGTTTTCTAGTTTTCTAGTATTGTATACTTATGCATGTTTTTTTTTATTGTCCAGGAGTACACTATGCTCTGCATGCTGTGTGGAAAGGCAGAGGACTCCATCAGCGTGTTACCAGATGACCCCAGACAGTCTGCTCTCTTCTAGCCTCAGAGGTCATCAAGTTCTTAGTTGCTTGCTCACTTCATGGTTGCAGCATCCATCCATCCACATTTTTATGCATTTTGTTCTTGGCTGTTTATGAACTAATGTATGGTAATAGCAGTTGAGCAGGAAATATATTTTTATTACCCTTTATGACAAAAGCAACAGTCTATATGTCAGCTATGTCTTGTAAATAAAAAGATTTTCTTACTAAGAATCTTTATTACCCTCTGCAGTTTTACCACTTGACACATTTTATCTGATGTTACAAAAAATATACAAGAGAAGGGAACTTCTAGTTTCTAATTAAAATTAAAATGTATAAAGTTGCCATTGCTGGTCATTCTGAAAAAGCTTTGGGGGATGCACAGTAAAATGTGCAAAAAGTCTGACTACTTTCTGAAGCTATTGTGTTATAACAATGTTTACAAAAATTAAAGACGCACACAAAGAAAGTTTACTCAGAAACAAACATTCTGCTAGTTAAAGGTCAAAGTTTATTCTGCCCGAAAGCTTGCTCCAAAATAGTTCAGTTCAAAGCCACCGAACTCTGGAGCAACTAGTGTTTGTTTAGTTCTGTGGGTTCAGAGGTGCAGCGGTGCATTCCAGATGCGGGGAAAACATAATCCATAGTTTTCCCAGTTAAGAACATATTTAGTTCTATTATTTAGTTGCTTGGGAATGAAAGTTCATTCTTGACCTTTGAAAAAGTGCTCAGACAAAATGGAAAGTTTAACATTGTTAGCTGATGACCATAAAATGGAACATTGTGTGACAGTATGGCCAGTTGAAAGCTCTGTTTTCTGCTTTGTTCAGAAATTATAGTGTCAACATTTTAGTTTCAAAAATACAAATTCAAAAATATCTACCTGTGATGTACTAGACTTATCTTATTTAATAAATTATATAAAAGTCTGCAAAAGTCTTAGGCAACCATTAGATCTGTTTATTTATTTCTCAGTTTTTACAACGAAAACACACAAAGTGGTTTCTTGGATGCTGTTTTTGCACAAAGACCATTCCTGATTGAGTTTCTTCGGACTATGGAAGGATAAACTCTGCATCCAGATGAAGCTGCCACATGCTGAGCCTGGTTCTCGCTGGGAATCTTCTGATGTCTTAACGAAGAAACTCTGAGAAACATCTCGTCAGATTTCGACAGGCCTTCCACTCTATCCTCTATAAAATCTTTACACTCATTATCTGTCACTTTAGCCAATAGCCTACCATTTTTTCCTAATATGTTTAAGTTTCAATACTGTTTACACAACTCATATAATTTCTAGTTATATTCTAAGAAACTAAGAAATTGCTTTATATATAGTTTTTTCTCTTATTTGTTCTGCTAAACTGCTGGTTATACATTGTCATTGTCCACACTGGTGTTCACCCCAGCACCTCTAGCTCGACTCAGTCACCAGCTCCTCAGCAGTCCCTCTCATGCGCACAGGGACGTCTGTCATTGAAAGCTGCTACTTCAACAAAATTTGACAGATTGTTTTCTAGGGACGTGTCACAGTCTTGGTTTACTTCAGTTTCGGGAAATCTGCCTTAGCATTTTAGCACATTACTTTTGAACTCACAAACTTTGGATATATGTGTTTAAATTATTATAACTTCTGCACAGTTCTTCCTATATTGATGTAAACGTACTCAAATTACAGCTTACAGACTTAGTTAATGTCGTATCCAATATTTTATTTTACAGTACATGTGCTGAAGCACAGAGCCTGAACAACAAAAATGTGACTGTCCAAATACTTACACTCTGGACTGTAGAAGCTGCTATGGGAGGAAACAGTGAGGAGGTTTAAGTGAACTGAACCTTTAATCACAAAAACAACTATATGTGTAGCCAGGAAATTATACAGTTTTAAGATCTTGAATTTATGATGAGTGATAATTTGCATGTTTTTTTTAGCTTTGCTAAAAATAAAATGCAACAATCAGACATGATGAAAATGTTTTGTTTTGTTTTTTTTTATCAGTTTTTGTCATCTTGCCTTTGTCATGACAAATAAAAATGCACATGGTCATTGTTCTTCTCTGACATATTTGAACAGAAGCAATAAAAATACAGATGTTTTAACTGACTGTACAAATGAATAATAAAAAAAAATCATTTGCAATAATACTCATGCACTTTTCCAATCCTTACATGTGAGTGCACTTAGATGTACATTCTAATATGCTGATGCCTTTTGCATGACATATAATTTCTAGCAAAAAAATAAGCGCACCACTACACTGTGATATGTCAAGATGAGCAATTCATTGTTTCATACTATCATTAATCTAGCATCTTTACAGGAGTGAGGTCAATATGGGACTGCATGCCCTGGTTCTGTACATGAATGCTGATGTCTGTATAGTGCGTATAGTGTTATTTATTAATAGTGTTATAGTGTGACTACATGGTTTCTATTAGTGTATACCATTTTCCAATGGTACATATCTACAGTTAGCATCAATTTTACACCCCTCTAGTATTAAACAATATCTTTTTGGTCTCATAGTAGGCCTACATGGAGTGAAATGAGAGGTAAGAGTTGGCAATCTCAAGGTTTTCTCAGTCTTTTAGTTTCAACTGCAGGTATCAAGCCACATCGTCAAGTATTTTGAGCAACACGTCCAACAAATGAATAAATAAATAAATACAATTTATCATACATTTTACATTACATACAGTACATTCCCTTGAGTAAATACCATATTTACACGTGAACATGGACTGGATGTAAAGCAGCCTCTTGTTACAGTACCATCTGGATCAGTCATGTGTGTTGAATACAGTCATCGAGTCACTTTCCCAGAGCCTTTACCTTCGTGTATCAGGCCTCTTCCCCTGGAGCTGTGACCCCACTGACCCTGCACACCAGATCTTTCCTGCGGGTGAGCATGGCGAGGAGGAGGGGAGCCAGAGAGGCTTGATGGTGAGCGGCTGCGTCCATGCAGTGCCACACCATCTCGGAGCTCTTGGCGCGAGGGGGAGGAGCTTAGCGAGCGCTGTAGGGAGGAGGAGGAGCTACGCGGGCGTGGAGGAGGGCTAAAAAGTATCCCACTGCGATCCTGCATTAGCTGCGTCAGACTGGCAAGGAAGTCGGCATCACTAGTGCTGCTGGCACGCACTCTCAACCGCCGTCGTCTGGAAGAAAAAAAGAGAACATGCTCTTACTGTTGAATGTCATCTCAGTAGTATCACCTTCACTCTCTGCTGCTGCTCCCTCATGTTGAAAGCATTCATCTATTATTAAAATTCTTTTGTAGACATAAGGTAAGTTCAGTGTTTTCTGTCAGCAAATATTTATTATTTTCAAGAAGGTAATAGAATAAGAAGGATCTGCCACAGTGAGCTGTTAGAAGAGTTTCAGGTGACAGGCTGCACAACAACAACTCTAACTTCACAGAAAGGCAACCAGCTCCTGTTACAGCACCATGCATGATGGCATGGTATGCATGTAGGCATGCACATGGCATGATGGGCTGGCTTCGTCTAGTTGCACTGAAAAAAATGACAAACCAACTTATCTACTGCTTTAGCTAAATAATTTAAATGTAAACAAAAATCTTCACTATGCCTGACTCATACCTGTTGTCCACACACGGGCGGATGGGTGGTTTCCCAGGAGGTGGTCGAGGTAGAAACCTGCTTGTGAGTTGTTCAGGTAGCGCAAAGGTGGCGCTCACAGGTCGTGGGATCTTACTTTTGCTGCCAGATGAGGAGGACAGGGACAGAGGGTCTTCTCCTACACAGTCGGACCTGGAGCCTCGCTCAGAGCAGAGCCTGTCTCTCGGCAGAGCGCAGGGCAGGTTGTCACAGGAAAGAGATGGAGAGGGGGAATGGGTTAGTGAGCCGGGGATTGGACTGCTCCAGCGATGACGCCTCTCTAAGTTGAGGTCTCTGCTCTGAGAGTCCCGAGGGGAGCTGGGTTCTCGTACAGGAATTCGGCTCAGTCTTGGAGACAAGGGAGAGTCTCTTCGCCTGAGTACAGCTGGAGGTGGAGAAGAGGAGACGGTGCTCTCCACAGTGCCTCCTGCCATGTCAACTTGGGGTTGGTGATTTGGCTCTGAGGAGCGATCAGGTAGACCTGAATCACTCTCGGGGTCTCTATCATTAATTAGATGGGCTGTGGGGCCTTTGACTGAGCTTGGCACTGGAGCTAAATCCAACCTCCCACGATCCCTTGAAATTTCCTCTACAAGTTCAGATTTACCAGATGGGGCCTCCGGTGGTACAGCATCGCTCTTCTCCTGTGCAGGGGACTGTGGCACACCGCTGGAAGACTAGAAAGTGTTTAACAGTTAATACAGTGTCTGAATAGCTTGCAAATTTGGTCTGGTCAAGTCTGAAAGTATTTAAATGATTAGGAGATAGTGTGTCTTAAGCTGAGGTATGCCTTATATTGTCAAATGTCTTTCACAGCATTTGCAGCAGAATCTGCAAATTAACTGAGAGATTTGTGAAAGAAGAAGCTTCTAAGAGCCCTTTACTCTCCAGATCCATGATTTCCCAAAACTTGCTGGAATTTGAACAGTCCTTCAAAGCCATTAACAAAATGAGAAAGGGGGAATCACAGCCATCATTAAATAAGAAACGTGAGCTGGAGTGCCAAGAATGGATCACAAAATACCTTAAGGCTGATTAGTCAAAGGCTCTATGGAAGTGGATGACATACCAGGAAACTGAGGTCTGTTCATTGCAGCAAGGAGACACATTTTGTTTCTCTTTCACTAACTGTGTTTTCACATAATGTTTGGAGGTGATACCGAAAAACTATGAAATACCAGGTACTATCCAAAACTTTTTCTCCATGGAATACAAAAAAGACAAGTGAAGTCGGTACCATGACATGAAAAAGTGCAATATTTGCAAACAGTTAATAACTCCAGAAGAATCTACTAAGTAGTTCCTTAAAGTTTAGATTGTTTTATCAAATGTCGTCAGGACTGTTTTAGATTAAAACATGTTGGGTTGGCCTTACCTGCTCCATCTGGGGTCTTCCCATGATGACAGATGGCATCTGTCCCAGCATCCCCGGCAGCCTCCTGTGGCCCAGCAACCATGTGCCAGGCATGGCCATCTGTGACAGGACAGGGCTGCCCGGCACTGCACGGGACTGGCCATCCTGCTGCTCAAAGGAGTGGTTTTCAGTTTTGACAGGTATGTGAGAACCCACTTTCTTCTCGTGCTGGGCTTCTCCTGGAGGTTTGCTTCCTCCTGAACCACTGCCATGCTCAAGCTCCAGCATCACCCACTCTTGAGAGTCTCCCTCCTGGGGCATAGGACTGAGATTTACAGCCACAAAGCCACTGCTCGCTGCACCCTCCTCTGGATCAGGAGTTGCTGTTCCAGAGTGCTCCTCGTTGAAGGAAGGTGTCTGCGGCCCATGCCCCCTTTCAGGAATGGAGGTCTCTCCAACTTGAGAAAGTACAGGACGCTGTTTGCCAAGGCTGAAACAAGAAATTGTAACATTAAGAAAAGCTTCTATTTGTTTGGTTGAATAAAAAAACTTTTGCTTTTTTGTTATTTGATTTGTACTGAGTACTTACTAGGCCTCAAGAAAGCGTTCGATGGTAGGCTTCGGTTCGGGTGCAAGTCTCTTTTCAAAAGCCAAGCTCTGACTGTGTCTCATTCTCCTGAGCAGTGGTGCAGCTCGTTCCAAGAACATGGTTTCCGATCGCACTCGTCTGGGGGAACTCTGCACGGAGCCGGTGTTGGGACTCTGGTTCCCCTGGTTTTGACTGTGTTCATCTTCACTCACCACCTGAGCAAAGTAAATGACAAGGCTTAAAAACAAAAATACTGCATTAATAAGACATTTATTTCTCTAATATGAACTTAGGCGGGACGTTTTATTCTTTAGTAAAATATCAGGGTGACAATAGGTGAGCTCCAGGGGGCCAGAGGGTATAGTAATAGAAGTCAGCAGGATGTTTGTACAGTATTTATCATATCACTAGGCGTGAATGTAGTTTTCTATTCAGGTGTATGTAAAAAAAACCTCCATTATGATATCCAGTTTTGTTCGTCTATCTACACCTAGAGACTTACTGTGCCTGCACTGCAGGTTAAAATATAATCACACTCAACACAAGTAACATAACCAGAATATTACAGCAGTAACAGTTTCTACAGTGATCTGCATTGCCCTGACCTTCCTGATCATTGGCTGGGGGTGTTTATGGTTTCGATTGCGGTCCATCTCTTCCCATACATCTCCACCAAGGGTGGTAGGCGTGGGGATGGGGGGGCAGTTGTCAGCATCACTGAGGCGCTCTCCTTGCAGGACATCCTCAGTGTTTTCTCGCTGCAGCTCGCCTGGCAGCACTGAAGCATTGGCCATGCTGTGGAGGAGAGGGAAGGTTACTCTACAGCTCATTTCCACAGCACAATTTAGAGCAGTAATTTCTAAGGGATCTCTGACTAAGCAGATTTCTGGTCTAAAAAAAGCTGTAGCTATACATCTGAGCACATATCCAACAGAATATAAAGGAAGTCAAACTTCACAATAAGGCTTAAGCAGTTCATAAACTACATAGTTATACATCAATGTTGTTTTTTTTTTAGTACCCTAAGTACGCTGGTGTGAGGCGAGTGAGCTGCTGAGCAGTGGTCGCTGCGGCAGTGATCGTCAGCATATCCTCTGAATCACATTTCTCCCAGTCGTAAGGATCATTCTCCAACACATTGTGGCTCTTCATAGCATTCTCAAACACTGACATCAAGAGCTGTGACAGAGAAGCGATGGGCATCAGTGTTTGACAGCCAGAGAGAAATAAACAGTACGTGCACAATATGCCAAGCTGCAGATAAACAACCTCATAGTCAGGCTTAGTATAGTAGTCCAAGGTCAGGATATGATCCAGGAAAGTACTAAACTCCGAGGGAAGGTGCTTCAGCATGAGTCTATGGTCATATGTCTCTTTTAGATTTCCCACTTGTTCCTGAGAGCAGAGAGGGGAAAGAAAGGAGTGTAAATGCATTTTTGCACATACAATAATAAAAAAAATCTATATGCAAGGACATACTTTGTCTTTTATCTTCCTCCATGGTAGCTGACCAACCAGGAACTCAACCAGCATGTAAAAGAGGGACCACAGGTCGTCATGACGACCCATTTCCTACCGATTGAGATAAATAAAGATAAGCAATCGAGTGGACTGAAAGTACATATCAGAAAGAC
This sequence comes from Anabas testudineus, assembly GCF_900324465.2. Taxonomy (NCBI): domain Eukaryota; kingdom Metazoa; phylum Chordata; class Actinopteri; order Anabantiformes; family Anabantidae; genus Anabas; species Anabas testudineus. The sequence goes on along the minus strand of NC_046632.1, from coordinate 12,614,227 downwards.
CACTGTCAGAACATCTCTTGGGTCCATACTAACCTTATTCTTGTGAGCATTGATTGAAGCATATCGCACAGTTCCTCTAAAGCCTGCCACAGGACGAGGCTGAAAGATAGAGAAGAAAATAAAGAGAGTGACTGAAATGCAAATAACACACTTTTTGTCCATTACACAGATTTTACAGACCCTCGGTAAGAGCTTCACAGTGTGTCTATAGGTAAAGCTCTTAGTGAGGGTCTGTAAAATCTGTCCATCTCTATGCTGGTAGAAAATTAGGACAAAAATTACAAATCATCAAGTCATTCTCACTATATAAAACTTCTCTACAACATTTTGTAGTAACATTTTATTTGGTGTTTTTACTTTAACAGCTGAAGGACTCTCCTTTAAAAAGTTTTCAGCCAACACGTAACTTGAAACTTGGCTTTGATGAAAGAAGCTAAATCAATGCCTAGAGGAAGTTGGCACAAAATACTCACTGGACGGACTTCCTGGCTGGAGTTGGTGAACTGACGGGCCAAACCAAAATCAAGCATATAGCAGCATCTGCAGGTACTGGCTAGTCTTCCCATGGCAAAGTTAGACTACAGTTTCAAAAGAGATAATGAAAAATATATTCAAGTTTAACTGTTAGTCACAACATGTGCTTTTTAAATGTGTTTGTAATGTAATGTAGTAAAAAAAAAGAGAGAGAGATAAGGAGACATAGATGTAAAGACCATAAACGATCTAGTCTACAGGTCAACTTACAGGTTTAATGTCACGGTGCAGAAAGCCGACAGAGTGGATGCTTTCAATTGCCTCCAAAATCTGCTTGCCAAGTCTCAGAGTTGTGGAAACAGAGAAGGTGCCGCGGCTCATAGTTCTGCGCAAATCTGCCAGATTCCTCCCCTTTTTAGACAAAACGGCACATTCACGTTCATGACACAGAGTCATATGCTGAAGCTCATTCAATACTTGACTAGGTACAGATCTTACCTGGAGTTCCATCACCACATAATTGAAGCGATCATTTCGGCCACAGCCCACAAAGCGACACACATGGTCTTTGCCTGTTATAAAATAATAAACTGAATTATATCAGTGTGTACATTTTTTAATCACTTGGTGATTTTGCTGTTCATAATGAAGTTGACTACTGCTATTTAAATCACGATAAAAAACATTTACTCATCGTATAAGATTAAAAAAAAACCTGCATCAAAAAACTGCACAAAAGCTATTTCATACAGTCAAAGTTATTTGTTGAATGCAGTTTCTGCAGAATTCACAAAAATTTTAAAAAGACTTATTTAATGCCACATTTGATGTAATTTAATAACGATAGAACGAATGATAGAACACTAGTACAGAAAATATAGCCAAGAATTATTGTAGCATTAAGATTGCACACCCTCCTGAAAGGAACTTTGACTGTTTTAAAACAGATTCAAAAACATATTTTAACTAACATTAGCGCCAATGTAGGCAAGACAGAATATATTCAATAACTTAGTAAGTGGATTTTAAGATGCTTAATGTATTTCAAGACCTGCATGTCTTACTATTAGAAGGCCAAAATACTAAAACAGACAAAGTTCTTAAAAGAAATCATGTTATACTAGTTTGAGGCGGGGGGGCTGCAAACTCACCCTGAAGCTTCTTCAGCACAGCCACCTCCATCTTTAGCACCTGTTTGGGTTGTTGAGCAGACTCCACCTTTAATGCAACAGTGGCCTGACTCAACTGATCCAAAACCTCATAGATCTCCCCAAACCCACCTCCACCTATCTTCCTGGCCTGCAAAGAAGGATTTATTCACTATTAGACCAAACAGATGTGGAGGCATGCACACTGCAGAACCTGCTCCCTAAGTTTTAGTGAAATGACATGATTTTGTAGTTTCCTGCAGTGACACTCACCACTTTCCATCTGTCTCTGACCACGTCTGCCACTGACAGGATGTCTGTGTGCTCCCCAGCCCCACTCATCCTGAGTGCTCTCAGCTACAGCCTGCACCTGGCATCAGTGACGCAAGCTCCTCACTGAAAAACAGATTTTAAAACTGATTTTGAACTGAATACCACGTTTTACAATCACAGTCACTGCAAGTGACTGAGCCTGCAGCAGAGGGGAAAGGCACCGCAGGATGCAGCCAGTGCTTGTTACTGACTGCATCTTGTTGTGCTAACCAGAAACATGTGGAGAACACAGTTTTAACTACAAAGATTAGCAAACTTCTAGCTCATGTCTTCAATGTTTGTGGAAGATGCTAGCCAATGCTAGCTAGCTGGTCAGACAAATAACAGCTAGCACGACCCTGTGCCAAAACACTACTATACCCAGAGCAGCTACAATTACTGGTCATAACATATGATTACCCTATTATTCTTATCCTAGCGTTTGGGAAGATTAGCCGATACCAGGCTTACCCCTCTAGCTGACATTGTTCAATGCGGCAGCTCCGGTGGTCCTGTAAACAAGCTAACTAGCATGCCTGCTGATGAGGACTGTTTGGGAGCGAACCTCCCTGACCTCTTACCTCGCTTCGCTGCACCATTTCGATCCCGGTTAGCGTGTAAAATCCCAACAGCCTCCATGCTCACGCTGGGTTCTTAGCTCAGGCTAAGCGGTTGTTTATTTTAGAAATGGGATGGTGGTGATGGACCATAGCTGACGTTAGCCAGAATTAGCGTGCTAGCTAACGGATGGAGCGCTCTGGCTCACGGCGGCGGCGGCGGCGGTGACGTCACGGCAGAGCAGTAAAACTCCCGCATCCCCGCTAGTGAAGCGTGTGCTGCGGGAGGGCGCAGACTGCATCACCGGGGCTCTGTGGTCACTGAAAACTGATGAAGCCTCATTTTCAGAAAGGGCAGAAGGATCAGGGCTGCAGTGCCCCCTGACACAGGCCACATTCCAGTTGTCATTTTAAACCCTACCCTCATATTGCAACCCTGCAAATGTGTTTATGTTATTACAGCACATGTAACCATCCTGCAATGCAACTTTATTAGGCAACAAAAGCCACTTAAGGTTTGAAAAGTGTGTGGTTTAATACATTTGTTGTGTACTATCAATATATTTTTCTCTATAACAATATTTCTCTAACCTTAACCAAGTATTTGGAGTGCCTGAACAAAATCATAAAATGTTTCATAACACTGTACAAAACTGGATGTTTCCCTTATTAAGACTAATCAAGACTAATATATTTCAGATTGAGGGGCCTTGATTATTATTTTGGCAGGAAAATCCACTGTCATGTTTGTAGAGAAGACATTTGTACAGATTTTCAACATATCCTCATTATAGCTACAGAAAACATCCAGTTGAAATTATATTCCCTATGAAAACATTGTGATGGCAGTACAGTCGTATTGAAATTTTACGTTTTGGCGACAGGATTGGCAACAGAGTAATACTAGGTTGTAGTGGAAATGTTCCCTTGTGAACTGTATAAAACCCTTCAACCCTTCTCCTGTACAATCAGTAGTTGACAAGCACAAGTTGTCAATACACTTTATATCTCACAATCCCATATTCTATTAACTGTAATGATTGTTTCTTTTGTCATGTGGCTGCTAAAGTCATGTTAACTTTTCAATAGCTGTCTGAGATATATTTCCCTTATTAAGACTAATGAAGTTTAATATATTTCAGTCTGAGTGACCTTGATTCATTCTTTAACAACTATGACATGATGAAAATTAGCCTGCAGATTTATGACAAATCTGGACACATTTAACAAGTAAAACTATCCGATATAATCCTTTTAAATGATCACAGAGTGGAGGAGCTGGCTCCGGCCTTGCTCTAACAGACTGTTTCCGTGTGATGGGCTAGACTCCGCTCTCCGGAGCAGCCTTGACAGCAAAACAATCGTACACCGACACGCCGAGGGGCGTGTCCAGACCCTCGGATTGGATAACAGGATGTCCGTTGCGCTGTTTCGGGGTGAGGCGGTGCGTGAGAGGATGCACAACTTTCTGCGTGTTTGCGCAGTTTCGCTGCGTTTCACACACTCTGGATAGACCCAAATAGTGACTCGAGACCCGCGGGGGTCGATTGCAGACTATTAAAATCAGCGGAGGTACCGGGGCAGTCCGCTGCACGGCAGACTTTCCACGCACTCGCTGTCTGTTTGGAGAGGTTTACTCGTTGTTGCGTGGAGAAAGTTGTGGACATGTTTTCCTGGAAGTGCACGGTCATACGGATCCAGGGTGCAACATTGTAACTACAGCGTTAATGAGCGTTTCCAGCTTGTCCGGACTTTGGAGTATTTTTTTCCGTGGGGACAGTAAAAAAAAAAATCGCCTGTTCGCCATATTGTGCGCCGTGAAACTCGAGGGAAAGTTGTCATAGTTATGACATTTGCTGCGCAGAATCCCTTTATGGAGCTGCATGCAGTCGACTTTGATCGAAACCAAAATGACTCCATGGAGCTGGCCATAGAGAGCTCGCTGCACCACTGATAAGGTAAATACAGTGTGTTTAACGAGGGCTCGCCGATCTGCTGTATTGCCTAACCCCACTCTGCTCTTGAGATGCTTCCTTGTTTCTGGTTTTTGACACAGCCTCACTGGCTATCACTCGGGTGATTGCATGAGCCCCTTCGTTTCCTGTATTTCTTGTTATGCCAAATGGCAGCTACACCGTAAGCGCCTCCTTGTTGTTGATGTTGGCCGTCGTTTCAGAACTTAACAGCTTCTGACCTCTTTTCTGCAAACACCTGGACGTAAATATCGAAATCTGTCTAACGCGCAGTCCCTCTCTGGCACTGTTTACTCCTTTGAGGCATGCTTTCATTAATTTTCACTTTAGTGACTGGGCTGTTTGTTGCTGTAGGCCTCTATTTCCTCTTTGCTACAGACGAGTACCAAGTTAATGTGCTCTTGTTTCTATAAAAAGGGCAAAAATGTTTAACTCCTCCTTTCTCTCATAAGGTCCTGCGCCCTAAAGAGGATGTGAAGAATGGACGGCAAACTTCAGATTTGATTCTGGAAGGAGGGTTGCATGCTCCCCACCTAGCACTTTCCTTTGGGATTTATATTTCCTCCCAAATACCTCTGTATACACAATTAAGCGAAGAATTTCTTAACAGCAGGCAGTGAAAACACTACAGAGGCAAAAACACAGTTTTGCACACTCAGAGATCAACTTTGAGAGCTCAGACGTTAACATATTACTATGAGTCTTCCTCCCCAAGTTAATACTGACAAGAGTGGCAAGCATCGGGCTGCAGCCATGAAAGAGCCTGTGCAGCATTCAGGGGAGGTTTATTATGGTATGGGACCTCCGGCTTTAGAGTCGAGCCACAGTGACTCTGCTAGCAGCTCTGCTGTTTATAACCAAGAGAAAGTGCCCCAGAGCCTACCGCACTATCAACAGGCTGCTCCAGTAAAGTGGATGCAGCAGGACTCCATACAGGCCCCAAGCTGGCCTCAGGAAGCTCCTGTGTCAGCCTGGGGACAAAACCTGACGTTCACGCCATCTTACATGGGTGGAGTGAATGTCAGAGGTCAGATGGCGTTCCATAAAGGAGTGCACGAAGGTGTCGCCCTGCCGATGGGAGGAGAAAATCAGCTGCCAGGACCTGTTGAAGTTTACAGAGATGCCTCCCAGGCCCAAGCTCAGGGGAGGGGGCTTGAGTGGGATCAGCATGCTGCAGCCACCATGCACCAGGCTCAGATGCAAGCCTATCAACATGGCCACAAGGGTGTAGAGCTTCAGGGTCAGGCCCACGTGCCGTCTCACACTTTGCAGGGGTCCATGCTGCAGCCTTTTCAGACAACATTTAGACCCTCCAAGCAACAGTTTCCCTCTGGTTTTTATTCTGTTTTTCCTGGAAGCAAGGCACTGCCAAGCCTGGCGTATGGTGAGCAGCCTAAAAATCAACAACAGTTGATACACCAGATGCAGCAGCAGCAGATGCATCGTCAACAACAACAGCAACAACAACAGCAACAGCAACAACAGCAGCAGCAGCAACAACAGCAACAGCAGCTGCATCAGCAGCATCAACTTCAAATGCAGCAACACCAAATGCAACAGCATCAAATACAACAGCAACAACTGCAACAGCAACAACTGCAAATGCAGCAACAGTATCACCAACAACAGATCCAGGAGCGACAGCAACAAATTCAGCAAATGCAACAGCAGCAGCAATTGCAACAACAAAGCGTACCACAGCAAGAAACAACACAACTACAGATGCCAGCAAAACAGCCACAGACCCAAAATTTTGCATCTTATCCTCCTTCTGAGCCGTGTCCACCTGATACTGCATCTAAAAAAGAAGACGTCCAGCCAGTGGAGCCACAGCAGGAGCCAGAGGCTCAAACGTGCACTGTGTCATCTGCACCCGTTCCATCTCCTGAAAAGGTGGCCACGAATCCTGCGGAGACTTCTGATGCGCAGCAGACGGCTCCTCGTCGCTCTCGCCGCTTGTCCAGAGACGGACAATCCCCACTGGGCCCCCCTTCCACAAATATCTGGTCTCAAGCCTCAAAAGAGCCTCCACCATCTCAGAATGGAGTAGCAGGCACACAGAGGGGAGGGGAAAGTCAAGTGACAGCAGGAGGGGTCATCCAGATCACCCGAAGGAGAAGGAGGGCATCTAAGGAGATCAACTTGGAGACTTTAGCCCAGAAGGCATCAGAAATGGAGTCTTTGCCTGCCAAAATTGTCAAGGTTAAAAATAATTCCCTCATTATATAAACGTAGTTATTTCCATTTTATCTTTTGAGCAAAACAACAACTTAAATGCTTTAAGTTTGAGTTCAAATCTGTGCAATGCGAGAAGAATTTCTTATCTGGTAAAGTTGGCAAGCAGCTGTGCAAAGAGGAAGAGCCCTGTTTCAATGTAGTACTTCCCTATGGTTTTACAAAATCCTTTTCTTGGGTCTGTTTACTTGACTTCAATAGCTGTCGAACCTCAGCTATAGCAGGCAGTCTTCATGTGTGCACAAATCATACCGTGCAGCACGTTGTTTTGCACCAGCTACTGGTGCAACCTGAAAAACAGCTATTATTGAAGATTGCTACTTTTGTATTTGGAAGATTGCGCTCATTTTATCAATGTTAGAAAGATGATACTCTTAACCTTGTTATTCAGGATTTATACTGTTTACATTCTAAATGGCACACCCACTGAAAGCAGCTTCTTTAATTTCACTGTAGCAGTTTTGTTTAACATGCAGCGAACATGGAAAAATAGTTTTTATCAGTGTTTTTCCCTCAGCGCAGGGACCTTTACTGCTCTTATCCACAGGACTGCCACAGGTTTTAATACAGAGTTTACATGCTGGATGTACAGTTGGAGCCAATGCATGTCTGCACACCTCCACATTCCTCAGGCTTTTTCTCAGTCATTCTGCAAAGCTAGGGAGGGGCCGGACTGTCAACCTGCACAGTTACACTCCTGTACTCCCTGACACACACCAAACAGGTTTCATATTGCTGTTCACAACCCAGAGCCATTGTATTGTGGTCAACAAGCAGCACTTTTCTGGTTAAGGAGATTCAAATGTCTTATCTCTGACTCTTAACTTAAACGAAATCGTAAATCATTAATCTAACCAAATCTGATTGGTTTAGTTTCACTGCCACTAGCACAAATTAGCACTGTTGAAATGTTTATCTGCCAAACCAGAAATACCAGGGAGACGGTTTGCAATTATATATATTGTAAAGTGTAATATGTACTGCAGATACAAGGATTTTTAATTAATCGATCCTTTTTTACTCAGGCTTTTAACTTTTAAACAAAAGTAGCTGGCAATTAATTTTTAATTTGTCATATTGTACAGAATAAATTGAAGAAAAAAAAAATAGATGAATGCCTAAGAGTAACAAATAGAGTTCAAGCCCCGACGCCATTTATGATGAAACACGGCATATGTATTTTGCCCAAGAAGTAAGCTAATGCTGTTGGTGATTTGAAAAGGAACTTTATGTGTCAATAACCATGTGCACTCACCCCATCTTCCTCTTTTTATATCTCAATCCCTTTTCCATTTTCCCTTCTACTTCCTCTATTTCCCTGTTACTTTTCTTTTCCATCTCTCCTCATCTACTCGCTTCTTTTTCTGGCTCAACAGGAAGAAGGTTCCTCAGGCAAGCAGGCAACTATGATACCCCTGATTATTCCAGTGTCTGTGCCAGTACACAAGAATCAAACAGATAGTCAGGGTGGCTGGACTCAGGGGAGACTTGGCCAGGGTGAGCGACCTGCTGGACAGTCTGACCGCAAACCTTCTGTCATTGTGGCTCGTCGGCGATTGAGCAGAAACTCCGTGGCTGAGAGTTTTGCTCAGGTTAGTCCTGTGAAGAGTTGAGATTTGCATTGCTGTGGTTGCCAACCATTGCTGCTATATGACTAGTAAATAAAAGTTAACATGAGTATGTAATGTGACCAAAAGACAAGTTAATTATTCAAAGCACCTGAGGAAACCCCGTGATTTCTAGACTTTACATGGCACAATAATACAAGCGTTATGATGATTACAAGGAAAATAGTTTTTGCAGATGTTTATTCCGACTCAGACCACACTATGTAACTACTTCAAGACCCCTTACATGTGGTGAATTGTTCGAGATGACAATGTAATCATATCCAGTTGCACAAGCAACCTCAAAGTTCAAGTTCTCATGAGTGCATGCTGGCTTTGCAGACGCTAAACTTAGGCGAGGTTAGTCTAGGAAACAACTGCTGAGGAGTCTTACTCCTCTGGGCACATAACCACGTGTAGGGTGTCGATTAGAAGAAAACTAAATTATGTGAACAGCTGTTACAAAGTGAGCATATACAGCCTTCTTCTGCAATCACAATTATGATGTAACAAGGAAACTAGTTCATATAAAATCAGAAATTATGATGGATGACGGTCCAATAAAAGGTGCTGTAATCGGGTGCAGTTCTTATGTTTCCTTTACTCTGACAACAGAAAGAAATTTACAACCTAAACTAACTTTACTTTATTTACATGAAGGAAGACAAATGAGTGATCAAACCTTGAAATAAGTCTTAATCTTCCTTCTATCCAGGATGGAGAAAACAGTCCGGGACTGGATGAGGATGGAAAATCCAAATTAAAACGCAGACCTCGTCCAGAGCCTCTCATCATCCCGCCTCCAAAACCATCCACCTTTATCCCTCCATCCATTTACTCCAGTATTACTTCTTACCAGAGCAACCTGCGTTCTCCAGTTCGCCTACCAGACAATCCTCTCACCCTGCCCCCTTACACACCTCCACCCATCCTGTCTCCTGTGCGCGAGGGCTCAGGACTCTATTTCTCCACCTTTCTGACCAGCATAGCTGTAAGCAACCAAATCCTGCCACCAGCGGCTACGCCCAAGTCTGCAACACGCAGCCTGCTGCGCTCCAGTAAGTCTTAGGAGTTACTGTTGCCGTTCTCTACTTACTGCAAGAGAGTAATTCCACCCACCAGAGTCTCTCATATTAAATGTAAAAACATTTTGATTTATGTGTTACAGCGAGTTCAGAAATCACACCTCCGGTCCTGCCCTTGATCACTGATGCTACACCTGTTAGCATTGAGCCGTGAGTACTGTTTCATTATCTAATTAGGCGCCTGAAGTAATTCATATTTGTCTTAAAAAGTCATAGTTTAAATCTCCATAACTTAGCACTTTGTGTCCTATTTGTTTACATTGTTCAGGCGTATCAACATCGGGCAGCTGTACCAGGCAGAAATTCCCGAATTGCAGGATCAACCTTCCTCCCAGCTCGACCAGCACAAGGCCGACCTGGTTTGGCTCCCTGTGGATAACTCGCACCTTAAACATGGTGACAATGAAAGCAGTGGGTATTTTACTTCTCCTCCCCACTTACTTCTACAAACACGCATGTTGTTCCTATGAACTCATTCGATTTTTGTTTTCTAGTGGAGGATTTGATGAACATGGCCTGTTCCAGTGTGCTCAGAGGGGGAGGAACCAACCAGGAGCTGGTTTTACACTGTTTACATGAATGTGGAGGTGATTTCCTCGTAAGTATAGAGACTCGTAGCCGTGGCCATAGCTGCAGAATTTGATGAAAATGTAAAATGTATTTATGCAATCACAATGTTAGTGGTTGATGCACTCAAATAAAGTTGCATATTGACATTGCAATATGAATTTTAAGGAAACACTGGGACGTTTGATGCTTCAGGACCCAGTTTTCCCCAAAGGCCATCACCTTGCAGGTTATCACTACTCAGGTGAGTATCAACATTGCAGGAATTGATTTAAAGCTACTTTCACAGTTTTTACGATTCTCGTAAAGACACTTTTTTAATTTGAGTATAATTTAATTACAGGCTCTGACAGTTGGACTGCGGAGGAGAAGCGCTACTTTAATAAGGGGATCTCTGCTTATAGGAAGGACTTCTTTCTGGTGCAGAAACTGGTATGCCTGTTGGTGTTATCCTGTAGCACAAACAATTACAAATCACTGTGGATAAATCTAAAAATATATTAGAATCTAGAGGTTAAATATGCTCTGTGTACATAAATAAGTTGTCACAGCACTTGTTAGGCAGATCTACAGATTTAAACAACTTATCATATACTCAGTCATGGACTTTCTTTTTAAATAGAAAACATGGTAGATTATGAGGCCACAGGTCTTATAGCACTGAGCAAATTTTTTTTTTATTGTGTGAAAGAGAAGAAAATTAGACTAAACAAGCCACATCCTCTTTGTGACAGGAAGTAACTGGATTTATGGGAATAAAATCTTCATTTCATAGAAACATTAACAAATATAGCACTGGCATGAAGCAGAGGCCGTTCAGTGTTGTAATTTATTAACTGTGCATAGAAATGATCGGAAACAATATAGTGTGAACTGTCACATTTCACATTATGCACATTAAAGCTGTTTTCCTTCTTTGAGTAACCTGGGGCTGTATTCACATACGTTCTTAGAAAACTCTTAGAGTCTCAGACTAAGAGTGATTTAGGAAACCTCTTAGGGCCACTCAGAACTGGGAAAGGACAAAATCTTGTATCTTAGTGAGGAGGTCTGGTTGACCCTGTTGCTAAAAGCTGTGATTAGTTGATCAAAAATGTGTTGTAAGAACATATTCTTAGTCACCATGATGGAGGTTCCTGTAGCATTTAGTGGCGCCCAGTCATTGTTCATGTTACCATAATTTAATATTGATATAAGTTATGTTGGTCTTTGTGATCTATAGTGTGTGTTCTCACTGTTATCAATTGTTTGGAGAATATTTTATCCTTGAAATATTGTGACATCATTTTGAGGCTATATCACCCATCCCGTGTGTGTGTGGCACATTTTAAAGGTGCGGACTAAGACTGTGGCTCAGTGTGTAGAGTTCTACTACACCTACAAGAAACAGGTGAAGGTTGGTCGCAGTGGCATTTTAACCTTCGGCCCCCCTTATTCTCCAGTGGAAAAGCACACAGAGGCTGTGGTGGACGTTAAGGTACGGTGAAGTACATTGTGTTGTTAAAGGGAGAAGTTGCGTCGAAAGTGAATTTTAACACGTTTTTGATTCATAAATGTAAACAGAGTTCACAGCAGTCAAAAGTGACCCAAGGAGAGGGCGATGACGATAACAAGAAGGATGTTTCTTACGACCAGAGCCATGAGAGCAGCCAGCAGGCGAGAGTCGCTCAGTCACTACAGGCTCATGACTATGTAAGTTTTATTCAGTTTACTGCCAGAAGACTACAGAAGCTAATACCTGATCTTTTTCTCACATGATTAGTAAATTGACAAATTATTGCAGCTCTACCACAAATCTCATGTCTACAATTAGTGTATTAAATGTGTTAAAAATATCAAATAACATTTATTTACTTGTTGGATGCTCCAGGCAGGTACAGTGTTGGTGATTAAAGAACCAGAGAGTGTGAATAATCCCCCTGCAGCACCTCACAGGCCTCGGGCCGAGCCTGCAGCAAAGAAGAACCGAACACCGGTGAAGCCCCCGCAGGATCCTGACGCAGTGTTTCCATGCAAAAAATGTGGCAGGTGAGGCTTCGTTGTTGTTAAGCTGCATCTTGATGTCTCGATCCTTGTTCAATTAAGCAGAACAAAAAGGTTTTTATTAGCTTTTATTGGAACAAATTCAAATGTAATGCTTATGTAACATCTGTCATATATGACATACAGTGTTTACTTATATCTTAAAAAGCTAAATATATGATTAAAGTAATTTTAGAACACTATAAAAATTACATTTGAGTTTAACAACAAGATGGCATGGGCATGTTTGTTTTCAGGTGTAAACACAAAATCCAATATTAGTTGAGCAAGAGTTTAAAAGTGCATCAGAGCCAATGCACTAACATAAATCCATTGTGACTGTGTAATAACACAGGCCACATAAGCAAAGTTAGTATCAAACACGTTCACATGGTTATTGATTGATTGATTGATTGATTGATTGATTAGTGACATGGTTGCACACGTGATGCATGCTGTGATTCCGAAGAGGTCTGCAGAGTTTCACAAGTTTAAGGCATGAGTCATTATTTAGGTGCATGTTGATAAGTATGCCTGAAAGTTCAAAGTACTCCTTTGCAGTAGAGTTCAGCTGACTTAATCTTTCTTCTGTCATTTAGTGCTGCATCATTGCCGACAGCTGCTATTGTGTTTATCTTTGCATCATTTTCTTCCCGTATTTAAGGGTGTTTTATAAAGTGAAGAGTCGGAGCGCCCACATGAAGAGCCACGCTGAGCAGGAGAAGAAGGCTGCAGCACTGCGTCAGAAGGAGGAGCAGGCAGCTGCCGAAGCTCGAGCCAGGAAGGCGGCAGTGGCAGCGGCAGCGGCCGCAGCAGCAGCAGCTCATCAGGAAGGAAGTGGGAACGGAGTGACGGAGCAGGCGGAGGTCAGCAGCCAGGAGGACTCATCTGAAGGAGAGGATGATGACGACGAAGACTGGCACTGAGAGATAAAAAAAAAACAAATCCATGAGTAAATGGAGGGTAGTGATTGAGTCAGAGAGGAAGAGAGAGGGATGAAAAAATATGTAGTGCTCTACGGAGAGCAGAATAAGCACAAGAGAAACGCTTTTCAAGTCTTCCTGTTAATCTTCACTCCTTTCCTGCCTGGACCTCTGTTTTTAGCTTTATGCCATTCAGCCAGGCAGTTGTACTCCACATTTTCACATTTGTACCTTTTAAATATTCAGAGGAAGTTTATTTTTTTGTAAATGCACTTATAATGTATGCTTCTGCTTTTGCCAACAATGCTTTTTTATATCCTTTATTTAATTGAATATATGTCGAAATATATAACATTTTCATTGAGGGGACTTGATGGATCCGTATGATGCTTCAAAAGAGAATGTCGCTTTAGCGATCAAACAAATCTCACTTTATAGAAGCAGCCCTTTTAGGTAAAGATCTTTTTCTTAGGAAAATACTGTGCTGAGTTTTGCAGATTTCCATCAGATTTTTTAGGGTTGGTTGTGCACTTCTACAACTAAGGGACGTTTGAAATGAATATGTAAAAAAAAAAAAAAAAAAAGTATAAGTGAGATTGTCATATATTTATGATACTGCATTTTCCAATAATTTGGTAATATGAAAACTAATCATGTCAGCTGCAATAAGACTTGTATATTGAAAAGTTTATTAAAATCTCTATTACTGTTCTGAAAGATGTCTTTATTTTGTAGAGTTGCAAGGCACTTCTGAACCAGCAGGTGGAGGTAGAAGTTGAAAATATGGTGTTGGACATTTTCCTTCACACACAGTTCTTAGCAGACAAATGGGAATTTTGTTGCTGCTTGTATAGATTTACATCATCTTGGCCTTTTGTGGATTACATTAAGATTTGTTTATTTAAGGAGATAAACTGACAAAGTCTTAAACCTTCTTAAATAAAATGCTGTCCTTACACAAATATCTATTGTATGTCTATGAAGCAAATAATTGGCACAATAAAATGTATCTCCCAATGCTGTAATCAGGTCTTTTTCAGTGTGCTAGACAGGCTAGACAGGACTATTATTCTCAGATTAAAGCCTGAAAAGCCAACTCGTCTTAAGAGAAGGGTGTGGCGAAATGTGGCACTGATCAGGGTTGACATAACTCAGCCATTTAGAAAACATGCACAGTAAATGGATGTGTAGCTTGTTGGCCTCAGGAGATAAGATGTAAGGCATATTGCTGTGAGATCACAGAGGACAAAGTGACCCTGCTTCTGTCTCCCACTCATCACTGACAGATTTGACTCTTGACAGCTCTCATTTACTGTCCTGCAAACTGCAGAAATTCGCTGGAGGAGTATGAAACGGCTTCCTGTGCCAAGACAAGAACCAAATTAAAATTCACTGACTCGTAGTCAATGGACTTAATGACAGGATAGTCGAACACAGAATGGGAGAAAAATTCCTCATCTGACTTCATCATATCACCATTTTCAACAGTGTTGAGATTCAACAATCTCACTGTACAGTATATGTTAAGAAATCCTTTAATTAAAATTAAGACTTTTGAGACTTAAAACACATTGCAAGACTCTTTCTAATGTATAACACTGTTTTACTGTTCACCATAACTAAAGTGGGAAAATAGTAATTAACAGCTGATCTGAGACGGGGCCGACCATCCCTACATTTGCATTTAACTCAGTTAATTTCAGTTTATCTATATATCACCAAATCACAACAAAAATCATCTCAAGGCACTTTAGAGTGTAAGGTTTCAGGCCTTACAGAATATAACAATACGTTATAAAATAAGTTATTTAGAAACAATCCCCCTTATTCAGTACTAGGAGACAGTGGAGAGAACACAAGACACCTCCAGCAGAACCAGGCTCAGGGTGGCTGGCTATTTTCCTCAGTTGGGGTGAGTGGAAAAGGAATAAGTAAAGAGCCACAAGCAGCCAAACAACAACAACAATAAGTAGCAGACAATACACTGGGCGGGTGGGAGTGCCAGTAACTGCACATGGGCGTCCTGCAGAAAGGTACAGAGGGAGGGAGCCGCAGAGGAAAGAAGAGGACAAAGTTAACGATAGATTTGTATGAAGAGAGGAGAGGAAGTCAGTGCATTGTGTTTATCCAAGTGACACACAATCAGCTACATGCAAGGAAACTTGAAGCTCAGTGTCTTGTGTAAAGCCTCAACAAGCTTCAAATCTTGCAATGGACAAAAAGGAATCTGGTGAGAGCAATGAAGTTAACGTCTCCCTCTGCTCTCCTCAAAAAAACACAATGTACTATTTTAGTTTATGAGTACAGCTGCTACTTAGTCAAGTGTTATGGATCTGGTGTTAGCAGTTAAATGCAGCTGATAATGTGGTGTATCGGTGTCCTCAGAGAATCCGTTATTAGAGGTTTACAGTGAGGATCAAATGTCTTGAGCACAGAGCAAGGTCCCATTAGAAACCCGGGCTACATGGACACTGTAAAATAGGTTAGAGATAGAAGAGAAGATGAAGACATTACAAGGCAGACTGGTGAAGAGCAATGGAGACAAGGACAAAATGCTGGATCAATGTCACTAAATGTCGGGAAGACAAATGAGAAGATCAATGGCTCTTATGAGGCTGGGGTGGGGTCAAATCTGATGCAAACCGAAAATGTATATAAAGATTATTTATGTTCAGCCACTCCTCTATAAAGGCTGGATTATTTTCTGGATGTGACCTTTGAAGCTGCAGGTCAATGTCGGTCTTAAAGCGAGTACATAAAAAGAAGCAGAGGCTACAACAGACACGCAGGAGCAGAGCACGAGTGCAACTAAAAGTAGGAATAAAAACTGAAATTATTCCTTTAGGATGTGTTCAAGATGAGTGGCTAAATTTAAATATTTGGAAAGAACACAGATAAGAAAAGACATCTTCATCCAAATCTGTGCTGTTTGGTGCACATACAAACCTGAAACTAACTAACCACTATATTATTATTATATATACTTTTATTATAAGTGGATAATGTATTTTGTTAGCTGAACTTAAGTTTAAGGTAACAATAAAAGGCTTGGATTCTTTCTCTTCCTTTCATTATTTATTTCATTATGTTGGTTTAAGTGACTGTGAAAGCATTTTTTTCATTTGTACAAAATGGTACATTGATTTCTTGCTCACTAACTGCAGACTGAGCTATTTTCTACAATTCTATCAATCAGACCAATTTGCAGCGTTTGAAGTCAGGCGCATAATGAGATAAACAACTTCCTCTGGATGCGTCCTGCTGTGTATAACTCTCATTACATTGCATGTGAACCACTCGGCTCAATTTCAACGTGCGGTCAGTGACATTGAGGGGTGTAATCTGTAAGGCTGACCTCTTGGCCCGTGACGCCTCCTTCTGAGATTGGTTATCTGTCTGTCAGCCTTGTCCGCAGCTATTCACTATTTTACAGTCAGGTCCATTCTGCCACAGATCAGCTGCTGGTCTATCCTCATCCTGTGGCTCACTTAATGAAATTAAACCCATTTGTCAGTATTTTAGCCGCAGTCAGCAGTGTTACTTTTTTATGGTGATGCAAAATGTTCCTTCACTACAGTTCATTCATTGCTGATCAATGGAGTGAGCCTGTGGTGCTTTAGAAACATAAAGTGTTTGTGACTCACTCTAGTTTTGTGTGGTTTGCTCCTTTTTCTTGTTTTAATTTCATACGAACAGTAGATCTTGCCCTCCAGCTGCATCTTGAAGTGTTTCATCTGATTAGATTTGGAGTGAAGAGGATCATCTCTCTTCTGTGTGTTAGGGGCAATATTGGATTCCAAAAAGCTTAAAGGCCTCGATCAATATTTCAGGAACAACATGCATATTCACTTTCTTGCCGAGACTTTTATGGAACTTTGATGTCACTTTCATGTCTGTGCAGAAAATATGACAAAACACCAGTAGCCTTAACTAGCTTAAAGACTGAATCATGTGGCAACAGCTGGCTTGGGCAACGTCTGAAGGTGACAGTCTTTATGCTAAACTAATGGTCTCCTTATTGTAGCTTTAAAGTGGCAAGAAAAGTATGTGATTATTATTACGTGTCTTAAATTATAACACAACAAAATCTATCTTTAATGTCTTTATGGGAACAAATATAAAAACCTTGCTGGTGGAATAACTATGTGAACCCTAACCCTCAGAATATCATCATGTTTTACGACACATTAATGCAGAAAACCACAGAGGTTCACATACTTTTTCTTGTATTTTAATGTATCAATATTATAGTTGTAATAATTTTTCCTAAAATGTCAAACTGTTCCTTTAAATTTGACATTGCAGAGGTAATGTGCTGTGATGTGAAGAGAGGGGCTACGTGACATTTAAATCAAATAATGCAGTCACCAGGTGTGGACGACGAGGGAATGAGAATTTAATCTAGCTTGAACGGTGAACAGTGAAAGAGAAGGATTCAAATCAATGCGGCGACTGTGTCGGGGAAGCTGTGCCCATCTGCCCATCTCCGCCCTCATAAAGTCACTCTTAGTTTATTACAGCAACCCTTCCTTTGTTATGACTCTGCAAAATAAGCAGCTTGGAAGGCCACCTTGCTGAAATTTGAAATTGTGAGGAAGAGAGGTGGTGGCTGCCAAATGCACTCACTCACTGTAAGTGCTCTCAATTTAGTCCTCATTTCCTGAACCCTGCCAATCTTCCCATGAGAAAAGCAGCAGCTTTTGGCTGATCCTAACCAAGTCACCTCTCTAACAAAGACAATCTTCATATACGGGCATTATTTAATGCTTACTGTGCAATAAATCAAGCTCGCTTCACTAGAAATGAGAAATAGAAAAACACAAAAGCACACTGGCATCAAAAAGTGACCTTGATACAGGTATCTCTTCAGTTTTCTTTCAACTGCTTGACGCAGTAATTGTTTGCCAAATCCATCATCAGAAATGTGTGGGTGGAGAAGGGTTTCCAAAGCTGTTAAACAAATGGAGAAACATTGCTGACCTGGTCGCTTTAGTCTTGTTAATTAATATGATTAATGCATTATGAAAAGCACTTTTCATTCGTGTATCATAAATGTGCCATAAAAATAAAGACAGCCTTCCTCCAACTGCTGATCATCACGGTTTTATCACCCACAAAGCAGTAATTTTTACAATATTTATTTTTTATACTTTAATGAAAGTGCTCATATAGTTTGTAGCCGTTTCTTGGTCACGTTTGAATAAAACATTAGTTTAATGTGTTTTATTTGTCCTAATTTTATCAGCATTTGTTTAGTTGATATATGATAAATGATTTAAAATAAATAAAAGCTTCACTGAATGCACATTTCAGTGACATAAACCACATCAGCATCTTTTCGCTCTGCGTGACGACGTTTCCTTTAAACCCCTGAGCTGACAGTTTTCAGCTTGGCCACTGTCCTGTTCAATCTCGCTGTGATCCATCACCAGATCTAATGGATACTGAATCAGTCATCAATCAGAAAGTCATCAACATGCAGCCTTCTCCTCTTAGAGTGGAGGTGATGTAGTGGACAGGATGCTCTGATTCATCTCCATGAATCACGACCTGCTCTGGTCGCCCTGTGTTTGTCTGTCTCACCTGCACCTGCCCTCCCGCAACACCACTACCGTGACTGGGCAGCACTCTTGCATCCAGATGTGATGTGTGTCAGCCTGCGTCAGCAAGGGTGGAAGCTGGAGGAAGGATTTGTTGAAATCAGGAATTCTTCAGCATTACAGTCTTGCCATTGATCCGGGAACACAGCCAGAGCTCCATTAGAGAACAAGCTGAACTGACAGTTGCATGATGGGGCTGCAACGAGGGGGCACTGCCTTTTCTCACAGGGACTTTTCTCTATTTCCATCTGACATTTTCAATTATTCATTAGATTCTAAGCAATATCTCTAACATTAAATCATGCAATCATGAGATTAAATGGGCACAAGCTACTTCAAAATAACAGTAAAATAACTGCTTTAATTTACACAAGTGTCTGCAACATTTTAACTGTGAAATTTTTAATTTTTGAATTACAGTTTGATTAATGATTACAGACTAACTTAAGATAACCTAAACTTGAACATGTCACACAAACAGTCATTGAGAAGTGCTTAATCTGTATCAAGTTTCAAAACCAGAGCTGGACCTGTTACATAAAGAAGCAATATGTATTTACACATTTTAATTTAAAAATCATATAATTTAGCATCAATGGATCCCAGAATAGACTATAAATAAGATAATACACCTAAATTAAGCATCATTTAAGTGTGTATAAGGTCTTGAAATCAGTGTATTGTTTGTATCTTGAATGTCTCTACTAGCTCTTGTAAATTAGTATGTTGATACTACTTAATGACCTTTTGTTTTAGTATTGGATTTTGTCAAAAATTATTTTTAAAGCTTTAAATAAATACAATGCAGAAATTGACTAATTACAGTTCTGGCTCATCAACATCTCTTTATAAACAGTGGTCATTTCTTTGTTTTGATATTTCTACGCAGAAATAAAGACAACACAGATCTTTTGGTTACACTTTATTGTATGTTAGATCAATAGAAATATTATCACTGGTGTCTGGGAGAGATCTAAGTCAGACTTATTGTCTCCTAATGACCACACAGAAAGCTGTTAGTTCACTTTACTCGGCGGCTACATCGCTCTCCCTGTGTGTTATTAACCAGCCAGTTCCTCTGTCCAGGAGGGCTTTCTCTGTTTACACGTTCAGGTGTATACATTGTCACTGTCCATTACACAGAGGCTCTTGTTCAGCTTATTTAAACTGAACAAACAACTCCAATATTGTTCCTATCTAGACGCCAAGATAAACAGTCATGCTCATTCTCCGTAGCTACGAAGATTTGATGTTTATAACAGTGTATGGATTTTGGGAACATGTTATGTAATGCACTATTAACATTATGAGGATGAAGTGACAACTGTTCTACACAATCCTAACCCCAGCTTCATCTCTGTTCTCTTGCAGACATGAATAATAAGCAGGTTGTTTGATACAAGCAAAGCAAGTTATGAATGTCAAAATACTTTTCTGCAATACAGGTTTGATTTCCCTTAAGTAATTAAATGCAAGGAAAAAGGTCGTCTCCGTTTGCACTTGTGCATTTCAGTTTCACTTTGCTGCTCATATATGTAAATCCAGTGCAGGGAGCAGGACAAGAACCTTGGAGTCATTCTCAATGCTGATCTCAGCTTTGAAAAACACATTTGTGCCATAGCTGGGACAGCTTTCTACCACTAAAAGAATATACTGTGAATGAAAAGTGCTGTATGAATAACTGATTTGACTTCAAGTCTGAAATGAATTTAAATCTGCACCCTGCTAATAGATCAATAACACTGCACTGTGCTCTCTCTTAGGATTCAGGCTATGTCTTAAAACATTATGTATCCTGTAGATTAACTTATTAATCACTGTGGCAAGGCCCTCAGAAATAATTTTATGGACCATCAGACCAGAACAAGAGTCAAGAGTGGGTGTGCTTTACTTTAAATGACGTTACCGTTTCAGTTATTAAAAAAGAACAAGGTGAAAACGCACACAGCTGCAACAGCGAGGCTTGAAAATGAGTAAACAAGTAAACACTAACTTTATGAAAACGGAGAGTTGAAAGAAAGAAGCCATGACTCCCCCAGAGGAACATTGCTGTCAACCTTTAGAGAGGTTTGGCTGGAAGATTGTGCCTTAGACAGATGATTTGTTTGTTTATGACTAAACTCTGGATTCCCATTTATGTATCATGGTGATGACAGTCACCAGGAGGACTGAAGATACTTCTGTCACACACAAATACTTGGTGTGTAGATTTTGTCTCATTGTTAAATTGGATTTCTGATCACGTTTTAAGTCATATTCATCCAGAAATAGAGAAAAAGGGTTCATAAATTTTAAAGCACCACTGTAAGTATACCTTCACCTGCATTAATCTTCTTCCAAGAAATAAAATTCACACATCAATTATCCGCAAGGTCATCTCGGGTTAATCAAAGCAATCGCTGGGCGCAATAATGCTTAGCAATGCGGCGGCCAATTACTCACTGAATAATGTCTTCAGTGCTTTCTTAAGTGCTTCTGGTCTCACGACACACCAAAGTCGATTTCCATGTTAATGTCAAATCGACACCGCCAAGCAACGCTGCTTGTAACTGATACTGACACACTGAAACCTGATATTGCAAAATAACCACGAGAGCTCGCTGCATGATAACAACCGGTCTAAAGAGAAGACTGCAGCAGCAAATTAGTCTGAGAGTGAGAAGTAGAGCCCCACCTGCCCACAGACTTCCACATGAAGTTCTGAAGCTACTGGAGACAGGATTTCCTCTGTTTGTCATCATTACTGTGGTTAGTGGGGAGATGCAGCAGATGTGCCTGATAGTTTGTCACCATTAAAGTTGTCACTTTGACATTGGCTTCGTGTGATTTATAGATTGTCTTTATAGCGTTGAATTTATCACTCAGTGACAGAAGCACTGGCTTTTCACATATTCTCCCATTTTCATCACATTTTCATAAACAGATAGATGTTGAGACTGCACTGTTTCAAAAATGCTCTTTAATGTTCATCTGTCTTTGCATCTTAAGGCATTTTTGCAAGGTTCACGTCATCATCAACATCTATTATTGAATTGATCAGATTAATATTCCCAACTATTTGTTTATTCACATGCACATCATTGTTACTACTGCCTACTACTCTCTATAGTCATTGCAGCTGCATATACTGCTGCCAAATGTCAATAACTCAAAGAGCAGATTGCTATTCCCATAAAACTACAGCTTCAATAAAGCTGTAGATTCTTAATGATTTCTAATTACACACATTTATTAATGTTGTGAAAGGCTGAGCGGACACATTTGCATTGCACATGCAATTCATGCACATGCATTTTTTATGCTTTATGGCGAAAGGAATCCTGCTGCAGTAACTTTCAGATGCAGCACTGATGGGTTTTGTGAATGCATGGATGCATTTAGCCATTATAGGTTAAAATCTTACATCTGTGTGTCAACTGCATGCAATCAGAGCACGTGATGAACTTTGGATCAGGTGCACAATCAAAGGTTTTAAGGAAAATCTACAGACAAATGTTGATATTTTGGCCATGAGAGCTGTGCAACAAACTGTAAAGACATTGGCAAATCACTTTCCAACAGATACAGAGCAACATGTTTTGGAGTGATGGTGAGGGCAGAAGATTTCCGTGTGTCTCCAGGTCAGAGTGGTGCTCACAGAATGTGGTGTTTTCATCCTCTTATTCTACTCAGTCTCTCTCTCGTCCTCTCCCTCATCTTCATCTGATTCATTAGCAGGACTTGTAGCCCTTGCGCACTCTTTTACTGCCTCCATTAAATCCCTTGCTCTCTCCATTGCAGCTCCCCACAGATAGCGAGTGCATCAGTTTATCATCCGAACAAAGAGACACAGCAATGTACACAACATTCTTCATCCTACCCACTTTATCTTTACTCAGGGCCCAGCTCAACACGCTCTGTCAGCGCTCTGTCACTCTAAAACACATTAATGAAATGTAAATTCAGCTCATATAATGCTTGCGAGCCTGTGATTAACAGTAGGAGCCATCCAATATGTATGAGACTTGTTCAGCAAGTATATCATGCCTTTAACCTGGTGTGGACGGAAACTGAAGGGATAAAAAGAAATAAATAAAATATTCATATTCATAAATTTGCACAGTTTATTAGCGTAAATAATAAGGTCAGACTGCAGCTAATTAAGGGTCATGTAAACATTACTTAAGAGGAGTAAACATGCATTATTACCCAGTCTGTTTCAACTGATAGGCATGACCGTGGGTCAGAAACTCCTGTGCACAGAGACAAATCAAAGCTTATAATAGATGCAAAATAGAAGTACTACATCCAGAGGATGCTGGACTTCCAAATAATGATTGTATCAGTAGCAAAAATATTGACTTTTTTTTACCCTCACTAGCCTTTTATGGGAAAAGAGGTCAGGTTAGAAGAGAACACATTTGTTGATGTTGATTTTTGGCTAAAGCAGAACTTACACATGAATTTGAGCATTATAGTTTCTACTTACTGTTTGTATACTGGGATGTTTTAAGATCTGCAACAACCTTGCAGTGTTGCAGGCTGTAACCTCACGTAACCTGTCCAATCAATCTGCAAAGGCAAATACCGCAAGTCCCAGTGGAGCTGATGCTGCAGGAGCAGGAGCAGAGGACTGAGGTCAGGCTGTGTGAAGGCCTGACGCCACCTCCCTGTGAGATAGATGCCAAGCTACACATGGGACACCAGATTATCTGCTTGTCCCTGTGTTCATAATTGCTGAGGGTTTCCTGGTCACGAGTGTAATGGTGGAAAAAAGGCACGGACAGAGAGGCTAATTGAAATGTTCCAGCCTTCGCTTCATAATGGGATCTGTCACACTGCAATGTCCAAGGTGAGGTAAAGGTGAGTTTGGCCATAGATAGTCATATTCCCAGACTGGGATAATCCATCCATGTCATGCACTACCATATTCAGTGTACATTTTAATCCAGTATGCTTTTACTTTATCTTTGTAAGTGTAACACTTACAACTACTACATTAAGAAAGTGTTACATCAGAAGCTAATGAGCCACAGAACTGCCACTTACAGCAATGCAACAATTCTGTCTAGGGACCTTTGTTGAAATCTACACTGACACTATCACATTAAAGCAAACATCTTCAGCAGTATAATATATTATGTGAGTCTATGTTTGATTATGATCTAAGAGTTGAGAAACATGCAACAATTTGAACATTCATGAAGATGGAATCCATAAAAACTGATTGAAATAGAGTTGAAATGAAATTGAGGTGAAGCTAAATTAAATATGTTTCATTTTTTTGCATTTTTTTTGCATTCAAATTTAATGGTTTTAATAATATGTTTCAATAGATAAAGTAATTGTTAAATGTACTATTAAAAGCCTAAACCACCAGGCTTTTCAGTGGAAGTGTGTATTTGTGTGAAGGAGGGACTAGTGACGGCTATAACTGCTGTGATATGTTACTTTGGTCCATGAGCTCATACCTACTAAAATAAACCTTAAAATAAAAATACAATCTGTGCCTTTGTGCAGGCTGCAGAGCAACCACAGTTGACTCGTGCACAATATATGAATGTAAAATAAAGGTAAGAGGCTCATGTGACTCAGTTACAGTTGATTTACGTGTTGCTCAGCCAACAACTCAACCTCTGTTACTTCAATAAATGATTATGGACATGCACAATATCCATCCAGCCTCGGTGCAATAAACCTGCACGGGAGAAAAAAAGCTGGATCCAAATATAAACAAAGTGGCTTCGCTGTTGTAGCTGAACTTGAGCTGAAACCACACATCTGCTGGTAATGGCTGAGTGAAAGTGATGTACTCAGCGGTGAGCAGCACCGTGTAATGACTCTGATCAAAACATTACAAATGGGCAGAAGCTAATGGAAATATTAAAACTGCCTCTCCCTGCAAGGCTCTGTATTTTACTTGCAGGAAAAACAAAAACATCTCCACTAATCTTTTTTTTTTTTCAGACAGGAAACCTTTTTTTCAAATGTAGAAACAAGTATTTTCTTTTAAAAGACGGGTTATTATCTGGCCAAATGTTGATAAAGTATATCACCACATTCCTCACAATATGTTTCTGATACAGCTGCGTAGCACCAGCTGGTCCATTAAAAAGGTTTGTGGGCAAAATTACTTAAGTATCTTCCAGCTTCAAGTTAATTTACTGAAATGGGTGGGAACATCTCTTCATACTTAACTATTGTATTTCAAATTTTGTAATTTAGTCATTTTAAAAAATATTATTTTAAAATCTTCCCAAATTACTTTGATACTAAGTGTCAGATCAGATACAGTGCATGAACCATATTTCACTTTTTAAATGTTAGTGTTAAGTCTTTACCTTGTCAGATTCAGATTTGCACTTTGCTCTTTGTTTGTTTGAATATGTAAACGTTAATTACATTACATTTAAATGAATCTCTGTGTAACAATTAGTTTGTGTGAAACATACAATGTAAGCAAGCTAAGAGCTGCAACCAGAACTTCCCTCAACATAAAATTCCCATTTGACTTTCACACATTCATCACTGGATGCAGTGACCTTTTCCTCTGGTATGGAGTTCAAGAATAAATGCCTCTGCAGACCCTGAGGCTTTATGTAATACACAAGTTCATACTCTCACCTGTGAAAAAATGTCACATTTTGGACGCAAAGATTTATGTTTTCTCCTCAAAAACCTGAAGTATACACTGCACGCACGGGGATCAGTGTGAAACGCTGCTGTTTACATTCTCTGCAGTGACTTCTGTCGAACAGCGTCCAGCACACTCTGTATTAGAACGCCTATCCCCTCCTGACAACTGCGAGTTGAGAAACATCACTGTCTTCTCTTTGCACAAACAACTCACCTCAAATCAGCATCAAAGTACTGGGCAGTGATTACAAATGAAAAAAAAAAAAGATTACATTTATTTTATTGATTAGTTTTTACTTTTGAACACTGTGTTTCTGACAGTAATCCAATTACTCTGTGGCACCTTTTATCTCAGTAGTTTAATGCTCCAGCACATCCAGTCAGCTTGGATTAAGACTTCATTTGACCCAGCAGAAGTATTGTAGTAAGCAACTTCAGCTAAACATAATGAAGGTTTCATTTAAAGAGGAAGAAACACAACCCTCCCCCTCATTTCACAGCAACAATAGTGCCGAAACACACACACACACACACACACACTGTGACCTTTACAAGTTTTCACCTTTTCTTTACATTATCCGCACTCTATCCACTTGATGATTCAATTCTATGCAACCGAAGCAAATAGGGCATTTAAAGTATTTACTTCTGCTGTGACTAAACCTCCATGCTGAAATACCACCCAGCCCAAGATTTGATATAAGGATTCTACTTACTTGGTTATCAAGACAAATACGCATATTAATAGCAATTGATAAATGTGTGTTTCTCAACTCAAACAAACAATGGGGATAAATATTGGTCGTTTCAGCCCATTCACACCTCGCTCACACTTGATTCTGGCTGCTGCAACAGCGGAGAAGTCACAGCCACCTGAACATTCACCAAACAAATTTTAGCAAGTAGCCTCGCAGAAAGTCGTCAATATCTGGCCACAAAATGATTAGGTATGTCACTAGTTAATCAAAAACATCGGATGCTCTGGGAAATATAAGATACACAACCGGACCCAATAAGCAAATGCATTTTTGCTGGCAGCAAAAGTGAGAAAAATCAACTTCCTTCAGCTGAACCCATCACAAAGCCATGAGGCCGAGAGTGATGGTGAGGAACACAAAATGATCATTATCTGTTTCTGCTGGTGCTGCACTGCCATCAGTGACTCCTGTGCTGGAGTCCTCGACACAAAAACTATTCCCACAAACATTGAATAAAGATTAGTGTCTTTAAACTCAACTATATTTGAGAGGATATCAGTTCAGGATTGATGATTCTGATGTTTTTACAGATTAACAACATTATTCAAGGTTTCGTTACGGCAGAAGTAATGATTATCATATGCATTTATTATCTGTTCATGGCATCCGTAGTTTTGCCTTTTAAGCCCTCGAAAAGAATGAGGTTTGCTTTTGAACACTGATCTCAGGTTATGTGTGGACATGAGTTAGGAGCAGTTTAACCAAAGATAGACTTTGCTATTTGGTTAATTTAAAGGATATTTTGTGCAAATGTTAACTCACAATTTGCAGAAAAGTTAGGTGAAATCTTTACTCTTTACAATCTTTAGGTGCTGACCTCCTGACACAGGAAACCCAGTGATCGGAACTCATTTATTACTATTAACAAATAATTGAAGGGTAATGTGCATATCTGTTCAGGTTAGACTGCTGGTAGCCTTAATACCGGCTCTGTATTACTTCACACTCTCCTCTAAAAGCAATTTACATTCATCAGTTAAACAGGTTTCGCTCCCTCAACTGCCATTAAATTCATCCAGCAGATAAGAAACGAACTGAACTTTAAAATAAGTAGTTCACGCTACATTTTGTAGTGTTTCGCTTTCAGAGAAGATGCTCGTAGCCAACTGCATAAGCACATTTGAAAGGCCCTGCAGAGAAAAGATTTTTTACATCCCTGCCTCTGGTAAGACAGCAGCTCATCCAACCGGAGACAATAACACAGGACAGGAAATCAATGCTTTCAGGGAAGGAAAAGACTGAATAGGTAAAGAAAGTTCCCACTACATTTTCAGTGCATTTCAAAACTGAAGAAAAGACATTGTTAACGATTTCCATTTCGATTTCGGAGTCATTTTGAGTCAGGAAACGTTACAACAGTGGAATCCCAAACATGGTTATGAATGTGGCGCAGTGAACGTTTGAATGAGAGAGCAGCTTGATGTATGTTCTGTCACAAATAGGAGGCATATCTCTTGTGATTGACAGAGTTTTATTTCATGTCCACATGAGTTACCCCCCCCCCAGGAGTCATCCCATGACTCATGCCAACACAACCGCCCAAATACAAGAAATCAATAACAGTAATTTGGCATATCAGTGCTTTCCACAGTGCTCTGAGAAACATGCGATGCCTCTTTTACTTCAGCAACAATAATTCTGCATCATTCTTTACAACTATTTATAACTATCTACTTTCTTCCAGATTTTATTTTTGTTCATGCAGACTGTGTAATATCAGTCAACTTATAGACCTTAAATACCATTTTAAACATCAAACAGTGCTGTTGTTGTCATTCTAGACTTCTGCGTTTGCCAAACTCCCTGTCTCAACTTTCAGAGAGCAGACAAATCAATACACTACATTACTTTGAAAAAGATTAACATTATGGCCTCCTACATGCGTCATTGCAGTTTTCTCAAGCAGAAAATGGGCTTTCAAACCTCTAAGCAAGGTTCAGATAATACCCGTTGGATTTCCTGGTTTTAGTGATGCTGTATATTTCACAAGCGACTCCCGTGTAGAAAAAAAAAAACACATCACATGCCCCGATGTCTCTCTGTGAAATAGCAGGAGGAAGACAATATAGGAAAGCAGGGTCGGTTATAGAGCATTCTGCCCTTAGGGGCGAGAAGTGATCAGCTCTCACAAAGGGGGCGACCCTCAGTGAAATGGCAGGTATTTCATTTTGCTGCACAATTTTCACAGGTGTTGTTATCATACACCTCTATGTCCTGGAGACTGGAGGCATCTGTATCGTCCCCTGCACTGCTCGCACTATTCCTGAAAGCCAGACTTCCTATAAAGGGATATGCAGCCTCGGTGAACAGGTCTCTGATGTTATAATAAGGGAGTTCTGGGTCTTGTCTTTCAGGCTTGGTGATACATTGTCCCTCCATGGCTTTGTTTCTCTGATAGTACTTTGAAAACTTATTAAAGATAATGGTGATGGGCAGGGCCACCACCAACAGGCCACAGACTATACACAAGGTGGCCACTAATTTCCCTGCCAACGTCACTGGACAGGTGTCCCCATAGCCGACTGTGGTCATGGTGATTGTGGCCCACCACCAGCCTGAAGGAATGGTCCCCAGATCTGTGTGCTCCTCCTCCTTCTCTGCAAAGTAGATGAGGGCGGAAAAGATGGAGATCCCCACAGACAGGAAGAGAAGAAGCAGTCCAACCTCGTGGTAGCTGTGGCGGACCGTGGCTCCCAGTGCACGCAGCCCGATGGAGTGACGAGCCAGTTTGAGGATCCTGAGAACCCTCATGAGGCGCAGGACCTGCACCACCTTCCCCACATTCTCTAGGTCCTCATTCTCCTCAGCGGCGTCCTCATCAGCTGTCTCCAGAGCTAAAGTGGCATAAAATGGCAAAATGGAAGCAACATCGATGATGTTTAAAGGGTTTCCGAGGAACTTCCTGCGGGAGGGCGCAACAATGAACCTGATGATGAACTCTGCAGAAAAGCATGCAATGCAGATCTCCTCCAAGACGGCGAGGACTGGGTCCTCGATGGGCCTCTCATTGTCGTCCACCCGCTGAAATTCAGGCATGCTGTGGACACACATAGCAACAATAGAGGTCAACACCAAGCCGAGAGAGGCCACAGCGATGACCTTCGAGGCTCTGGAGTGACCTGGATCCTCCAGCCTGAGCCAAACGTAACTCCTAACCTCTGCACACCAAGCTCCTTTAAACTTAGCCAGGTCCTTGTCAAGAGCAGAGAGCTCCTCAAAGGAAGAGTCAAAGCTTGGATGCTGCTGATCGTCACTCCTGACGTCCCAGTCTCTGTCCTCGATGTACTCCTTCCTCTCGTGGTACCAGTTGCCGCAACAGGGGCTCAGGTGAATCTCCTGGATGCCCCAGTACTCGATCTCCTGGCTGAAAGAGAAGACACAAAACTCCTCCATCATGTGGATACGTCCTGTGTGGTAGAAGTTGAGCACACAAAGGAAAACCCGGGGATTCCTGTCAAAGTAGTACTCCTTCTCAGCTGGGCTGTAGTCATCACACAGCTCCAGGATCGCTGCCTCGCTTTGGCAGCGCAGCAGACGAGCCAGGCGTGTGTGAGGGAAGCGGAGCAACGTGTTCGGATCCACTTCGTGTCGTACTCCTCCCACATTGAGGTGGACCGGGTCCTCCTCATTCCTATGCTGGTGGAGGATTTGCCCATATCCCATGGTCCTGATGATGAGACATACAGTGGCATTGAACAAGAAATAATGTCATTTTTGTAGCTTTTTCATGACCAGAAATGCCCCAGGAGCATCTGCAGCCAGGTTTATGAGTGGTGCATTGATGTGTGCAGATGTCTACCAAGACATATTTGACTGCACTGTTTGTAGAACACATTAGTCGTCTGAAGGACAAAAAAACCAACAGAGCACACACAGGACATGGCTTGTGCTGGGGTGAGTGAAGAGGCATAAGGTACGTCACTTCTTCGACGGGTCAAGAGTGGGAATATCACCAGAAGAATCATATTACAGAGCACACTAAACTAACTCTCAGAGGAAAAGGGAGGCAACAAGTTGAAACTGAACTCAGGCATCATTTGAAACACTGTTATCCAGCATGTAGCTCTGTGTATGATCTCTAATAACTCTTAACTATTCTATGCATTCACTTTAACCTGCTGGTTTGCAAGCTGACTTTAACATTAAAAGTGGATCTAGTTTGGTGTTTTTTCCCTTCACCAAACCCTATTTACAAATAAGTGCATTACTTTTAATTTCACTAAAACTGAATGTAAGTAAAGCTGGAACGTACCTGCACTTTGAGCCTTTCTTTCCATGAAAATATCTTTAATTCGGGTGTTTTAGTTTTGAGATTCTTCCTTCTCAAATGCGGCACCCAGCAGGTCGGTGGAGAGGGTGCGCTGCTGCAGCTTCACAGACGGGACAAGAAGCGCTGGAGGCGGGACAGCAGCAGCAGTTTGTTCCCTTTTACAGGGAACAGGGAGGGGCGAGAGAGGAGGAGAGGAGAGGGAGGGAGGGAGGGAGACTGCACACATGTTGGAACACCCCGCTGCAAAATGACATAGTCCTTTAAAGGTATATTCTTAAAGAGAAGTGTGGTTGGATGGTGCTGGATCACAGGAGTGTGTCCTCTAAACAATAACTTGATGTTTTAAAATGTACTTGTTTCATATTTGAGTGAAACTACTGCAGCTTCTCTGCACACTGAAATCAAACTCACACTCACATTTCACTACTCTGACAAAGCAGGCAGGGAAAGTGTATTTGGCAGCAAACACCATTGCATCTGAATGCAAACCAAATCACATGGAAAATGTACCCATTTTATCTGGGAGGGGTTGTTTTATCTTTTTTATAACCTCTGTAAAATGTCCTCAGTGTCTTCCAGATGTGCCGCCTGTGAATAAAAGCAGTTCTGCATCTCTCTCCCTCTCTCTCCATGATTCCCTGTTTTTAGTGCTATACAGTAAAGGAAAAATGCCCAAAATGAGTTACAAATAAAATGAAATGAAGAAATAAGAATAAGGAGCTGTATTTAAATATACAGGATATTTACTGTGCATTTCATTTTTATTTTCTATACCAGTAGTTATTAATTAAGCTCTTAATTATATATATATATATATATATTTTTGTAGCTCACTGACTTATCTGTATGGTCATCTGGATACAGAGAAACAGCTGGATCTTGATTTTAAAAAGTGCGAAAAAGTAATATGGATGTTGGGACAACAAGACACTTGTCCACACAATTACCTCAGTCAGGCTTTAATGGGATCCACCTGTGTGTGGCTGGCTTAGTTCAGCAGGAAGTGGCTGCAACACCTGCAGACTTTACTGACTTTATAAAAACTGCAAAAACAAGGGTTTCAAGCTCACGTGTTCTTCTCCTCTTGTGTCATGAGGCGTTTCATTGGAGTGGGGTGTGTAGTTTTGTTGTTATCTGTACGTTCTGCTACATCGCCGTTTTGATTTCTTTGAAACTAATTCGATCTGTTTCAGGTTGCTCTTGCTCCTGATGGCGGTTGTCAGCATAGATGCTCAGAACGAGTCTTCTCTAAGTAAGAGTTTGACAAGTTCATGATAAGCAACTGTCAAATGTTACAGAGCCATTTTTAACAAAACTTCTCAATATAAACTTTAACTCTAGAGATCAGCTCAACATGTCTGGGGAACATCATGCGTGTGGACGTTGGTCCTCTTGGAGGGAAACTTCTGGAATTTGCTGCTGTCATGAGTATATTGACCTTTCTGAATTTGTCATTTCGTGTGTTAACCATCTCATTTCTTTATCTTCCTGTCTTTCTTTTTTTTTTTCCCACCTCCAGATAACTCTGCCATCCTCATAACACCAAGTTTAGCGTCTCAGTGTGGCTTCAGCATGAAGACGGATCATCTGGGGAACGCCATGATTTATGCCTCCCTTCAAAACTGCTTTGCTCAAAATGTGGTAACAAGACTGTAGATGTCATTCTTTTCTGTGGAGCGATGCTGGAGCACTGAGTGTATGTCCTAATGTGGTTATTGGTTCGGATTTAATATCTGTGTTTGTAGGAAGATCACGCATTTACAACAACTCTGAACCTTCGACTGCATGGAAACCAGATGGATGAGGATGAGCTGTACCAGGTGGCCGAAACCTGCCAATACACTGCCTGGGCCTCCAGGGAAATTGTCTGTGACCACAATTATATGGAGGCAAGTGAATGCAGCAGGCCCCTCAGAGGTCGTGTTCCAGCCTATATAAGACAAATGGGTCCTGTATTAGCATCAAGGCCAGTGCATTTGGTATCACTACAGAGAGGAGAGTGAGAGATGGATCATCACTTATGGTGTGGCCTCATCTTCAGGTGTCTGTGAAAAGGGCAGCTCCACATGATTATGTCCTGCCTAACCATCTCATCCCAAGCGCTAATTCAAAGTGGGGTAATCCTCGACGAGCCGCAGAGGTTAGATGAGCTCATTCTGTTTTTATTTCTATATTTTTGTCTTTTTCTGTTTTTAATACCATGTTTTAAACTTTGGCTCACAGAAACGACCTGTAGAAGCAGGATTCAGGATCACAACACTCGTGTTTTTCACTCCTGAAGAGAGGATAATGGAGGTGAAGGAAGCCCTGAATCGTGGTTATGGGATTGCCAACACTCCTTCGAGGCTGGTCCTACGAAGTCCAAAGACGACACCTGAAACATACATCCAGAATGTGAGTTGGCTTTGTGCAGGCTGCTTTATTTTACTACTTTAGATCACAAAGTAATCAAGTTGGCTTTAAAGTGATTTTGTCGTCTGGTAGACTACTCTTATTCACGTTTCGGTACAGCATTAAACACTGCTTTTGGACCGAAAAGCATTTACAAATGATGGTCTCCCCCCCACAGGTAGCAGGGGTGCCCATGACTGTGCTCAAAACCTCAACAATCTTTGAAAAGAAGTGGCTGGCAGTT
The DNA here is from genome assembly GCF_900324465.2 of Anabas testudineus. Lineage (NCBI taxonomy): Eukaryota > Metazoa > Chordata > Actinopteri > Anabantiformes > Anabantidae > Anabas > Anabas testudineus. The sequence goes on along the minus strand of NC_046632.1, from coordinate 12,581,446 downwards.
CAAATTGATGCAACAGCTGCTTGTCCACTAGTGGAGGGTAATGGAATTTAGGTTGTGAGGAGACTAAGGTCATGCACTTAGCATTTTCTTTAGGAATTGGGGTGTTTTTTATGTTGATTCATGTATTTTTACACTTAATTATGACAACAAACCTTGGTTTTGTGTACAGGAAGTGTTTCCGTCAGTTCAAACACGATCGCCTGGTACCTGCCCTGGCACATCGACCCACTGATTTCCTCCAAACAGTTTAAACTGCTGGAAGTGCACATGGGCATCAATGGCCAGAGGATCACCACTGCTGAGATGGCTGCCAGACAGTACTCGCTGATTGTCAGTAGCACGCACATTGTCATCAAAATTCCCATAGGGGCTGTCGGTGGGTACTTGAAGGTCAGTGGCACTCGGACTTATTATTAAATCAATTTATTTGACTTCAGTTTTTAATATGCTCACAAGACATGCCCCCTTTTTACCCCCTGAGATTAATGTTAAGCATAAAGTCCAAAAAACTCAATCATCCTGATAAACTTTATTTTACAGAGTAACGTACAGGACAATCAGTACTTCACCTCTTACACAGTTGAGCCGATGGTCGAGTTGCACTGGATTGAAGATACCACTCACGAGGACACGAGATACAAAGTCCTCTTTCCCATCACAACACCATTCCTGCCTCAACCTCTTCAAGTTATTGACGGTGAGTCGCGTCTTGTACTGTGATTATTAATAAATGTATTTACAAGCTTTATTTTTAATTTTTTTTTTCTCGTCTCCCCACAGAAACTGTTCCCAATAAGCAGATTTTTAAGTTGATACTTGGGCCTTTTGGCACTGACGTGGCACTAATCAACATTACCTTCCCCTCTGAGGTTTTGTCCGTGGCAGAATGCAATGTCAGAGGCTTTAACGTCATGGAGCTCATGTCCCCAAACAGCAGCTCCAAGGTCTTCATACTTCAAGTGCCCTTCATGGATCCTGTTGTACTACAAATGGTAAGCTGGAATGCTGCTTTTTTTTTTTGTTTGTTTTGTTTTTGTTTTTTGCTGCTAATTCTTTGTATTTTTCCCAACAGACACAAAATGGTTTTACACTCTACCGTCTTCAGCTGACCTTTGGCTTGCTGGTGCTGCCAGAGTTGGCTCCACTTTCTCACACTGCTCATCTGGAAGCTAAATTAGTAAACATTGGTCTGTACAATTGGAATAAGTTCAGTAAAAATGGGAATCATCCATCTAATTTTTAATGTCATTGGCACATAAGTTCAAAACGATCAGTTCATTGCAACTTACACGAACCTTAGTCATTTTGTACCTACTCTTTGTTTAATCATCTTCTGCAGCTCCTCCTAAAGTCTTTGGTGGCTGTGATCATCAGAACTTCTATGTCCTTGTGGAACACGGGAGACGAAGCTTTCAGACCATGGTGGGAAAACAGATGTTAACCCCAGATTTGGGTCAGAAGTACGGTTTCATGGATAACGGAACACACTTCAGTCTCGTAGTGCCCTTTTCAGCCCCTGATGTTGTGTTTGAGGTACAATCGGAATCAGTTTCCTTGGCTGAAGATGTAAATATGCAGGAATCTGTTAGCAGCATTACTGTAAAGATTATGGCCCTTCATGATATTTTTAATTCCTGTATATTGTCAGGCTATTGAGCAAGCGTCCATTAGGGGCAGAATTGATGTGATTATGAGGAATCCAGAAACCAACACAGAGATCAAAAAGTTCTCTATGGCTTGTAACTTCCACTCAACACTGACTGGTTTGTATAAAGTAAAGATTTATATTTTTGGTTGCTCAATGACAAAATTCACAACACATATTGATAATGAGCGATTCTTTTCTTTTAGTGTGTTTTCCCAATGGAACCATGACGGCTTTGGCCGTGAAACTGGAAGCGGTTCCCAGCCTGAATACCAGTCGGCTTACCCTCAGAGACCCCACTTGTGGTCCCTTATTCAGTAATGACCGCTTTGCTTATTTCATCTTCAGTGGGAACACCTGTGGAACAACCAGAAAGGTTCGTCCACTGACTCTTTTTCTAATGAACACTGTTCACATCAACTGACCTAAAAAATGTAGTTTTATTTATTTTTTTATTTTTTTATTTTTTTTCTAGTTTTTATCCAATGTGATGCTGTATGAAAATGAAATCTCTCTGCCAGATGAATCGGATAAATCAGATGAATCGGATGAATCTGAAAGGAAAAATGAATCGGAGGAACCTGTGTATGAGTGCGTATCTTCAAACTCAAAGAGCTGAAAGGATTTATTAGCAGATTAATTGGCACCAGATGTGCTAACTACTTGTCACACAAACGTTTCCTTATCAATTTCAAAACTATTATAACTTACTAGAATACTTATGTGAAAATTGGGATTAGTTCTGCCACTGACTACATTTTCAAATCATGTGTTTGTCTATAGGTTAAAGGTTTCTTGTTACTATGACATCAACACAATCCACACTCTGGCTTTCCGTACCAAACCCCTCATGAACCAACCTTATGCTGAAAATGGAAAAGGAGAGCTGCAAGTTGCTATGAGACTTGCTTTGGGTAGGAAGTTCTGAATTTATTGTTCACATTTATTTGTATATAAATCACAATAGAAGTAGAAGTAATAGTGTTTAAGACTTTACAAAATATAACTGTATACAAATTATATTTTGTATAGTTAATTGCATACTAGGCGACAGTGGAGAGGGAATAAAATGTAAATCTTTAGGTTCAATTCACACACTTATTTTATACAGCTTTTAAAATTGTATACAGGCTGTTCTGTTCCTTAACAATTCAGGTCAACATGTACCGTCTCTCTTCACTCAGACAAATCCTACAGTCTCTTCTACAGAGAAGAGGACTATCCTATCTCAAAGTACCTACAACAGCCGCTGTATTTTGAGGTGGAGTTGATGAGGTCCAGAAATCCTAAAGTATCATTGGAGCTGGAGAACTGCTGGGCAACACTGAAGGAGGACAGGATGTCTCAGCCAAGATGGAACCTTATCATTGATGGGTAAATGTCTAATCTTGACCTGCTAAATCTTGGTGTCAAACTAGGTCAGTTTTGGAAATGGATTGGTGGATAAATTGAAGAGTAACGATTTAAAGGTTCAGCCATCAGCAGCACTGTATTTATTATGCAGGTTTGGACCTCTTCTCTAAGCCAATTGTGCTCTGTAACTTTTTTTTTTTTCTTCTTCTCAGGTGTGCAAACAAAGTACACCCATACCAGGTGGTCTTTCATCCAGTTTGGGTGGATGCTAGAGTTGAGAATCCCTCTCACTTTAAACGCTTTGAGGTTCAAATGTTTTCCTTTGATGATAAAGAAACCTTAAGCCCCCAGGTAGTTTGAACAACTTTTAATATTCTTTCTAGATGGTCCAGGTAAGTGTGTAAAGATGCAACAACACAAAAGCAATGAATCCTTTTCTTGTAGCTTTTTGTCCACTGTGACGCAGTGATCTGTGATGCCAGAAATCCACTGGGTGGAGTATGTAACAAGAAGTGTCCAAGCAAGAACAACGAGATAAGAGGTTTGACATGCATGGGTATCACAATTATGCACGAGATTGTTGGTTTTGTTATCTGACTATGGTAATTATTGGCTATGATGTGTTTTTCTTCCACAGGGCAAAGACAGGCTCTTTCACATGTGTCATCGGGGCTCATTAATCTAACACAATAAAAGATTTTTACAAAGAACTCGCTCTAGAATCATTTTAAGAAATATAACCCAAAAAGTGCTTGGTACTTTTTCTCAGATCAGTGATATTTCTTTTCAGCTATTGAGGCAACTAGATGTTTGGAAGTAAGGACAGGAAGGATACAGCTTAACTTTATCTGAGCAACTGATAGCAAGGACATGGTCATGCCATGTAAAAATGTGTTTGAGTTGAACTATTATATAGTAATACCGTGTAAAGTAAGGTCTTCTACCCCTTTGGGGTTCGTGCATATCCAAATTCAAGTTGGCATTTGGTCCTGGTTATATGGAGCAGCAGCATAAATATCATTTCAGTGATTCAGTGTGTAATAGTCACTGTCATTAACTTTTCACCAACACAGTACAATCTGCAGATGAACACCAGACAACACCCTTGGAACACTTATTTCCTCCTGCAAATGACATAATACAACCGCTTTGTCTGACCTCTCTTAAACAGCTTCTTCCACATAAATCATGCTGAATTAATTTCAGTAATCTACACTAGCATTTCTCTTAAACTTCATCCTGACTAGACTGCTCAAAGATGTTTCACCTTTGATCAGCATGTCCATATTAGCTCACTCTTTACTAACAAGATAATTTCAAAGCAATTGTGTGACCACCTGTGCAAGAAAAACCTGTATAAAGATTTCCAGTCTGGATTTGGAACAGTACAGAAATGGCACCGGTAAAGAACACTGATCTTTTATTGGCATCAATGGACTTCTCTCTAGTCTTGTTGGACTTGAGTGCTGCATTCAATATAAGAACGTTCTGTTACAGACTAGAACATGTTACTGGAATATTAAACACTAAATTTCTATGCAGATACCCAGTTGTATCACAACAAACTTCAAGCATGCTTACAAGACAAAGTCGTGGATGTCCTTCAATTTCTGAGTTCAGACAAGACAAGTTTTGTTTGGTCTCATTCTTAATCTAGATTTAGTATTGGCTTCAACACAGGAATTTGAGTTACCAGGATATCTACTTCATACATGAAGATATCTAGAACTACCTTTTCCTATCTGAGAAATATTGCTAAAATTAGGTTAAAATTAAACATTAAGGTCTGTAATGTGCATCTAAATCATGTCAAATGCTGTTTCTCCAGCAGTTAAACATCCAAAAATACAATTTCACTGCCCTTCCTCTTGACACCTGTTGCCTCAGCTCATTCATACAGGCAACCCTAAGAGGGGCATAAGAAACATGCACCTATGGTACAGTATTCACCAATACTTCACTTTATAGTAGTCAAAAAACAATTATTATTTTTTTTTTTTTAAACTAATTTCTTGCAATTGGAAGCGCATTTGTCTGTACACAAGTGTCACTGATTGTTGGTCTGGTCAATCTGCACCAGCTCTCAAGGAACAGGAATGCTAGTCACAGTAGCCAAGGTCATGCAAACCTCAAGTAAGCACAAGTTCACTGAAGTTCCCAGAGTGAGTGAGCTGATGTAATGCAGGCTTGAAATGACATTCAAGGGTTGACAGTCTCATGGACAGAGAAACTGGAGAAGTTATAAGAAACATTTGTTTATTCAGAGGGTTGCGTGTTTAATAGAATAATGGGTCCAGAAGAGAGCTGCTTATGGTGACTGTGACTGGAGGCTGTACTTCTTCGGTCTGGAAAGAAGTAAAACGGATCAACTGCATGTCACATAACAGCTTTACATTAGAGATCAGCCTTTGACTCTTACCCCTTTTTGTTCCTTTAATCTCCTGAGGTTCTGACTTAGTCACGTCTGTAGGATGGACACACTGGCCTCTGCAGGTTCCTTCTATATGGCTGTTTACATCACAAATCACTGCATCACAGTGGACGTAAAGCTGTGGACAGGATAAATAACAGGGTAGCTGGTTCCATATGCCATATCCAGAAGTTCCTCATGAATGTAAAGTACAAGTATTTCACCTCATCTTTAAGAACCTCTTCATCTCTTGTGAAGGTGAACATCTTCACAGAGAAGCGCTTGATGTGGGATGGCATGGTAACCCTCGCATCGTTTACAACAGGATGGAAGATGGTCACATGGCGGTCGTCACCGTTCTCACAGCTGGTAAAGAAATTAACAATTTCACCCCATCCCAGTAAAACTTAGTGGAAGTAAGCTTGACTTTTGAGATTACTTTCAATAAAAGTAAGTCAAGTAGGGAGTCAGCTGGATGAATCATGTTTTATATTACGTGTCAACAATGATGTCCCAGCTGGGAAGAGATGTCCTATGTTCATGGAGAGTAGCCCAACAGTTCTCCAGGATAAGTTCCAACTGGGGGTCAGTTGACTGCATTAGTGCCACCTCAAAATACAGAGGCTGCCTCAAGTACTTCACGACTGGATAATCTTCTGCTTGGTAGAAGAGCTCGTAAGAAGAGTCTGGAGGAGTCCAATTAGAAGAAAAAAAAAAAAAAAAAAAGTTATTGATTAACATCAAACCTTGAAAACTACAAAGTTTAACCTTACCTTGAGCTAGCCTCATTTGCACTATAAGTTGTCCTGAGCCAATCTCTGCTGCAGGTTCACTGCTTCTTGGTTTGTAGCTGAATGTGACCGTCTGAGTCTCATTGACCACATAGAAGCAGGAAACTGTTTGTCTACAGAACAAATTAAAGGTGACAATCGAAGAAAACAAAAGACTAGACAGTTTCATGATAAACACTGCAGGACTCTTACCTGTAGCCACGATTAAACGGTGAGTAATGCATAGGTTTGTTGGAATGCAGGCCAATCACGTTTTCATACAGCATATAGTGGTCAAAGAACTTAAAAAGAAACCTGGTGTTATTTACAACATGTAACATTAATAGAAAATTCACATAAAGGTGACAGTAAGCTTACTGTTCTAGTGGTCCCACATGAGTCAGCATTGAAAGAGAAATAGGCAAAGCGATCGTTGCTGAAAAGCGGTTTGCAGGATTTGTCTTTTAAAGTCAGAGAACTTAGAACAAGATTAGGCACCGATTCCACCTTCACAGCCAGAGCAGTTATTGTTCCATTGGGGTAGCAGTCTTAAAAAGGCAAAATTAAATATTAAACAATATGTTTTATAGTTGAGCAGTAGAAATACCAGTTTGAGTCTACATCTTACTAGTTGTCATCAGTGGAAAGTTGCAGGTCAGATAGAGATCACCAAGCACCCAGTTGTTGTTTGGAGCCAAGAGCAGGATGTCAAGTCTTGCTCTGACTGAATCAGATGTAATCGTCTGCAAAAAACAGAGTGCCATTATCCACTCAAGACGATTTTTAGGTTGTTTACAAGTTTGATACTTGGCCTACCTCAAACACTGAATCCTCAGCTGTGTATGGCACCACAAGGTGGAAATGGGTGTCATTCCCTTGCATGCTGTAGACCTCTGCAGTCTCTGGTGTTAGCTGTCGGGATCCAACCATGGTCCGGAAATTGGGACCTCGACTCCCATACTTTGCAATAATGTAAAACCTACTCTGGTCACAGGTACCAGTGAGGCTGGGTAGCACTAAGAGCAGAGAAACCATTATGACAAGTTTTCTTCCCATAGACATTTATAAAACCCACACCAAAAACAAAAAAGATGAACAAATATTAGAAGTAAAAAAAAAAAAAAAAAAAAAAAAAGATCTCACCGACATCCCGCAGAGATGCCTGTAAATTAACTGGATGTGTGAACTGAGTTTCGTCAGGCAGGATGATAAACCCAAAGACCAGAGGGAGATCGTAGACTGTAACCAAGAGTTCGGGATTCTGCACACAAATAAAACAATCGCGTCACAGGCAGAAGAACAACATTTGTATATAAAGGAACTTGCATCTCAGTCACATACACTTTTCATGACAACATCAGCATCAAAAGGCACTTCAACAGAGAAGCGTTTTGTTCTGTTGGGGAAGCTGTACTCCCGGACAGTGAAGCCTCTGGCGTTGCACTCTTCCACAGTGAGAATCTCAGTAAAAAATGTGATGTTCCTGAGCACCACATCATAGAGAAAGGTCCCCAAGTTAACACTGAACATCCTGTCTTCTAGGACAGTGTCTGAGGAACATAAAGTGGCAGGTTTATTAATGCATCAAGTTTCCACAAGCTTGACTTTCTGTAGTTTGTACAAGAACATGAGACTTAACTGTCTTTGTCTTCGGGAGGTAGAGGCGTCAGAGGGGTGGTAATGGGGAACAAAACCTTGTATCTGATATCATCTTGGGTTTTATCAGCCTTCCACAGTACTTCAAGCATGGGCTCCACAGAGTAGGTGATGTGGTACTGGTTATCTGGGGCATGGCTCTGTAATTATTTATGCCATTTTAATAATACATGCAAATGCACTTGTGACCCAAGCCTTGCATATCAACTTTATACACCTCCCACCTTGTAGTAACCATCAGGAGAGCCCATTGGGATTTCAATGACAATGTGAAAGTCTCTGACAGACAGCGTGTACCCCCGTGCGGCCATCTGAGATTTTTCCAGTCTCTGCCCATTGATGCCCATGTGCATTTCCACGATTTTAAAACTGCCATCTAGGAGGGGTGTCACACGTCGCGGTATGTGCCAGGAGATTACCTCGTCCGTGAAGAGAACTCCACCTGTTAATAAAGCAGCCGACTTAACTGTGCTGAAAGTTTCATAGCAACATTTACTATGATATCCACAAATTGCTCAACTCACCAGTGGGACAAGCAGCTGCCAAGTTCATTATGTTCAAACCACGACGTGACTTATAATAAGTGCTCACTCGCAAGACTTCCATGGGTATTCCAGCCACCTTTTAAAAGGGGACGTGTCATTTAAATGAAGGAAAGAAAATTAAAACAGGAATGGGAGATTTTTGCTTACATTCTCAGAAGTTGTTTCTGCTGTTGTGTAGGGGCTTCGTACAACTAGTCGGTTTGAGGTGGTCATAGCACCATAACCAGCTTGTTGGGCCTCTCTCAGAACCATTGACACTGGTTCTGGAGTATAAAATGTTATCTTCCAGATATCATTTGCTGCAGCAGAGGCCTGTAGTAAGGATACAAAACACACTTTATGTTACATCTCCCCTTCAGGAAGGGGATACCAAATGGTGGAGGTCAAGTGTGAATCAAGTGAACTATAAAGTTTAAGTTAGCATACATCAGGGATGATGTTCAGTGTGTCATCTTTAATATCCTGGGTTTGCTGGCCCTTAGCTTCAGCTTCAGATGTAGCCATGTAGTTTGACACCTTTAAAATAATAAAATAATTATTGTGTAAACACTGAGCAATAGTACAGCCACCAATGTAAATAGACTTACTTCCATGTAGTTCCTGTCACAGAGGATCTCTCTGGAGGCCCACCGAGAATAACTGCACGTTTGTTTCACATCATGACTAACAATGTCCGATTTGCTCAGTCTGTACAGTCGGAGTCTCAAGCCAACATTGAATGTTTTATCTTCCTACAAATAAATGCAGTAGTGTGAGCATGACAAGAAACTTGAGTTGGAGCACTGGAAACCATTTTGTAATCAATTAATCGAGTTATTTCAAGCATGAAGACCCAAAGATTACTTTGGTTTCAACTTCTCAAATGTAAACATTTGCCATGTTCCCCCGATTAACATATCAAGCTATGATTAAGAAACTAATCAAAGTTTTTGCACTGTCCTCATAGATACATGTACACAAAGGCTTAAAAACCTAATTGGAGATTTGATTTATCAGTCCTGAAACAACTTCAGCATGTTGACCGTACTATGCTTTATCATTGGGGAAATTGCAATGGAAAAAGACATCTAAAATTACATATCTAAACATACGTTGTTGTCCACATAACAGCCCATCAGAGATGTGTAGATTCTGGTGTTTCCCCACGGGTCAGACTCCATGCTGTATCCACACTGAGCAGCCAGACTTGGTGTTAACACTATATGCTGGCTGCCATCTAGGGGAAAGAGGGCAAACATGACTGATCGTATCTCTCAGTCATGGGACAATCTGCTGAATAATTAGCAGGTTTGATACTCACTGATGGCTTCTACCTCAAGTTGGTTCCCCACCGCTAGAGCCTTGTCCAAGGATAGTCTCATTAGATTACCCACACAATCTGACTTCATACCATTGCCTGTTACAAGAAAAGGCTGGTGAGAAAAGGCAGAAACCAACTGAATGTGAAATAGACTCATTTATGTGAACTTCTCTTACTTGACTGCAACTTGAGCTCCTCATTTGGCTTTGCCTGACCCAAGACGATTACTGCAGCCATCAAGTTCCATAACAAACTTGAACACAAACAACAAATTGCAGTATACAGAAACAGGGAGCTTGCAGTCATTAAAAACAAGAGACAAAATTATTAACTTACATGTTCTGAAGCCTCTGCATGTTACAGTCTGAACATGCAGCCAAAAGAAAAACAAGCACTCCACGAAACCAAACCACAATCAGAGGTTGGCCCTGAAACCCTGCATACAAACCAACTCTGAAGTGGTTCACTGCTTTACTGAGCAATCACCAGCTGCCTTTATATCAGTTAATCACAGTGCACAGGTGAGGTGCATCAGTGATCCTCTACCTGCCACCGTCCAGCCTGGGTCTGCTTCACAGACTATTGTTTTATGTTCAAATAAATACACATTAATCCATAATGTGTAATCAAATCATTTATTGTTCATCAGTTTCAAATACATTTACATTTGTGTTCAACATTAAAAATACACAGGAAACATAATAAATTACTTTTCATTAAAACCATAATCCAACTGATGCTTTAAAATTTCCCTTTTAGCTGAAAAACACCTCATCATTAGTCATTGCTAACAGTTGTTCATAGTTTGTTTATGGCCACACACCTCCTCCCAGGAAGGTGCACTAGCATTTATTACTCTCTGTAAAACCCAGACTCATCGTTTTTCCGTGTGTGCCTGGGTCGATGAGTCGGCAATGTCCGCTCACAGATTTATATGATATCCTTTAATGTATGAGGCTATCACATTTTTATTCAAAAGAGTCTTGAATCAGTGCAGAAAAGGAATCATCGAAGCTCTGCTTAACAAAAACCTATGTTGGCATTGCGCCTAATCCATCTGCTGTGTTCACTTCCTTTCAGGAGTTCAAGATTTTGCATCTATTGTGTTTTTCAGCTTTGAATTTGTTTTTGCAGATCATATTATAATGTTTATGTGCCATAGAATAAAAGTGAGCATCGCCTGAATAATTTACTGTACATTTACGTGTTAGTACACCTATTTTTAACAGGCTGATTGCGATACAAATTTAAATATGTACTCTGGAGTTTATGAGCTTGTCAGTATCCCCTGTTTATCTTCTGCTGTTGGTCAAGAAGTGTTTGTTGCAGGCTCAATTTGGCATCTTCAAAATCTGGATTGAGTTTTAATGCTTGCAGGAAGTCCCTCTTGGCATCGTCGAAAAAACCTGAGAGATAATAAAAATGTGAATACATAATTGCTTTAAGTTTATGATGCGTAATATACTGCCAGAGTGGCTCGTTAGGAGTCAGAGGTTTCATACGCCGAGCACGAGGGCTGTTATGCATTTGATTTAGTGAATGCTGGGCTCCATCTAGTGTCCTGTGAGCAACCCACCAAACTGAGGCCACATACACACAACATCCTGCCTAACACTGTGAATATAACAATTGATTTAAACAAATAATCTCACCTCTGACATATATTAAAAGACAGCTGACTGATCACATAAGCAGCAAAGGGTACAAAAGAAATAATCACTCACCACTACATGCATATTGAAGTAAATGCATCAGTATTGTGTAAAAATTGCATATTACTAAATATACATCAGTGAGGAATTTGCACATGTGTTTTTAAGGTTTCTGTCCATCAAGACTGTGTAAATCTGAATATAGGTGACGTGTTTGGCATTCATCAGAAGCAAACACTGTCATAAATTATACATTTACAAAGGTGTAATTATTAATCGTTTGGGAGTTAATGTGTGTATTGCAGATTGCTCTTCTTGTCACTTCTTACCTAGTCTATAGTGGATGAGTCCTCTGTTGTAGAGAGGTATTTCAAAGTGACTGTCAGCCTGTATTGCAGAGGTATAATCCTCTATTGCTTCATAAAAGTCCACCCGGAGGTACTTTATCTGTCCACGGTTGTTATAAGCAGTAGCCACATTTATCGCCTCACAATCCCTGTAGAAATGTAACACAGCGAATGGAGTTAAATTACATTTAAACTAGAGAAACGATGTCAACATTAGCTAACAGTTAGCGAGGACATACAATCCGATGGGTAACAGAAACCTGTGTAACGTGAACGCAGGTTAGCTAGCTCATTTCGCTCGCCAAAAAAAGCACAAATCCTACCTGGACTGTGAGCAGGAAGAGATAAACTTTGTGTACAGTTCCTCTGCCTGCTTGTGATTCTGCTTTTTAAACTCAGAGTGGGCATGTTCAAGTATTTGACAAATATCTTCCTCCATGGTTAGATGTCTGCGAAGGTTTGGCTGCCGTGTTCATCAATGACGGATGTGACGTCGCTGAACGTAGTCATCCAATCACGTTCTAGAGCGTCGTAAGTAGGCGTGACTTAGCCAGGCTTCTATTCCACTTGTAGCAATGACCTTTAGATAGAAATAAGAACAATTCAATTAAACACATAACTTATAATAAAGTAGAATAAAGAGTAAAGTTCTCTCTTATCTTAGTATATCTGACTATTCATTACGATGATAACTGTTAATTAAAAGGTGCATAAACTAATTAGAATAGTACTTCAAGATTATCCTTCTATTAAATAGGCCAGTATTGTAGGAACACATGGTTTCTGAGGTTTAAAATAAAATTTAAACAGTAGGTGGCAGACTTGACTCAGATCATTAAAACAACATTCAATCAATAATCTTATATCTACAGTTAAATCTTGAATTCAAAGTCTTTCCTATCTTATCCTCTCGTCAGAATTAAAACACAAGGTCCGATTACAGTTTGGACCAAAATGTTATCATGTAGATGGAGAGGTTAACGTATATTAAAGTATAAATGTCACACACTCTAACATACTGCATGTTACACCACTGTTGGGACAACGTGGACACACATTGTAGTAAATACTCATCGAGGAGTCTACCCATAAACAAACTGGTACAACATTCTCAGACAGTCTCCCATGACACCTTGAAGAAGCAGAGGTCACTCAGGACCAGTGCACTTCCCTTTTACGGCCCATTTATCTCCAGACAGTGTGAATGAGTTAAAACCAGATTGAGCCAGAGGAAGAGGACGACTGCTGACACTGTTGAGGAGAGGGTATTAACACGCAGTACAACCTGTGAAAATGTACGTTACTACTGGCCAATATGTCAATCAGAGGATTCCTACATCACTAAATATTCTGAAAAAAGTTACCTGGTTCCATTCTGTGCATTTGTCATTAAAGCGTTTCCAAAAGTTTTTACATTTTTATATTGACAGGGACCACCTGCACTTTTAAAGCTGTAGTTATGTTCAGTATCCTGGAAACTGTTCGAGCTCTTTAAACATGAAGGTTTGCTGAGAGAATTAGCACCAAGTATCAAAGTCTACTTCGGTCTGGCAGAACTAGGACATGCATCACGCACCTCCATCTATGGGGTCCTCACTGACAGACCCACAATGCTGCACTTATCTCACAGTTCACCTCTCACAGTGCTGTCAAAATGTCTCAATGCTTCAAGTCTTATTTTCAGTTTAACTAGAAACAGTCTGTGTACTAATACAGATGCCCCTCACTAGAATCCAGTCCAGAATTTACTGTATATCCAGTTTAATACCACCTTGACAAAAACAAAACCCAGCATCCAGTTACTACACTGGCCTTTTTCCAGAGTTTTCATCCACATTTTCTTCGTGGAATGGAGCTGCAAATAAATCCTGAATCCTGAAAACTGAATCCTGCTTGTCCACTTATGTCTGCCCTTCCAGCTTCTGGTTAGCTGAAAACACCTGATCTATGTCATGAGCAGTGGTTGGACAGGGATAGGGCAGTGCATCTACAATTGTCTAGGTATTGAAATATTGTAAAAGGTTGAAGTTGATCTTAAGCTTCTCATACTTAAACCTTCAAGAACACGTTGCACCAAACTTTGTGAGTCTTTTCCACTTCTCAGAGGTGTGTGAGTCCCATCCCTCTTCTTTCACCGAGACACCGGTGGGCTCCCCCTCTCTGTCCGACTGTGTGTGTGTGGTAACTGAAAGCCACTGAAATAGCAAACAAACATAAAACAGATGCTTGGTTAAAGGAAGGAGGGAGAGGATCCAAACCAGACCAGAA